>NC_081795.1:4161668-4486168 GCF_963082965.1 Carassius carassius
AGATGTGGAAACATGAGATAAAAGAAAAGGAAAGGGGGGAATGAAAGGAAAGATGGGGGCGAGGAGTGTGTGTGACAGACGGCCAGAATGGTGTGATGATGGGGTGGCGCTGTGTACACATCTGAAGCTATTTCAAGTGTAAAAGCTCCCCCTGTTGGTCAGACATTTAATTGTTCCTCAAAGTATTACAAATGGACTGCAATGTTGTCCTTTTATTTTTTATAAATATAATATACAATCAAATATGCAGCATAAATATAAAAACTCCATGCTGTGATGTGACCTGTTACTTAACATGTCTGCAACAACCTTGGTGGCTAAATAGTTTGAACGTCCAATTATGAGCATACAGAGAGAGTGAGAAACCGAATGAGAGTGGAATTTAGGGAAGGTCCCACATACCCTGCAATTATCTCATGATGTTTACCGATATGAGCAGAAGACCGGGCTCCCTATCGACTACAACACAGAGAATAATTACTATGTTTTTTACTGTGCCTCAGGCCCAGCCCTGGTTTTGTGCGCAAACGTGTGCGAAGCGTAAAAAGTGATTTTGCTGCAGGTGGTGTAGGGGGCTTGTTAAAACCTATCAGAAAGAGGCAGTCGACTAATTCATTTCAGTGGACTGTTTAGGCATTGATTGTACTGCTACAGAGAAAACAAGAAACCCATTAAGACAGAGACGACTATTCGCTGGACCTACGGAGAGCATAGCAGGTTCCCAATACAGATGGCACCATTTGTATTAGATTTACCAGCCACCATACATGCAAAGGTCAGCAGGGCCATTTTTCCTAGACTGCACCACTAAAGATGTACCAGAGCATGACCTGCACAGAAAACTATGTTCAGCAAAATATGAATGTGAACTTCTCCAAAATGTATCTAGAAATGAATATGCATTTCCAAAATGCATCTAGAATTGAAATATGCATTTTGCAGACAGACGGTTGTATCCAAAGTGGGATAGATAGATCTCTCTTATTCTCTTTTGCCTTCATGTTGAATACATCTATCTATATTTTTACCACTCTGGGCAATATCTGCATAAACATAAAGCTCTATTAGATATTTCCAAGGCCGCAGTGAGCAGGTGCAGGGCTATTGTGGCGCTCACAATTTATCACCCGCTCCTGCTCCCAGAGAACACATTCAATACTGTGCCAGAAAGCTTAATCCATCAAAACATATACACAGAAACTCATGAACGACCATGCACACTCAATATAAGAGCGGGGCAATTTATGCACACAGCTAGCACAACGCAGCAGTTTGTAATGGGGCTGTAAAAAGACCCATTTTAGTTGTTTCAGTTCATTTAATTAGTGCTTTAGCTTTTCAAAATGAAAGCTCACCATTGTACATCAATGGTGGTGGCTGATGCATGGCAGAGCTACTCAAGGTCTGTGTAAAAATCAGCGAGTTTTTTGTTCAGAGGCTACAGCTGGCCACTGAACTAGGAGAGCAGTAAATTGAACCTAATCTCTAACTTTCGAGACACATTGCTCCTATGAGCATTGTTGGACTGAGCGCTGGAGCAGATGCACCCAATACAATTGCATTTTAATCTGATCAACCGCAAGATACAACTGCCCCCCTTTTCCAAAGTAGCCAATAGTAAGTGTCAGTCTGAGGCTATTAGTTATTATTTGCTCAGGTTATTTAGCAGGACTGCACTGCTAAACAGTGCACTGTGCCCTGTAATTGGGTTGCCATGTAATAAGCAATATATTTACATATATATTGCTATATGTAGGTATAAAAAGTGTGAGTAAAATTTTTTCCAAAACTGGGACTGGAAAGGAGACCTGGTGACCGGTGACGTGCTCAGCCTTTTCAAGCAGAATAACCCAGAGTCCAGACTAAACAAACCGCATTAATATCATGTCATAAATTCTGCTGTGCATTCCCTGGGCCTCCTAAAGCTGCAGGCAGACACTGATCGGTTGTTCTCACTGACGCCTACGAGTGGCTCGGATCACCCCAGGGCTTATGGCTGGGAAGAATGGCAAACAAGCTGGTAGATTTATGAGAACTGTGTACGTACTGATAGATGAGATAAAAATGCAAGCTTCAGGGCAGCACCGTAGCAAAACACCAAAGTGTGACAACAAAAAAACACAAACAAAAATACAAAAAAATACAAAAAAAGTACAAAAGGTGTCTTTTTCCTTGGGTGTTTTTTAAGCTAAACCCCAGGTGTGCTCAGTACGTGGCTCATTGCATGACGCCTTGCTTCATTTTTCACCGGTTTCTCATTCCATTTATAATTGGCTGGCTGCGAGACATGCAAAGAGGGTCGTTTTTGCAACACAAGAAAAAAAAGTGGCAAAATTAACATGAAGTGCAAATATGAGCATTAAATTATGCACTAAAAGAGATTAAGCAAAACTTGTGCAAATTTATGCAGATTTAATTTAGCTGCTTCTGTGTAATCCAAATGTTTAAATGTAAATTTATTTTCCCAAGATATCCAATAATGATTAAATGATGCACAGGATAAAATGATGCTCTAAAAGTTCTTCCTTCAAAAAGTAACTATTAAGAATCAGAGGAAATGATTATTATTATAAATAAGTAACTTGAAGGCAATTAAAAAAATAAAATGCCATTATAAAGATAGTTTATAGACAGATTCTCATTAATAAATAAATAAATAAATAATCACCTTCATAACTGCCTTACATTCACGTACTTCTATGACAGTTCTGGAGCTCTTCAGTACATGAACCTAAATGAGTGAGGCACATCAGCGGTTGAGTTCAGTGGTTTTGGTCTAGCACAAGGCTAAAGGCAGACACGGGAGGGTGGGGTATGGACAGGCCAAGCAGCAGGCAGACAGACATGATGTACAGCCCGGCATAATCAGTACCCAGGCTCATTAATCTACAGCCACCGCTACTCTTGAGAGAGTGATGCATGGGGAAAACAGTTCCTCTTCAATGTCACCCTGAACGAGTCACCGCTTCCTCAGAGGAGGGATGGAATGGGCTCCTGGATTGGTTCTGTATGAATCAGAAGTACTGTAGAATCAGTGCGTGGAGTGGTAAATTGCTCTTTCAAGGTATAATAGTTTATTCAGGCTCTGGGAAACAACAATAAAGGTACAACATGTATAAATATATTTACAATAAAACTGACTTACGTGTGTGCTCTCTTTGATCCATGCAACAAATAAATTTTGTTTGATCTGGCTTGCCGCCCGACCTGACAAAAAACTCATTTATGATCATGAATCAAAGTGAAAGGTCAGCTATTTCACGATAATAACAGCTGCATCTCCTCTAATCTTGAGGAAAAGAGTTATTAGCCTGCAGGGTGCTCCAGAAGGCTAAACGGGGCCCAGGAGACGTTTCACACGCGGTCCCAGTGGAGTTCAGGCATCTCCAGAAAAGAACAGGGCAGCATTCAGACACACACTCCAAAGGCCAAAGGTCGTATGGGTGCTTTTCTTGTGTAATTGTAACATCTCCCAGAGGGCGAGTCACATCAAAAACAGCCTGCTCCATCATACTTTTGTGTGTTTATTTTCAGGAAAGGACATGAGCTCCGATCAAAGCTCTCCTATTAGATTTAACCAGCACGTTTAAGGTCAAGAGGGAAGCTACTGTTTCATCAAGAATAAAATTCCATTTGAAACGCACTACATTTTGGTTTCAAAAAGCAATTGCATCTTCAACGAATGAGCCATCAAATTACAAGAAAGTGGGAAAATTGCATGGCCATAGGGGTACAAGACAAGATCCTCGAGAGCGCAATTACAAAAATAATATTCTCTCTCAGTCTCAATGCGATGCGGAATTGTCTCCGCTGAAGTGAAAGGTGCACATTAACTATTAGCCATCTTGTTCTCCAAGGTCATCAAAAGAAGCATTTTCCAACCAACAGATATTCAATGAGCATACATTCCATTCTCTTCATTTATATGAAAATGGAGATCAGCAGCACTCCTATTAAAGACAAGTCAGAAGAGCCGGGTGTGAGACACGAGAGGGAAGGAGTCAATGGGGCTTGCAGTGTGATGCAAAAGTCTGCTTGGCTGCTCTGCAAAGGGCTATGAAAAGCAACCACAAGCTTCAATCATTTTTCATGAGCCCAGGAAGTGACAAGTATGACAACGTACAAGATTTGCTGTGGGCATCATGTGCCACCTCTTCGGTTCAATGACAACAAGGTCATCCCTACGGTGAAATGAGAGCGAACATATCTTTAACGACTGGCCCAAACGGCAGCTCTTAAAACGTGGCCGTAAAGTCATTTGTGGCTGCACTGGGTTATGTTTCGTGCAGTATGTCTGCTTTATGAAGTCTGGCGATGACAGACAAGACCTGTTACACTCTGGACCATATATCATACAGGATATGGTAGCTTGGGCACAGAGGCGATTTCACAAGAAGCCAAATTTCAGTAGAAAATGTGAAGTGAGAGGTGGAAAAAAAAAATAGAAGCCCAATCACCCTATTACAGAAAGAAAGAAAGCACTTTCTCAGTGCTTTGTCTGGGTTTGTGCTGTTTCTAGTTAAAAGGGGTCAATAGCGCCACTCAGTGTTAAAAAGGAGAAACACACTGCTTGTTATATAATTTTGTTTTCAAACATATTGATTAAAACCTATTTCAATTCAATGTTTTCTTTGCTACTTTAAAGTTAATATGTGATCACTTTTAAAAAGAGTAAAGCTTTAACAGTCATTTTGATCGATTTAACTTCCACATTCCCCATTTAGCTACAGTACAAATGTTGGTGGAAACTATACCATGGTAAATGTTATAGTTGCGTAAGTGACCTACCTGCTCGAAATAACAGATTTAAACTGAAGAAAATCAACTCTTATCAGGCGCACCCAAACTAAAAATTGTGCATTTACACTATACAATTTATCACTATAACAGTTATCATAGCCAAACCATATTTCACTTAACCAACAACATTTTAACCTGCAATATTTTCCTCTTGCCAACAGCAACATCATTTACGATTTCCCGCTAATTGTCGTCTTTGTTTTCTGAGGTAATTGGCGAATTTTATGGGCGGAGCTTCATATCTACAAACAGCCATCCCTCGTAAAAATGAACATACATCATAAACATTTTCATATAACCATATTCAGTCAAGTTTCTACATTTATTGTAGCGCTATATATATTCTTTCACAGTTTGAAAGACATATCATTATAACTTTATTATGGCTTTAGTAGTGATAATAACTATAACAGCCATTACTGTGTCCTCTTTTTACTACTAATATACAAAATCAGTATGTTAAATAAATATGCGATTCAGATATAGAGATTGAAGGATTCGTAGCAGGCAAACAATACCTGGATTACATTCTGCATACGATGAGATTCTCAAATGTGCATCCAGTGGACATTTTGCCGTCCAACAATGCCACAGGAGAAGCAATTATTTTCTTTTTATAGCAATTATAGCTCAGCACTGACTGCCACATTCAAGTTTTATTACCATGGATTTCCACTAGAGGGCCTCAGTTACTTAGACTTCATTCACTTCCTAAACTTCATGAACATGTCATTCCTGAAAATTACTAATCTATTCACTAAATTAAACAGAAGACAACAATTATGTATAGGTGTCTTTAAATAATAATAAAAAAATACAAATACAAATACATTTTTGCACAATTTTATAAAAAGAACTAAGAACAAAATACAATAAACTATTTACAATTATGCATTAGTTATTCCTTAAGATTCACATAAATGCATATTTTAATGGGTGCAAGAGAATGGAATTGACTGGAAGACAAATGCAACATTAGGTGAGTACTGAATGACACCCCAATGCCGGAAGAACGATTCATCATAATTCTCTCTTCCAGGTGTGTCTTGACACCTGCCTGCCGAGTGTATGAAGAACACAGCAGCTATCTGGACGACAAGCCATACTCTCTGACGCAGGAGCTTAAAAACATTGTCTGCCCTTCGCCAAGATGTACTTGTTCTCCAGACCTTTCCATCCATTTATTCTCAGTAATTACCAAAACACAAACACTATTAGTTTGGTAGCAGGCAGCGACTCATGACAGCTGGGCAGTGAGAGCTGATTACTGTGAAGTGCTGCGTGTCAAGTCAAGTCACCTTTGTTTATATAGCGCTTTATACAATACAGATTGTGACAAAGCAAGACATTACAAAGTCTGCATAGCCTGCATAGTTCTTAAAGTCACACATTGTCTCTTTAAGCTTCAATGACTATCTGCTTGTAGAATATTGGATATTGTGTGGGATTGAGCTGAATAAAATGGCTCATATTCCTACTACAGATGGTCAGTTATCTGAAAATCTCCAAGAGATTTCTCATGTGTTGGGTTGATATGACTCATGGCCCATTGGGTCCGAAAGGAATCTAAGCTCAGAGAAAAACAAATAGCCATTTGTGATGATAAACAAGCCTCCATCCTTCTATTGAGAGGGGAAAGATTTTTAAGTTGGGACGTATTGACATTGCAAAGCCATCAGTATTAACAGACACACGGAGACATGTCTGCGTCTGGCATTAATATCTCTAGAGCACTACACTTTACAAATTGACCCGCACAAAATGACAAACGTGGGTCCGGAGTTTTTCACTCTGGATTGTTTTGAATTGCTATTGCTCAGCAGTTCCTCGTTCTGAAATCCATCAGCCTTCCATTTATCTCGGAAAAGATGACACAGGCCACCGACTAATGGCTGACTGCGAGCCATTTCAGTGATGAATTCTCAAAATCATCCAAATATGAGTAAAAGTCTGCTAAGAGGTTTTGCTTTGTGGCAGTAACAGCAATTTTTGACACATACCACATGCTAATATAGAACAATATGCTGTATGGGTTGAGAAACGTAATGCATAAGCGGCACTCCAATTACTCTTCTTGAGGAGATTTTGCAAGGGTTTGTGTTTTTTGTTCACCGTTTATGGATGTTACTTAGTATTATAACTGCAAACAAATGCAATCAAAAACCTTTTTATAAATCCATTCTAAAACAGGATTATAAAACGGCTAATTTTGCTTCTGTAGTTTTAGCCATGCTACATTAGACCCCACTGACTATTTCTCAGAACATATTTTGTGTTGTGTAGAAAAAAAGGTAATGCAGGACAATGTGAGGATGAATAATGATCACAGAAAATATTTTTCTTTATTCTCTTTTAAAATTTTCATGCAGCAACCATTATAAAAATCTCTCATACATTTTTATTTTGTGAGATCAAAATATGACAATAAAATGTTCTATATTTTTTTAAAACATCAATGCAGCCTTAAATCTGTCATTCTGAGTAATAGTTTCATACACATTCTTATTCCACTTTTCACAGCTTCGAGCAGCAACACTTCATGTCACGCTGATCCCAGATCTGTCAAAAAGTGCAGGAAATTAGGACATCCACACCACAAAAAAAAAAAAAAAACAAGTCTGCTCCGGCAGCCCTCATGCAAGTCATTTTTTGTTCCTAAAGCAATGTGCCAGGCAAAGTCAATTCTTGATCTATTTTTAACTTCACAAGTCTTTATCACTCAAAATGATAAAATCATGAATATACCTGTCAAAATAACTTTTTTTCCCAATTGTCAAGGCATTTTGTCCATTAAAAAATTCTAATCAGATGTTATAGGTATATCTCACCACACAATGAAGATTAGTTGAAAATGTATTGTTTCCCCATCAGAACAGATTTGGAGAATTGGAGATTACATCACTATCTCATCACTCTGCAGTGAATGGGTGCCGTCAAAATGAGAGTCCAAACAGCTGATAAAACATCACATTACTTCACATGACTCCAGTCCATTAATTAACGTTTAGAGAAGCGAAAAACTGCATGTTTTGTGAGAAACAAATTCTTCTTTAAGGCAGTTTAAATTGAAACCATTGCTTGGTCAAAATACGAGTCTATAATCCATAGTAATGCTTATTAACACAGCAATACCAATTACAGTAATGCTTTATAAGACAATATTGAATGAACTAGAGTTGTGTGGATAATTTTTGAATATTGTGATGTTTTTATTAGCTTTTGGACTCTAACTCTGACTGCACCCATTCACTGCATATAATGCTAAATTTCATTTTTGGGTGAAATATTCCTTTAAGTCACTATATTGAGTTAGAGATTATGAGTCAGCTTTGAACGAGTTTTCTTGTGCTAAAGGTTATTGTGTCAGGTTCAAATTAGCAGACAGCTCACCTTGACGGGCAGTTGTATCGCAGACGTGAGGGTCTGGGGTAAAACCACAGGGGCTGATAAACAGATGGAACAGTGTCATGTGCACAGACGTGCTGTCACCTCTACCGCTCCTCTGCATTCAGGAGTATTACGGTTCACAAAAAGTTCTTTTACACAGTGAAAAAATAGACAGCGTAGAACTTATGGAAAAATATAAAACAGTATTCATCAAATTTTAGCTTAAGTGAAACCCAGTGCAAAATTTAACAAGAGTAAAATGCAGTCGTATGATGCAATATAATTGTTATTGAAGCTCAACAAGAAATCATCTTTCACTCACCCTTCTTTTGTTCAAACCCACATGAATTTGAATAAATTTTCATACAATGAAAATGGATGGTGATGGGCCGTCAGGTTACAAAATGCCAAAACAACATCAGAAAAGTACTGTAAAAGTAGTTTGTTAAATGTGTGCATTGTATTCCAGGTCATCTGAAGCCATCTGATAGCATTCTGTTAGAAACACATTGTAATTTACACTGAAGAAAATTATTAATGCAACACTTTTGTTTTCGCCCCCATTTTTCAAGACTTTTTTCTATGTACACAAAAGGCCTATTTATCTCAAATATTGTTCACAAATCTGTCTAAATCTGTGTTAGTGAGCACTTCTCCTTTGCCGAGATAATCCATCCACCTCACAGGTGTGGCATATCAAGATGCTGATTAGACAGCATGATTATTGCACAGGTGTGCCTTAGGCTGGCCACAATAAAAGGCCACTCTAAAATGTGCAGTTTTATCACAGCACAATGCCACAGATGTCGCAAGTTTTGAGGGAGCATGCAATAGACATGCTGACTGCAGGAATATCCACCAGAGCTGTTGCCGTGAATTGAATGTTCATTTCTCTACCATAAGCATGTTTGGGGTGCTCTGGATCGCCGTATACGACAGCGTGTTCCAGTTTCTGCAAATATCCAGCAACTTCACACAGCCATTAAAGAGGAGTGGACCACCATTCCACAGGCCACAATCAACAACCTGATCAACTCTATACGAAAGACATGTGTTGCACTACGTGAGGCAAATGGTGGTCACAACATATACTGACTGGTATTCAGACTCCCCTCCTCTACCCACCCAGACCCCCCCAGTACTGCACAATTTAGAGTGCCCCTTTATTGTGGCCAGTCTAAGACACACCTGTGCAATAATTATGCTATCTAATCAGCATCTTGATATGCCACACCTGTGAGGTGGATAGATTATCTCTACAAAGGAGAAGTGCTCACGAATATAGATTTAGACAGATTTGTGAACAATATTTGAGATAAATAGGCCTTTTGTTTACATAGAAACAAGTCTTAGATCTTTGAGTTCAGCTCATAAAAAATGGGGGCAAAAACAAAAGTGTTGCGTTTATAATTTTGTTCAGTTGTGGTCACCATTCACAGTTTGGACATTCTGCAAAATTTCTCAATTTGTGTCCCAAAATTATTATTTATTGGGTTATTGTAGTAAACTGAAAAAAAAAGAAGAAAAAAGTTAATTAAAATAAAGCTTAAATAAAATATAAATATTACATAACCAAAAAAAAAATGAAATTAATTTGAACGAAATATAGAAATGCTGTTTGACCAGTAACCGAAATAAAGATTTGAAGCACTTTTTTTTTTTTACCAGAAATAAAAAAGCAAACTGAAATAAAAATAAAACCTAAATAGTAATACTAAATTAATAAATAAAAAAATAAAATAAAATACTAATAAAATTACCTAAAATTAAAATGAAAACTGAAATTAAAAATATAAAAGCTAACTGAAAATACTAATAAAGACTAAAAACGGTCTACAAAATAAAAATATAAACAAACAAATAAATAAATAAATGCATACACACATAAATCTAAAATAACAATGCTGCTCCTGTCAAAGTGTCGCTGTCCTGAGAAACTGAAGATAGATATAGCATAAGTTACTGCTAACAAAGCTGATGGACAGCAGTGCCCTGATTCAGTTGGAGGTCCCTCTCTCCGGACCACTAGCTCATCCAGGCAGTAAAAGTAGGCTGACAGGGATACAGATGGTCTTGTGTACATATATAAACAACAACTGGTTTATCAAGGTGTCGTAAATGCCAGGAGCAGCTGGCAACCATATACCTGAGCACAGTGAAAAAGAGAGCGAGAGAGAGAGAGATAGGAAAAGACAGAGAGAAAGAACAAGGGAAATTGTACTTGGGTGTGGGCATACAGTACATGGGTGTGCAGCGTTTGTGTGTGTGTGTGGGTGAGTGATTCACCCAGGGACCCGGGGAGAGAATACATCTGGTAGGACAGCTGTTAGTAGTGTACGAGAGAATACTGATGGTAGCAGGGAATGATAAATCACACCCTTTGCAGCATTGCAGACAGTACACCATCATACCTGCATGTGTACTTAGGCACTGTCAAGAAATGCTAAATTATCAATGACGCTGTTCAAACAACACAGCTACAACGTGTCCGACTTGACAGTGAAAATGATACTCTAAATGAACATCTAAACCAATATTTAATTTCAACATCAAATTATTCTGAAACCCTTGTATATTATTGCTTAATGAGAACTTGCAGAACTTACTAGTACTATTAGGGTTAGAGATAAAAAAAATCAATAAAAAAATCACAGTATAAACTCACAATATTTGTGCTACAGACAAAAAACATATGTTAAAAACATTAAACAGCTTTTCTAAGTGAAAACTTAACTTTTCCCTCAAAGATAATAAAAGTGAAAAACCTACCATATCTACAGTACACTTTATAACTGGTTTTCACAGCAATGCCATAGAACACCCTAGCAATCCACTAAAACCCACTCAAATCGCATATGCCATTCACACAAAATGAAAATGCTTTTAAAAATGCTAGTCAGTACAAAGCGCAAGGTCTTGAGATACATTTTTTAATTTATTTTTTTTATTTAAACTTTTAGAATGCTGTATTATCCACGAGCTGCTGCAAAGACATGAAACGCGAGCACAGAGGTCAAAGATGTCCGTCTAACGCATTTAAACAGAAAAACAATGGAAAAGTAATGCAGTGGAATGGATTAGCATGCTCTCAGTACAAATTTAAACTTCAAAGACGGCTTAACCACTGGGGGAAATTGTTAAATTATCATGTAATTTTAAAAAGCATCATGCAAACTTTTTTCTCACTTTATTTATGTGGTGTTTAATTAAATGATATCACTCATTTGCCGAACGGATATGTGTAGTGCATGTCTATCAGCATGAAAATAATTAACCATTGAGCTCACAGGAATGATTCTTTCATTTTCTATTTAATCAAAGACAAAACACATAGAGTATATTGGACTATAATAAAAAGTTCAGTTACCTTTTGGGATAAAAATAAAGTTATTTAAAAGAATGTTGGTTACCAAACTCCAGACGGTAACCATTGACTTACATATTTTTTATTTTTTTTCCATACTGTGGAAGTCAATGGCTACCATTAACTGTTTGGTTACCAACATCCTTCTAAATATCTTCTTTTGTGTTCAACAGAAGAAAATCAAAACCCTGCATGTTATCCATGCAGGCGATCACATGCAGAAAACATCTCTACTGCCCCAAGATCAAACGCGAGGGGCCTTACATTCTCTCCTCCAGTAAAGAGCTGCAACCTGACACAGAGCCACGGTGGAGCCAGAGAGCCCAGGTAACGAAGATGGATGTGTAATGCAGTTAGTCTGCGGGTACTGCAGATATAAGAATCCAGTCAAAGCTGAACATCCCAACATGAAGCATCTACAAATAGGAGATTTGCCTCAAACTGATTGCCCATGTCCACAGAAGTTATAAACAAAACTGGAAATATGGTTTTCTGGGATAATGGAGCAATAATTAGGTTTAGGAAGTCATTTTCAAAAAGCCCAAAACGTGATTTACTTTCCCTCCACCTATTTTGATGTAAGTGAGTTTCAAAGGGAAAGGTAAACTTCAGAGGAACTAAAGCAAAGCATAGCATTTATAAGTTTGTTCCCTATAACCCTGAGCTGCTGTTCCCACTTCTGGCCTTTTAGAAATTAATTCTTTCAAAACATGCTTCGCTAACTTTGTCTACTACTTACATAAACACAGAAAAACAATATAATTTCCACATCATCTCAAATCACCATTCATTATATGAAATAACAGGTGTGGAAATAACAGTTTGAACAAAACAAAAAAGGCAAATTTCACAGCAAGCATTTTAACTAAATAAACAATATTAAAGATTTCACATATTACAGTTTTTATTGCATTTCCATCAAATAAATGCAGCCTTGCAAAAACAAATTCAGAAAATGTTGAATAGTAGTGTACTTTATTTTTCTCATTAAATATTGAAATTGTATGTTTCTTTCACTTTTTTATTTATGATGTTGTTTACATTAAAAAATGTAAAGGCAATTATTTATTTCCTAAATTTATTGGTAAAAAATAAGAAAAATGAACAAAAACATGATAACCAAGTTTGTTTTATACAAATTTTCACACTTAAAAAAAGAATTTAAAGCAACTTTATATTCTGACTTACTTATGGATCACTAATGGTAAAAAGTTTCAAAGTGATAAAGAAATAAAATCAAAATCAAGGGGAAAATCAACACCTCACAGTGGAAGAACCACCAAGCATGAAAAACAAAGCTCTAGGAAAAATCTTGCTTTTGAATAATTATGCTTTTCCAAGCCATTAAAATGAAAACCTCCACCTCTGCCATCATATTTACACAGGATCATACATTTGAGCTCACAGGAGAAGCAGACTTCTTCTACGAGTCGCCTCACACTAAAAATAAACTTTCATCCACGCATCACAAAATACCAGTGCAACCTGATGTCAGCTTTGTCAAATAATTCTTCACTACATCCCCGAGGATTAGTTATGTGTTATGTTTGACTAGTTTTTCTTTTCGGTCTCACTCACTCACGCCCGTCTCTACTGCCCTCCTGCATATTTTATTTTGGCATATGCCACAGTTGAGTTCCATTAATCAGTCCCTGTTTGTATGAGGGCTGAATTTTAAACCTTTGTGACGTTACAACTCTCCGCCCTCCAACAAAAAAGCAGGCCTGGTATTAACCTTGTAGACGGAGGCGGTTCACGCATCCACAGCACTTGGCAAAGAAGGGAAAAGGAGAACTTCTCAAATTGTTTCAGCCTGAGCTGCATGAGTGAATAGCTGTGTGTGTATGTGTGGCCATTCCCGGCTCCACTATAAATAAGCCTGGCTGCTGGAGAGATAGAAGTCTGCAGAGAAACTGACAGTAGAGGGCAACACGGCCTTGTCTCCCTGGGAGACGCCAATTAAAACTGGACCCGAACCCAAAGTGAGCAACCACACAGCAACTGCTTGAGAGAATGAGAAATGGGTTTTGGCATAAAGAAAATTCAAAGTAAAATGTCAAGCAGTTATTTGAAGCATTTAACTTTTTTTTTTTTTTTTTTTTTTTGAGTGGGGGGATTAAGGTTAGCTTTTGGAGAAGTCAACTTTCGCATAGTTTTTCATTTATGTACTGTTAATGTTTAAATGGTGCGTTGAATAAACAGATGAAAAGGCATCACTGGTCGGATCTTAATTTTTTTTTTTAAGCAAACTTCACTTTTGAAAAAGAAGTGCATTTATACGTATTGAATGTGCACTTGTAGAGTACTTCAAATCTTACAAATATTTTTTAAAAACTGAAATAAAAGGCCACAGAACTTAAAAAGGTTCATACTTTGCTCAGCAAATGTATCACAAGAAACAAACTGACATACAACAAAATCCTGATAGCTATTTAAAAAAATAAAAAAAAATATCAGTTTTGCTTTTTTGAACAATCCCTTTGAGCTAACATGACTAATGCCCTTTATATGACCTTTAAGTTAAGAATAATGAGTGTAAAATTCACCCTTAAAGAACCGAGCATCATCACTCCACAATACAAAGCACCAGATGATCTGGCCAAACGTTCACAAAAGTAGTAGCACACTCCAGCGACATTCAAATTGACGGTTGGGCTTGAAAAGTTGAGGAACAAACACCTGTGAATTAAAAAAATAAATCATTCGTTCTTACCTTGCCCTTGAGCACCCACTGAGCCTGTGCACCGCATCCACAGGACACAGATAATGAGGAAGAGCGAAGGCCCGGCTAGGACAGCATTACACCTCGCTCGGTTCGGGTTGGCGGCCATGACACCATTGGTTACTGTCAGACAGGAAAGGGATAAATACTTTTGTCAAGTACATAATTGTACAGTAAGTTGAATATAATAAATTAAGCATTTTTGATAGTTGAATAAATATTATTAAACATTAATTAAATAATATTCAAACAAATCAAACAAATTAAATAATATTCAGATGTCAGGTTCATATTTCAAGTGCTACTGTTAATAAGAGAGTACAGTTCCTTTTTGTGCTGTTGGAGCATTGTGTCATTGGTTCAGAATTTATAAACCACAGGTTTATGAATGTAACCGAGACTCATTACAAGATCATTTCCCATTTTTCTTAATATCTCAAAGGATATCTGAAAGTCAAGATGTGTTCTGATACTACAAAACATTCAATGTGCGATTACTTTAATATCCAAGGACAAATTCCTAAAGCCACGCACAATTTATCAGAGGCAACGTTCCTGCCATACAAGACGTAGCCAAGCTTTCTTTTTTAACTCACTGAGAGTAAGACGACTGCTATGAAATATAACTCATGGTCTGGAATGTCCCACTCATTAAATACAAAGCTTTTATGAACCAACAATTTATCAAATTTTAACAATATGTTTGTTGAGGAGCATTAAGGCCTAAATTTATGGATTTACCATTACACTTAATGAAGTATAATGTCTATATGATACCAATGACTAAAACATGCCCAGCTGACATGGAGTGCGGTATAAGTGAAAAACTGGCAGAAGTTGCAGCTCACAATCATTTCTGAGTACAGTATGAAATGGAGATTAAACAATGTATGAGACATTTCTCATTGTCAGCTATGACAGTGCACACTTACACAAATAATGCTTAATCTTCCTAACATGCTCGATGATTGCAGTTAATGCAATGCAAATGAAAGACATACTGTAGAATAGTATGCATGCAACATACATTACTTGTAATGTTCTAAAAAAGCAGCAAATAAGTGCAGTTCTTTTCTTTTATTAATGCCTCTCTTCCAGCTGTCTGATGTGTCTGTCAGTCTGTGCAGTGATCAGATATTCTCTCTGGGTCAGTCGGACCGGTGGCCAGTGATGTATAATGCCTGACTTGGTTCACTTTGACATCACTCCCCCTTACACTTCTCAACATACTTGACTTGTAGCAAAGGGTGAATAAAATCAATAAGCCTCCATTTCACATCGCAACCATATATTTGGAGTATGGAGAAAGAATAGTGAGTATTGTACAGTAAGAAAGAAGGCACCTCTGACACAGTACATATTTAAATATAATACCAATATATATATATATATATATTCTCATTACAAAAATTGAATAAATAAATAAATATTTGTAATCTTAACATTTTCTGACATGTCCTTTTTCAAGCTTGAAACAAATATTATTACTAAATTGACACTTTTTAGTTCTTTTTGAAGCTTGAAAGCTCTACTCTTAAAATTTATATTTAACACAGACAGATGATGATGTTGATAACAATAATCATAATTATTATTATTAGTACTATTATTATTAATTTAATGTTTTATTAAAAATAAAACATAATATATTATATGAATATATTTCTTAATATTGATTATACTTCTGTCCTTTTTAAAGCCTGAAAGATCTGCTCTGCTCAGAAAGATAGATGATTTTTTAAATGTAATATTTATTTAATTTTAAATGTTAATTTAAAAGTCAAGCATCTCTGATATTTTTTTCTCCCTTTTTATTTCATTCACTGTAATTATGACCTGACCTGTAGTCATGCAGGTTTGACAATGTAAGAATTAAAAATTTTCCCTAAACTATCCCTTTTAAAACTCTTACCTACAATATAGCCAATATCACAAGAACTATTCAGTTCAAACCTGCTTTTTCATTGATAAAAGTAGGTGCCACAAAGACGACTAATTCCCCTGATCAACATCTACTGATTATGCTAAGGTTTAACATGGATGGCAGTGGTCAATGACTCTTGCTCAGAGGTCTGGGGGCAGTGCTGGACACAGGCCCAGCAGAGACAGATTGTTGTAGAGCGAGAAGGATACAGCCAGGCGCCTTGATTCCTGTCCCCCCTCCTTCTGTCTGCTAGATCAACACACGCCACAGCTCTCAAACACAACAACCTGTTTGAGATTAGCCTTCAAATGGGCTGCTCTGCATACCGACAGCCTTAGGAGCTTCAGCAATTACATTGCCTTTATCTTGCCATGTCAGGATGTTTAAGTAGGCCGCTGTCTGCGCCGTCCACACCTCCACAGCATGAACTGATCCAACCGCTTTCAGAACCACGGACAGCAGAGCAGAGCGAAGAACAGAGCTGTCCATAGTTCTGAATGCTTTTGGATCAGTTCACGCAGTGGAGGTGTGGATACCGCAGACATGCATGTAATTACGTCAGAATGTAATTACGTGGGAGTCTCAAGGTGCCAAGAGAGAAAAAAAATAACATAGTTGAGTGTGCCAACCTGGATTTCGGCAAACATTTCAGGCATGTGCCAAAGAAGAGGATGTTCAATGGCAATACTGACAAAAAACTATTTCATTCTCCTCTGCTGTAAGCTTGACATCCTTTGATCATTTAGTATGATTTTTTTACATTTTTCCCCATCTTAACGTCTTAAATTAGGGAGTTATTGCATTAGTTACTGATGGAAATTTCAAACTCGTGTCTCTTGGTAAGTTGGTAAGTATAGTTGTCTTAAAGATAGTAAACTTTAAAAAAGTTTCCCTTAGTATACATTCATTTATCACTAATCTGGAGTAATATGGAGTAAGCCTACATTTAAAAAGAGATGCATAATAAATAGACTAAATATCAAACTAAATATTATATATATATAAACTATATGTAAATAAACTAATATTATATAAATAAACCTACATAATAAAATAAAATGCAGTCATTACTAAGATCTGGGATGTTGAATGAGCCAAAAACAAGCTTATTATATAAAATATAATGATATAATAATATAATGAAAAATAATATAATAAGAACGCATTTTATAACTATACTTCTACTAAAAGAGTCACTGAACAAGAAAATGTTACTATACAAAAACATATATAATTCAATATGAACCACTACATATGGTGAACAGGTGTTTTGTATCATAGTTGTGTTGGCCAATCAGAAGCCAGTATTTTTTTATTTTTTTATAATTCTTTAATAACAGTAAGAGTGAGTATCAGCCTGACAGTAATTTTGTTCTTAAAAAAAAAAAAAGGCCCAAATCATTGAGAATTGTGTGTCTCCAAGCAACTTACTTATTATCATATTTCTAATTTTGGAACCTTTGCAAAACTTGGCCCAAAGTGAGAGTTTTAGAAAATGTCCTAGTGGTGGGAAGAATCTAGTTAAATTCTAGACTGTGAAATTCAAGAAAATAGTTTGTTCTTTAACACACACAAGCTCCATAAATTCAGTCTTTACTCTAATAAAGGCTGACAGTGGATCTGCATGAAGTCTAACAATGAAAGTTGACATGCTACCAAAGCTAATCATCTAAATCCAGACAATTTAACAAAAAACTGACAGATTACATACTGCATGAATAATATTGAATAGCACATAATATCCACTCTTAAGTGCACTCAACACCAACATAAGACTAATGTGAGAGCACTGTGACTGACATCAACACACCACATGCACATGCACAGATGGACTTCATCTCGTCTAACTTACCTCTATCAGCAGGTACATTCAAAGCGAAGCTTGAGAACGCACTGGCGATGCATTTCCTGCGTAAGAGGGAAGCTGCTCTTGGAATAGTCTGTGCACTGTTGGAATTCCTGTCCTCTCTCACACACAACTGCCAGAGCACTCTGCCTTCCTCCCAGGCTCATCCCATCTGTAAAGCGAGAGAGAGATGGAGCTCAAAGGAAACAGAAAGAAAGAGAGGGGAGGGGGGGGGAGTCAGCCAGGGAGATGGAGAATGAGAGAGAAAGAGAGAGAGAGAGAGGGAGGGAGGGAGGGAGGGAGGAAAGGATGAGGAAAAGAGACTAAAAGAGGAGGAGAGAGATTGTTTTGATAATGCAGATTGTCATAAGAGAGCTGCATTCCTGGTAATCCAATAGAAGTGAAGTAAAAGCTTCTGTCATTTCAACAGACTTAATGAAAGCAATTTGATTAGGTGGCCCTGCATCTGCTCAGCTTCCTTCAGACTCATTGTTTCGGATTTGTGCCGGCCTGTCTCACTCTCAAATTAACTTGCCTTTAAATGTATTTAATGTTTGACTTGAATACTTACACAAGTCCAACTTCGAGCAGCCTGGTGAAGGAGAGCCATCCAATTGAAACAGCAATTTCATGGGTTTGCTGCAGCAACATCAAGGTCATGGGTTTGATTCCCTGGGAACACAAAAAGTCATAAAATCTATACCTAGAATGTGTTGAAAGTGGCTTTTGATCTGTACATATATACATAAAGCTCAAAAGTTTGAGGTCAGTCATTTCTTTTATTTTTTCATTTTTTCAAAAGAAGCCTTTTATGCTGAGCAAGGCTTCATTTATGTGTTTAAAAAATACAGTAAAAACAGTATTATTGTTCAATATTATTACAGTTTAACCCTCTAGGCCTCTTAGGTCAAAACAGACCGAAAAAAATATGAATTAAGATTTTATTGTGCCATTGGAATAAGATGACACTGGGTGACTTTTGCCGTAATAGCGATATGAACACACAAAACAATGTTAGACATGGATATGATAAAGGGTTGGAAAATCAAAAGTAACACTTGGTACATTCACTCAGGTACCACTAAGTTACCAAGTGTGACCCAAAAATAAAGAGGCTCACAGGGTTAAAATAGCTGTTTTAATTTTGAACACATTTTTAAAATGAAATATCTTTCTGTGATGCAAAGCTGAATTTTCAGTCTTCAGTGTTCAGGGTCACATAATCCTTCAAACCATTCTAATATGCTGATTTTCTGCTCAAGAAAAAAAAAAAAAGTTTACATCATGGTTGAAAATATTTGCGTTGCGTAATATATTTGTATGAATCGTGGTACAGGTTTTTTCAGGATTCTTTGATGAATAGAAATGTATTTACAATACAAATCTTTTGTAACATTATTAATGTCTTTATACTGTAATTTTTGATGAATGTATCCTTACTAAATTAAAGTGTAAATTGCTTTTTAAAAAATCTTACCGATCCTAAACTTTCAAAGTTATTTAAAAGAAATACCATGTACCAAATACCATGTAACAAATACCAAAATAAGGTTTTGGGTACTTTGCTAGTGTTAATATTTAGAATCAAAACTCATTATTCTACAGTAGTTCTCCACTTTCCCTTTCCTCAAGCTGCAAAGTTAATCAGAAACAAAGCAATTATCCCCAATTGAACAACAACAAAACTCCTTAATCAATCTCACAGACCATGAAGAAAGTAAAAGTCATGGTTTCCACGTCTCATATCCTATACGCATATGTCATCATTACCTTCCAAGTAAGACTGATGGTAGAGCAAGGCAAGTAAATGTAAACCAATTAATTACAGCAGTAATTGCATTAAACCACTGTATCCTAAAAAGAAAACCATTGGAATAACTCTTAAAAAAAAAAGCAGTGGAAAGCAGTCCTATAAATCCTGTTTACTCATAGCGTTCAAACTAATATGATCGACAGTTAAGTAATAATTTGCGGATTACGGCAAGTGCATGTTTTTGATATTATCAGCAGATTTAAACATCACGTGGATTGTCCAGCCGTCAGAGGCTGATGAATGACCACTCATTAGAATTGCAAAGGCGTAGCGGGCCGGCGCTGTCAGCTGCTACAGTGGACAGAGTTTGACAGGGCCACCAGACTCCATCGGGGTAATTAATTTGCCACATTCTAAAGGATGTAGGGTGTACTTCTCGAAATTAGGCCGGTAAAAGAAGTGGCTAAGGGTCATGATCAATTGATTATCATGACGACTGAGATGGAGGCAACATGGCTGCTTAATGATTAATGCTTTTGTTTGTGTGGTTTCAGAGAAACCTTTCCCATGCTAATCAAGTCCAGATAAGCTTCAGCTTCAATCGAGTTTGACAAGCTACAAGCAATGCCAACACATTTACTGTGGACGCAGAGAATGTAATATGCTGTCTTTTACTATATATTGGAATATAGTAAACAGAACCTTTCATGGTGCAGATTGTTTTTTAAGCATGACAAGAATCATTATAGGAATTGTTCATTCCAAAATAAAGATTTGCTCAAAATTAACTCACCTCCAGGCCATTCCAGATGTAGATGAGTTTGTACATTGGAACAGATTTGGAGAAATCACTGGCTCACCAATGGATCCTCTCCCTGCAGTGAATGGGTGCCGTCAGAATGAGAGCCCAAACATCTGATAAAAACATCACAATAATCCACAAGTAATTCACATGACTTAATTAATGTCTTGTGAAATGAAAAGCTGAAAGCTTGTAAGAAACAAATCATTTAGGCATTTGAACTTTAAAAAATTGCTTCTGGCCAAAATATCATTCTATAATTCACAATAATGTTTACTCCAGTGAAAAACTTATTGTTCTGTCACATCAAAATAGAATACTTGTATTTGGCTGGAAGGTACAGATTAAAACAATTAAAAACGTCTTATTGATGGATTTGTTTCTTACAAATATGCAGCTGTTCAATTTACAAGACATTAATTGATGGACTGGAGTCATGTGAATTACTTTTAGATCATTGTATGTTTTTCTCAGCTGTTTAGACTCTCATTCTGATGGCACCCATTCACCCATTGGTGAGCAAGTGATGTATTAATAAATTTCTCCACATCTGATACAGTGAACAAACAATCTCATCTCGGATGGCCTGAGGGTGAGTACATTTCTTTTGGACTTTTCTTTAGATTTAACATTATTAATGTAGCTTAAAATAGCTTACCAAGCATCAAAAGTTGTATTCTACAAGCAGAAATTAAACTGTAATTATCCAAATGAAATGCAACAGTACTGTGTGCTAATGAGTGTTCTCCTCAGGGAGCATCTCTGTTATTGGTGCTGAGTGGGTGGTACAGGCTAATTCCCAGAACAAGATGAGACATCAGTAGACAAAAACAAGGCTTGTACTGAGGCACAAATTCACTAAACAGGTCTAGGAGGTGACACCCAGATTGTTCCTTTCTGGATTCATCTCTCAAGCTGACATGAGAAAGCTGCTCGCTATTTTGGTCTGACGTCTTTCTCAAAAGAAGTTTACTAATTCGGGGTGCTCCACTAAGAACATGGAAAACCTTACGGTGAGTTTCAGATTTTTAGATTGTGAAAGCAAGGCATTAAATGCAATAAGCTTCAAAAGAACTGGGTGTTTTTAGGCACAACTCAAAGCGGAGAGTCTAAAAGGCCACTACCTGTGGTAAAAATCATGGTAAATGATGGAATTGAGTGGGTTATTGCCGTTATAAAACCACAGCAATATGGTAAAAGATTGCACTATAAGTATATTTAAGTTAATGATTGGCAACCAACATAAAAGCTTACACATTAATAGAATGTGACTTAGAATAGTATCAGAAATTTAGAGTAGGAAATATGACGGTTTAGAAATATTATTATCCAACCAGTGAATTTTGTTGACAATTTACTTCATTTAATTATATTTACATGACTGTTCAAAATGTGAGGTTGGTAAGATTTATATATATAAATATATATGTTTTTGAAATAATTGTCTCATGCTCACCAAGTTTACATTTATTTGCCCCAAAATATAATTTACTTACATTAATATTGTGAAATGTTATAACAATGAAAAAAAATTGTAAATAATTTAATATTTTAAATAATGTTTAAATATTTTTCTTCAGATATTATTCTTATATGCCAATTTGGTGCTCAATAAGCATTTATTGATATCTATGTTTAAAACAATTTTTGTGTAAACTTTATTTCAGGATTTATTATATATATATATATATATATATATATATATATATATATATATATATATATATATATATATATATATATATATATATATATATATATAAATAATAATAATTTTTATATATATAAAACATGATTAATGTATTTACTGTCATTTTCGATGAATTTTAATGCATTTTTGCTGAATAAAAGTATTAATTTCTTAAAAAAAAAAAGACTTGTCAAAAAAAAAAAAAGTGTCACCAATGTCAATAAAATGGGAGAAATAAATGTAAATATCCAATATTGTACCAGAATTTGTTTCTGGTTTGCTTCTTGAGGTTATTTCACCCTCTAATGATTGGTTTTCTTCTGTGTCCTGTCTCTGCGAGCAGCCAGACAACTGGCGTGAGATTGTGAACAAAAAGCTTCACTTTCCACCGGAGCTGATCCCTGCCATCCAAGAGGGCAACACAGCCTGGGTGGACAGTCTCCTCTCCCTTGGTGATGGGATCATCCGTCAGCTGGATGAGTCTGAGGATCGGTTGTGGAGGGAAGCACTTAACCTCTCCATCCGACTGGGTAGCGAAGACATCATGACCTCCCTTCTGCAGGGTGTCAAGTTTGACTTCCGTCAGATCCATGAGGCTCTGCTGGTGGCCGTTGACACCAACCAGCCCAAATATGTCAAAAATCTCCTGGACCGCCTGGATCAGGAGAAAGGCAACAAGATGGACGTTCGTTCTTTCAGCATGGCCATTTTCGACCACTCCATTGACGATTCTCAATTCGCGCCAGGAGTGACGCCACTAACGTTGGCCTGTCAAAAGGACCTGTATGAGATAGTAACTATGCTGACTCAGAGAGGCCATGATATTCCTCTGCCTCACACCATCTCGTGTACATGCCTGGAGTGCCGTAACGCCAGGCAATACGACTTGCTCAAGTTCTCACTATCCCGTATAAATACATACAGAGGCATTGCCAGCCGTGCATATCTGTCCATCACCTCAGAAGATGCCATGATCAGGGCTTTCCACCTCAGCCGAGAACTGCGCAAACTCTCTAAGAAAGAACCAGAGTTCAAGGTGAGCTCAGAAAAAAATCTTTTTTTTTTATAGAAAACATCACAAATAACAAAATTTATTTGGAAAAAAAAGATGTACTAGAGTAAATTGTCTGTTCTGTTTTCCCATAAACTATTAAGAATATGCAGTGCTGGTTAGTAACAAATTACATGTAATTTGGATTACATAATCAGATTCCCAAAACTTTAAGAGTGTTTTTACCTTTTCCTTTGTATTGTCAGTATACTTATAATACGCTATCTTCATAGTTAGCAGCATGAAGTTTTATATGCAAACACATTTAATTTGATGTTTAGCCTCAGTACCTGGCATTGGAACAAGTCTGTCAGGAGTTCGCAGTGGAACTGCTGGGAATGTGCCGGAACCAGAGCGAGGTCTCCACCATCCTCAGTAGCGCTGAGGATGACAGCGAGGATGAAGAACTTAATGAACAGACGTTTGAGGAAGGTATCCCCAACCTTGCTCGTCTTCGACTGGCGGTCAACTACAATCAAAAACAGGTACATCATCTTGGTTTAATAGTAGCAAATGATAAATGTGTATTTTCCAGATTTTTTTTTTTTAAATAAAATACATTTCAGTATCAATATTAAAGGTATAGTTTAACCAAAAATGTTAATTACCCCATGATTTACTCACATAACTTTCTTCTTTCAGACAAATGTAATTTGTAAATGTAATCAGAGTTATTTTAAAAGATGTCCTAGCTCTTCCAAGCTTCATAATGGCAGTGAATGGGTGCAAAACAAAACACCAGCAACGAATTAGAAGTACAAAACAAGATTTGTAAATAATTTTTTTGGAAGATTTTGATATTATTTATTTATTTTTCAGTTAATGATAATAAAACTTAAAATGAAAACAATATAAATACTAATTCAAAACATCAGTTAAAAACTGTAATAGTAATTCAATGATACCAAAATAACACTAACTAATGTATTTTACTTTGTTTTTTTTTTGAGGAAAATACTTAAAGGGATAGTTAACCCAAAAATGAAAAATACCACATAATTTACTCACACCCGAGCCACCTTAGGTACACATAACTTTTTCTTTCATACAAATGTTATCAGAGTTATATTAAAGATGTCCTAGCTCTTCCAAGCTTTTTTAATGGCTGTGAATGGGTGATATTTTTCAATGGTCCAAAAGAAATCCAACAAAGCACATCCATCCATCCATCATAAAAGTGTCCCACATGGCTCCAGGGGGTGAATAAAGGCTTCTTTAAGTGAATATTAATATTTAAAACTTTATAAAAAGTGGAGTTCAGTTCAGTCAATAAAATAAAATAAAAACACTAAAATGCTTGTTAATCTAAAAAAAACTGTGCAGTTCAGGTCTCTTATTTTGGTATCATTGAGATATTGATTTTTATTTTTATTATCATTTTCTTTAACTATTCTATTATTTATATAGTTTAAGTTTTAGTAATTTGGTTGAGGTTTTTTTTTTTTTTTGATTGATTGATTTATTACTTTTTTTTAAATACCTAGTTTTTATTCTTTTTATTTCAGTTTTAGTTTCAGTACATCAAGTTAAAGTATGTGAGAATAACTATATATAACAAAATGTTTAAGCAAGTTTTACAATTTTTTTAAATTTAATTTCAGTTAATGTTTATTTTATTTAGCTTTTTTTATAATTTTATAAAAACTAACAACCCTGGTTGAGGTAACACACCATGTAAACTTCCACTGCCCACACAGACTGATGGATTTGAGGAGAAGCACAGGGCATGTGAACATCATCTTTCAAAAGCACACAGTCGTTTGACCCCTGCGCTCATGCCGTATGGGACGGCTGATTGATTGACAGTTGGCTGAGAGGCCTGACTGTTTGTTTTCCTCGTCTAGTTTGTGACTCATCCCATCTGCCAGCAAGTGCTCTCCTCCATTTGGTGCGGTAGCCTGTCCGGCTGGAGGGGAAGTCGAACTGCTTGGAAACTGCTGGTGTCTTTGGGGATTTTCATTGGCATGCCATTTCTCTGCCTGGTTTACTGGATCGCCCCTAAATCCAAGGTATATTTGAGTGATAACAGATAAATAACATCATAATGCCCTTTAGCAAATAAAGGGTGTGAAACATTTCAAATATTTATTCATTCATATGGCAAACCCTACTTTGTTCCGCCAGCTGGGTAAACTACTGAAGGTTCCCGTGATTAAGTTCCTGTTACACTCGGCATCATACATGTGGTTCCTCATCACCCTCTTGACAGAGTCGATTTTCATGGAGATGTACCGAAGTGATTTTGCCTCCCGAAAGCAGAACATTCTCCATAACTCTCTCCACATGGTATGGGTTGCGGGTAGGTGACGCTGCCAAATAAAAAAATCCATAGGAAAACCACTTAATAGTCATTTAAATCTTTGAGCCTAGCCATTCATTCTTTGATTTATTTAGAGAAAGAGATCAAGAATAAATGTAATTATCTTTGAGTTTTTAATCTTTCTGCTTTGAAAGGTTTCTTCTGGTTTGAGTGTAAGGAAGTTTGGATCGAGGGTTTGAAGAGTTACTTCCTGGATGTATGGAACATTGTGGATATGATGGTTCTGAGCATGTATCTGGCATCCTTCACCCTGCGCATCCTCATCATGCTAAAGGGATATTTCCTATGTCAGGACTCCAGCACTCAAGAACTGTGTGACTATTTCACCAATACAGGTGACATCTAACATACAGGCTGTATTTTCATCTTTTAACTCGCCATCCATATATTATCCTAAGTTACAGTACTATTTAGCAGTAATAATAACAATAAAATATTCATATACATAATGGTATAATCATATTTTTTACTGCATCATCACTTTTTTAAATATGATTCTTATTATACTTTGAATAATAATAAACTATTATTAATAATAAAAATCATGTTATTTTAACTGTAATTTTTGTAAATGAAATTATTTAAATATACAGATGACATATATATAGATATAGATATATATATATATATATATATAGATATATATATATATATATATATATATATATATATATATATATATATATATATATATATATATATATACACACACACATATTGCATTGTCATTAATAAAATACAATAAAAATGCAATTAATTAATATGATATAGTGGGTGTATGTAGTCGTATTTTTTACATGTAGTAGTACTAATAGCTGCAGTTATTATTATTATTATTATTTGCTAGTTGTAAAATCACTATTGTATAATTGTATTGTATGTTACTGAATAGTGCGAGAGAACTGGAAACAGGAGGATCCTCAGCTGATAGCAGAGACTCTGTTCGCCGTGACCAGCATGCTGAGTTTCACACGTCTTGCCTATATTCTGCCGGCCCATGAATCCCTGGGAACCCTGCAGATATCCATGGGAAGAATGATCGATGACATGATGAGGTCAGATCTTGCTCTTTGATCTCTGCGACTGGTCGTCCAGGAGAACACCATTAAAAAATGTTCATCAAATGTTTTACTTGCATTACAGATTCATGTTCATCCTTATGATTATTGGAACAGCATTTTTGTGCGGAATAAACAACATATACGTCCCATATGTTGCTTCTCCACATCTTGGCAGGTGATTGATAACTGGTTTACATTGGTTTGAAATCGCCAAGGAGATGCAATTTTAATATGTTTGCCTGTTCTATTCATTTTAGATTGAATGATACATTTAACTTCCTCTTCTGGACCATGTTTGGAATGGCAAACCAGGAATACGTAGACATGCCTGATTACGCTCTGGCTGAGTTTGTGGGGAGGATCTTTTATGGAATATTCACACTGCTCATCGTCATAGTGCTACTCAACATGCTTATTGCCATGATCTCCAATTCGTTTCAAAGGATCGAGGTGTGAAGCTTCAAAGATCATTACAGAAGATTTAAAATCTCAACATGTAAATAATAGAATATTAGAGAACATTTGTGGACCAGTGTGATGTTATTTTTTCCTTCATGAGCATAAGAGACCACTTTCAAAAACATTCCATTTTTAAAAACATCACATATTTTCATACTGTTTCTTCCTCTCAGGATGACGCAGATGTCGAGTGGAAGTTTGCTCGTTCTAAGCTCTACCTCAGTTACTTCAGGGAGGGTCTCACTATGCCAGTTCCCTTTAATATCATCCCATCTCCAAAGGCTCTCTTCTATACCTTGAGGTAAGACAACCTGGCAAGCAATGGAACTACCAAACCTCCATTATCTCTTATGCAGACTATATGAACTGATGATCATATATGACCAGATGTAACCTTCCAGTTCCTCCCTGTTTTGTGTAGAAGCATCTGCCAAAAGATTTGCTGTTGCTGTAACAAGAAAGCTCCAGAATATCCTCCCATCACATCTTTGGTGAGGGGTTTCTATCTGTAGATCCTCCATAATTCTTGGTTCAGTTTAGCTGATGAGGTGTTTCTCATATTTATTTTTTTTAGTCTAGCAATACCCTGAATAGCAGCGGAGGTCAAGGTGAGGGCAGAGTGCCATACCGCCTGCAGGTGACCAAAGCTCTAGAGCACCGCTACATCGAAGCCGCACGCAGAGACTTTGAAGAGAGCAAGCGTAAAGGTAGGTCATCAAGAAATGATCCAAAAAGCATGCAGTATATCAGTTATATATATAAAAAAAGCCATAATAGTGACACATTTGTAGTTAAACATTATGTTGAACTACGTACCTAAAAATGAGCTGTTCAGGGTGCCGTAGATATGTGCTGGTATCCACAAGGTTGTAGGTTCAGGTTCAACTTCAATCCCCAGAAAAGGTAATCCTTTTAGAAAGACTCTTCACCGTAAGCTTCTCCAGAGGGATTTTCCTTTTAATGAAACAATATAATATGTTGACTGCAAATGAATAAGTTTATGAAAAATGAATACTTGTTTGTTTTGAGACACCTACTTATGACCATTTTGGAATCAGCTTCAGTGCTTGGAATGGCATACTATCATAATCTTTAATATACTCTTGATTCTGCCTACTGTTTTAAGTAATATGTGTAACAATAAGGATTTTGTAAATGTAAACACTTCAAATAGCAGTATACTACATTGTCACATGATTTCAATATATGCAACACAGTAAGTGACATGCATTTTCACTGCCATTCAAAAGTCAGGGTTAGATTATTATTTTTAAGAAATTATTTTATTCAGCAAGGATCCAATAAATTGATTAGATGTGACAAAAATCTCTTTAACATTATAAATTTCTTTATGATTCCAAATGCTGCCATTTTGTTAAAATTATCGTTAATGCATTCAAATGCATTATAAAGTGCATTAATATATTTCAAATAACAATACATAGCTTTTCATTACAAAAATAAAACACATTTTAAAATATATTACGACAGAAAAGAGCTCATTTAAACAGTAATATTTCACAATTTGAAATAAATTAATCAAATCAAATAAATAGATATAAATATATACAAACCACAAACCTTTGAATGTCAGTGTATCTTAGAAATAATAAAAAAATAGCATTTTTAATCCAATTTTGTGTAAAAATGTCTCAAAATGTCCAGTCTTATCAAATAACGTGAGAACAAAGTGTAACAGAAAACAAATCATTTTGACAAATGTAGTTTGTTATCCAGTATGTATGATAGTATGCTGTCTGAAAATTGTCATTGTTTTTGCTGCTAACTACTTCTGTTGTGATGTTCAGATGTTGGGAACAGAATCACTGAGCTGAATACAGTTGTCGGCCGACTGCACTCCGACATGCAGGAGTTCCACCAGAAGCTGCAGTGGCGGCGCAAAAGCGAGCCGGACCAAGCCAACATCCTGGGCAAATACATCATGGGCGCAAGGAACAATTTCCGTGACTTTGATAGGAATGAGGCTAAGGGGTACGAAAACACAGGTCTGCCTATCAGTATGCATCCCACTGAGGAGGAGGAGGATGACGAGGAGGAAGGAGAAATCAAAGCAGGAGGGATCGCCTCAGAGGAGAGGGAGGAGCCCGTCCCAGGAGAAGAAACTTCTTTTGAGACTGCTAGCACTCCTGATGTGTGAGAAACATACACTGCAGTGTCGCAGTGCACAGAACATTCCCTGAAAATATTCACAAGATTCTAGATGCATTCATCGCACTTTAAATTACTGATAAATACATTTTGACATACTGTAGTTTAATATGTGATTTGTATCATAACTGATATCTAAATTACAATGTCTCATAAAAAAGATAAATCCATTCATTTTTTTACATGATACCTTAAACGTATTTGCCCAGTGCCCTGTTTAATTGTGGACATTTTCACAATGAATGTGAAAGATAATAACCTTAAATGAAAATGACCACACATACACACACACACACGCACACACACATTTTTATGTATATATACATGTATATATACATATATACACACACATACACACATATATATATATATATATATATATATATATATATACACACACACACAAAATAAGATCAAAATTAGGAAAGCACATAATATTTTGATACAGTACTGTGTTATATTGTACAGCACTGTGTTATATTGTTAATAAGGAAAGGGGAAAGAGGAAAGGGGGAGGGAAAATGAAAAGAAAAAAAGAAACGAATAGGATATTTGTGTTTTTTTTAACAAGTCTAATATTGTGAAAGTTATTACAAATATAAATGTTTTTAATCTGAATATATTTTAAAAATGTAATTTATTTCTGAATTTAAATGTTTTAGAAGCCATTTCTCCTGTATTCAGTGTCACATGTTCCATCAGAAATCACTCTAATATACAGAAATCATATCAAATATGAATTGAATAAAATCAAATAGAACAGCTTTATTTGAAATAGAAATATTTTGTAAATGTCTTTACTGTCAGTTTTAATCATATACATTCACTAAATAATTCATATTAAATATTAATTTCAAAATCTAACTGATCCTAAACTTTTTAACAAACTATTCTTCAAAACAACTATTAACTATTATATATATTAAATAAACTAGTATCTTACCCAAACATAAAGTTTGAAAAGTTCACATCAAATGTCCGAAACAAATCCAATATAATATTAAATGTAAAAAATAAATAAATAATTAAATAAATAATAATAATAATAATAAAGTTAACATTTAGTTATGGATTAAAAACATATTTGAAAGGCTAAGCACATATTTTCACTTACTTTGACTTAGACTTGCAAGCCCTATTTTGTAGCAAAAGTGCCAAATATCTCACACTCCTCTGGTGCCTTTTAAAGTCATAAACATCATCTAAAGTTCAGCAATTAAATATAAAAGCAAGCCAGGGAAAAAGACCGCTTGGAGGCAGTTCACAGTGATTGAGGACATTAAAACATGTTTCTTTAGCTATTACATTGATAGAACGGTGGGCCGAGTTTAACATATTCCCTGAACAATTTAGAAAAACTATTTAATAAAATATCTTTACATGAGGTATATTGTAAGTTAGAATGCATAAATCATGACGAGGCACCAGAATGGAGGTTTCACAGAAAGCATCACATTATTTGAATGTAAACGCAGTAAGATTCCCGTCCCCTGATGATTGGACACTTGACACTTTGGTGCACTCCCTCTCTCTGAGGACTAGCCTGCTTTTAGTGTTGTTTTAATTAAGCGTGAGCAACGGTGTGTGTTCCTGGGGCCCCGGTGTGGCCCTAGGCACATCACAGCCTGCTTCACACCTGCTGTTTGCATCAGTCTGCAAAGAAGCCTGGAGAGCCCTTGCACTTTTTCATTAGACACAGACAGAGTGGCCCCACTGGGACACCGTACCTCCAAGAGAGGGAAAAAATGAGTTTGTCTTCTTGAGACACAAGAAGTAGTACAGCCAGAACTCTCAGAAGAAATTACATGTCAGAAACAAGAACAAGAAAGATCAACAGGAATTAAAATATTACTTTATTCAGAAGAACTTTTACTTTTTTTTTGAAATGCTGATGATTTAGGTGACAAAATTAATTCACATTATGCCCACTAGTTTAAAGAAATGCTATGGTAGTCAGTGGCTTCCATCAACTGATTTGTTACCAACGTTCTTCAAAATACCTTCTTTTATGTTCAACAGGAGAAAGAAACTCATACAGGTGTGGAACAACTAGAAGGTGAATCAATGACAGGATTTTCATTTTTGGGTGAACTATCCCTTCCACCTGAATATAAACTGAATGCATATTACTTTAATTAAACATAATTTTGCAGTTAAATGTTAGACTGTGCCTTTCTTACAACAAAATTTCAAGTCATACTGCACTTTGTATCTCTTTATAGCACAAAAATGAAGGTTAAAACATTATTCCTATTAAAAACAGTAAACAAAGGCTTTACATGGAGGAAAACCATATACAATGGTAACCATATAAAATAGAAAACCATATACAATAGTAGTTAAAGTTGTGTGGTATATTTCTCTAGGATTCCTCCCCTTGGGTCTGGCTGGAAGCAGATGTTTGGTGGAGTGGTGTTGGCCTCCATTTAATTAGTCCAAATACAAAAAACTGCTGCCGAAACTGTGGCAATGAGCTACAGGGACACGGAAAGCATCTATTTGTAAAAATGAGTCCCTCATCATTAGACAGTCTCAGAGACAAATCATTATTATGTTAACACAGTAACCACAGGAGCTTCCCCATGAGACGCTCATGCAATTATACACTATTAAACAAATGAAACAACAAGGAGTTCATTTAGGCTGTTTTTCTTTTTTTTCTTTTTTGTTGTTGACTGACTTGCTTGGTTACAGTACGTTTTCAGTGCAGGCATCCAAAAGTCAATATTTCAGCTTTAATTACAAAAATTAACTAACCTTTATGGCAGTATCCTGAAGTAGCTTCAGTGGCACAATCGGGGTGAATGAACAGTGCTCTCTTCCACCTTCAATACTCATGGCTGAAGTGCCCTTGAGCAAGGCACTGAACCTCAAGTTTCTCCCCGGATGCTGGATATATAGCTGCCCACTGCTCTGGGTGTGTGTCCACGGTGTGTTCACTTCTCACTGCTGTGTGTGTGCACTTGGATGGGTTAATTGCAGAGCACCAATTCCGAGTATGGGTAACCATACTTGGCAAATCTCATGACTTTCACTTATTTGTATAGAATGCATGTGTGTGCTGAACAGCACCAGTGTACAGAGCAGGTAGGCTTCAGTGCTATTGGTCTCTCAACATCTACGGAAAATGTGGAGAAAACGGGCCATATTATAATACACTGTCAGGATAGTACAACGGAGTCATCTGAAGTGGATAATGGCAGTCTGAATGTTTCATGATTGTGGTGTTGTCTTACCTTTGCTGAGAAGCTTCTGTCTGTCTGTTAAGTGAAGGTGGAGCAAACTGAGCTCAGAAAGCACACTGAACGGCAGAGACTCTCTATTAAGGACAAGGCCAAGATTATACCAACCCTGAGGAGACCGGAAATCAAATCTGAATTCATTGAAAAAACATTAACAAACCAAACAAAAAAACTCTTAAATAATAATAATAATAATAATAATAATAAAAGACAATAAATTAAATAAATTAAAATCCTATTAGAACAAATACAAATTGGGCATTAAAACAAATGAATAAATAAACAAATTTGGCTGTTAAAACAAAATATTGCTTGTAGAAAAAACCCAAATCAAACAGAAATACTTGTTAGAACAAATAAAAAACAAACAAACAGCTTGTTAAAAGAAAAACGTTTTTTTAGAGCAAACAAAACCGAGCTTCTTGTAACAAATTATCAACATGCATAATTTTTTAAAAAGAAACATATCACTTGTCAGGAAAACAACAAACAAAAACTAACAAACTAAACATTAAACAATACTCTTAAAACATTAGAACAAATACAGCCTCTTAAATTAATATATAATATTATATTATTAATAAATAAACAAACATGCCTTTTCGAATAAACTAATTAATTATTTTTATTTATTTATTATTTTTTCCCCACAAATAATGACTTGAGATTAATAGTTTATTAAATAATCACAATTCCTGATCATTCAAGGTTAAACTTCAGTCCGTTTTGCTGTCACAGGTACCTGTGGTTCATTCTTGAGTGCTGCTTGCTTGTACATCTCTGCTGCATCAGAAACCTCTTTTCTGCCCAAAGCCTGTTCACCATAGAACAGATCTCCCATTCTGATCAAAGCTGAGAGAGAAACATATACTCATCACCACATGCAGAGACTCCAGCTTAAGCAACAGGGAGCTTGAGAAAGAGCACAAATGTACTGACGCAGGACACTGAGTCAAACCTCAGGTGTCCTTCACCACGAGCATTTCAGTTCACAATAAAGATATATGACTGCCACCGTATCCCACACTAAATTACATTCATTTTATATTCTACTGCAGCAGATGTCAGCCCTTTCAGATGAAACAGATGAGATTAGACCAGAACATGAAAACTGAAAATTTGAAACTAGAAATAAAATGAAAAAATTACAAATGTACATAAAAAAAAATAAAAAAAATAAATAGCTCTTCCCATTGAATTCATAAAGATATATATTTACATTTTATATTTGTTATAACTTTTTTTAAGAGATAAACAAAATACATTTTTACTATCATTTATATTATTATATTATTCTTAGATTTGTTCAAATTACCGTACGAAGCCTGATCTTGAGCCTGTATCGACATGTTATAATATCTTAACAGGCACCAGAGTCACCAGCGCTGGATCCAAAGAGTCCTGCAGTATAAAGATAGAAAATATCTGTCAAAGACATCGAGTGAACATGCTTATCTGAATCTAAAGCAAGTGTTTAGAAGAGAATCACTGAGTTGAGTTCACACAGGTATGCCACATTAAACTGAGCTGCTTCAAATCCACTCTCTGCAGCACTCAGACAATAAATCAAAGACATGATCCTGCAGCAATGAGAGAGAGAGAGAGAGAGAGAGGACGAAATAAACAATAGAAAGTGGCCTTTGCAACATCCTTTTATAATGTAAATGAAATCTAAAAGGACATTTATGTTGTAATTTAATAATGTGAGAATTATACATTAATATAACTCTGTGGCCACTCAAACTGAAAGGTTTACCAGTCTCCTTTGAAATAGGCATTCAGTCCGTTTCTCAAGACGATTCCCAGATATCCATTCTGTTCAGATGCCCATTTAACCCAACCAAGGTTCAAAGACAAACAAAAAAAAACAAAAAAAGAAAAAACATATATTCCCAAAACATCCAATAACAAAATGTCAATAAGAAATAGCTTTGAGCCACAGAAGATTGAATCGTCTACTCTAAGGTATTATCAGAGGCATCATGCCCATTTACACTAAGTGAACACGTGCATAGTGTTTTCAGCCAATTATTAGCTGCGCGATGCTTGTGAAGGGTTGCTAAAGCTTGGTTTTATATCTAAATGTAAAAATATATAAAATATTAGTTATATACAGTACAGACCAAATGTTTGGAGACATTACTATTTTTAATGTTTTTGAAAGAAGTTTCTTCTGCTCATCAAGCCTGCATTTATTTGATCAAAAATACAGAAAAAAGTAATATTGTGATATATTATTACAATTTAAAATAATTGTTTTTAAATTTATTATACTTTAAAATATCATTTATTTCTGTTATGCAAAGATGAATTTTTAGGATCATTATCACATGATCCTTTAGAAATCATTCTAATATGATGATTCATTATCAAAGTTGAAAACAGTTCTGCTGCTTAATATATTTTCAGAACATGTGATACTTTTTTAGGATACTTTGATGAATAAAAAGTAAAAAAAAAAAAAAAAAAAAAAAGCTATGTTTTTAAAATATAAATATTTTGTAATAACAATATACACTACTGGTCAGTAATTTGGGGACATTTTTCTTTCTTTCTTTTTTTTTTAAATAAAATCAATACTTTTATTCAGCAAGGATGTGTTAAATTGATAAAAAGTGATAGTAAAGAAAATATATTATTAGAATATATATTATTAGAAAATGTTTTTTTTATTTTGAATAAATGCAGTTCTTTTTAACCTTTTATTCATCAAATATATTAGACAGCAGAACTGTTTCCAACACTCATAATAAATCAGAATATTAGAATGATATCTAATTGATCATGTGATAGACTGGATGTTACATGTGACACTGAAGGCTGGAGTAATGATGCTGAAAATTCAGCTTTGCGTCACAGGAATACATTTTTGTAAGTATATTCAAATAGAAAACTATTATTTTAAGTTGTAATAATATTTCACAATATTACTGTTTTTTCTGTATTTTTGATCAAATAAATGCAGACTTGATGAGCAGAAGAAACTTCTTTCAAAAACATTAAAAATAGTAATGTTTCCAAACTTTTGGTCTGTACTGTATATTATTTTGAGTTACATACAGAATAGAACGGGCGTCTAGCAATTTGGCCGGAAAACCCATGAATCCAAATATAAGCCAAGTCAATGCCACCATTTAAGTGTCCTCTCTGGGCTGACTTTAAATAGTGTTTATATGCCCTAAACTATTGAACAAGCAAAGTCATAGTTAAAGAAACTCTTTATTAGGTTAATTAGAGTTAACAGCACATTAGCATGTTGCGCAGGGTGTTTACCTGGTCGGTAGGTTGACCAGGATAGAGGCCTTGTTCATGGCAGCTTCAGCGTGATCTTTGGCATCAGCTTCTTCCCACAGACCTTCTTGTAATCATTCTCACACTGCTCATAGTACCAGCACACAGCAGTGACCAATGGACCCCTGCGGGATGTAAAAATCACTTACAGGTCGTGGATTGAGTGGAAAACAGTCAATATGTTGTAAGATGCATACGCTCTTCTGTGTCAGCCGCGCCACAAGGATACGTTTTCTGTGTGTATTTATTTACATTTTGTTTTGAATGAAAACAGTGCATCTGTGCAGCGCGGCTGACACAGAAAAGGGTACGCCGCTTGAGTTAAGCTCATATTCTCCAAAATGGCACTTCAGGGATGCGGAGAGACACAAAGGAGACAAATTGTTGAATAAAGTCATTATTTTTGTTTTCTTCGCATACAAAAAGTATTCTCATCACTTCATAACATTACGGTTGAACCACTGATGGCAGATTAACTATTCAGGTGATGTCTTTTATACTTTTCTGGACCTTGACAGTGTATTTTACTTGGCAGTCTATGGGACATTCACAAGACTCCTGGTTTTCCTCCAAAAATTCTGAAATTCTGTTGCGAAGACCAACAAAGCTTTTATGGGTTTGGAACAACATGGGGGTAAGTGATTAATGACAAAATTTTCATTTTGGGGTGGAGTAACCCTTTAAAGCCAAAATAATTCAAGATATGACGTAATTAACAAAAATAAACAATAAACAATCATAAACACACTGAGGACTGAACTGGAGGTTTTCAATCTCTGAAAATCACCAAATATCTCCATCCACATATGAGAAATCTAGTCATACAAATGTAAAAGGCAACTATATAAAGAACTTTATTATATAAAACAAAAATATTGTAAAAATATTTAGTTACAATTATGTTAAATAATAATTATTGTTTACTTTAAAAAAAAAAAAATATATATATATATATATATATATATATATTTTTTTTTTTTTTAATTTATTTAATCTTATATCTTCCCTAAACAAAAAAAAAAAAAAAAAAAAAAAAGGTTCAACAAAACCCTTAGCACAATTTCCAGCCTTTAACCAGTTTTAAAACCCCTGGTTTTAAACAAATATTTATGCAACACTTGCTAGATGTACCTGATCAATTGCTTTCTCCAGGAATATCACAGCTCTCTGAACATCTTTTGGAACTCCTTGGCCCTGTTAATACAAGATAATATGATCTTTAATGAGTTTGATCTCATCTAACCTCCATTGACTTCAAATGCTTTGCAAGACTGCCCTCTGCTGGCCAAAACAGATATTCTTTACCATGGCACAATGAAACCTCAGATAGCATTATTATTTTCAGTAATATTCTCAAGCAAATCTTTGTCCCATTTGGCACAAAGCTGGTGTTGTTTAAAGGGTCGACGAGTAAAAGTCGAGGGGAACTGTCACACTGGTTCCAGGAAACCTGTCCAGTCCTTTAGACTCCGGTCCGATCCAACCACTCAATAAACCCAGTCAGAACCGCGTATTACCCAATCTGGTCGGTACACAAGTCAGTCAGGAAAACTCACGGTCACCACTCGAGATCTGGAATGTCCTGGCTCGCAGGTCCAGTATTTGTGGAAAACTGAGGTAGATCCAGTACTGAAAGAAACCAGAACCTGAATGTGCACTACGGACGACTGAATACAACTGTACTTAACGCGTAAAGGACAGCTGTAGACGGACGCGTCAGGTGCGTCTAGGAAAGCCACATTACCTGTGCTGGATCGACTCAGACAGCCAGTTATTTGGTTATAAACAAATACAAATCAGACATATTTAATTATAGATGTAAACTATAGGTCCAGTTTGCATCTGAAATGAACTCACTATACTTACAGAAACAATGACATGTAAACAAAAGCAGTAAAAACTCTGGCAGATCTCCCATCATTCCTCTTCGAAACGACTATCAGATGGTTTAACTGGAATAACAGCACAGCAAGTGACATTGAGGGAAATTCAGTAGGAAACAGCATTCTGGGTAATAAAGTCAAGTAAAAAAGTAAACACGTTCCCCTATCCGTATAAGTACATAAATAATGTACATATTTACATACAGTACAGACCAAAAGTTTGGACACACCTTCTCATTCAAAGAGTTTTTGTAGATTCACACTGAATGCATCAAAACTATGAATTAACACATGTGGAATTATATACATAACCAAAAAGTGTGAAACAACTGAAAATATGTCATAGGCCTATTCTAGGTTCTTCAAAGTAGCCACCTTGTGCTTTGATTACTGCTTTGCACACTCTTGGCATTCTCTTGATGAGCTTCAAGAGGAAGTCACCTGAAATGGTCTTCCAACAGTCTTGAAGGAGTTCCCCGAGAGATGCTTAGCACTTCTTGGCCCTTTTGCCTTCTGTCTGCGGTCCAGCTCACCCCTAAACCATCTCGATTGGATTCAGGTCCGCTGACTGTGGAGGCCAGGTCATCTGGCGCAGCACCCCATCACTCTCCTTCTTGGTCAAATAGCCCTTGATGCCTTCAGTGTGACTCTACAATTTTCATAGTCATGAAAATAAAGAAAACTCTTTGAATGAGAAGGTGTGTCCAAACTTTTGGTCTGTAACTGTATGTGACATTGCAAACAGATCTGTTTGGCTGTCAGACTGATAAATAGATATTTAGAAGTTTGGGGGTCTACTGTATATATCAACATGGGGGAAAACTATATGGAATAATGGAAATCTCAGTCGTTTTAAAACCAATTTTATTGCTTCATGCAGGAGTGCCATAAAATTATAAGACTACAATTTTGAACATTACAGAAGATGCAAAATTCTCTTTTTTTTACTTTGTGTCTACACCTCTCTGTACAGTATAGGCATAAATAGCTCAAACTGAGAATTGAACTGGAATATCTAAACATATGGGGAACAGTCTAAAACATTTCCCATCTCTCCCGTCCATGTTTGAGAACATGCATCAACACTGTGAAGTGCAGTTTAACTGGACCAGACTGATGCGCGCACACTGACATACAGACAAAAGAGCTTCTTCGTGCAAAAGAGGCACAGATGAAACTAATACATCTGCACAGTTGTATACCTGTTAAAGACTGATTGGTTGACATACATTTGGATGCGGTCTTGTACCATCTTTCACAAAAGAAATGATAGAAGAAACAGGTGATGTTTCATGCAGCGCTGCTTTGGTTTGCCTGTGGGTAAAAACTATAAAAATGCCTAGTGACATCCCTCACCAAGTTTAATGATTCTTGAAATCCTATTTTTTCAAAAAAATGTGCTTGTCATTTTCAGTGCTCTGGGTTAAAAAACATGCATCTTAGTGAATATCATGTAAACCCACAGGAAGAGCAGAGACTGTTCTCCACTTCCTCTGAAAATGCACAGTGGTAGAATCCATCTGCCCGAACATCTGACCATTTAAAGGCAAGTCACTCCATTATAACAGTAATTGCATGTGGCTTAGCACCAGAAATCAAGTATTCAACTTTGTGGGTCAAAGAAATATGAACAAATTCAGCAAAAAAAAAAAAAAAAAAAAAAAATTGGACTATTTTTACCTCTATAGAAAACCTAATTAAGATAAGACCATATCTAAGATCAGTGGTCTAATAAATCTGAAATATAACCTTCGGGAAGTTTCATGGAAGAAAATAACATTTTCTGGCTTTAGTTTGGCGCTTTAAATAAAAAGATGGAAAGATCTGCTAAAGCTATAATTACTCTTTGTAATTTGAACCAATTAAAGTATCCATTCACCATACATTTTCTTTATATTCTTTTTTTAAAGAAATATTTTCTTATTTCTTTTTGGATTTGGATTTTGGATGATGTCTTTAGTCAGCAAACGGCATGGTTAAGTGTAAATGCTCAAAAAAAATAAATGTGAATGTTCATAAAGCTCCTTGTATTTTCTAAATGATTTGGAACAATCGGCAATGATCAGTTAATTCTAATCGTGTAATTCTTCAACATACTAGAAATCCCTGAAGCCTTACAGATACGTTCAGTGTCTTGGTATGTGTAAAGGTTTTAGTGTGTATCCCAGCGTATACTAGTTATCTTTACAAAACTGACACATCAACATTCAGAAATAGTGCAACATATTTTAGGGGACTTTCACACTGATAGTTCAGCCCTTTTACAGTTTCTCTGACCATTGACAAACACTTATCAAAGAGTACCATTAAACGCTAAGCTGACAATTCATTTTAACTTGAAAGACAAAGGAGTTTGCTGATAGAAATGAAAGAACCAGGCTGTTTCGTGTTTTAAGCAAAGGGGAACAAGAACCAAGCAAACATCTAGGAGCATTCAAAGTTCAATCAAACAAAGGCGAAGACATGCAAACTGATACGGATTATACAAGGAAAGAAAAGTCCATCAGAGGGGAGATTCCTTTGAAAGCCTGGCACTGTCTCCTGCTGAATAAATAATGCATTACATTCTCAAAAAAATAGTCCATCCCATTCCCACTGATGTGTCATTCCCACCCTTCCCCAAAATCACGCTTGTTCCTAAGTGTTCCTCTGAAAAAGCAAACATTTCTATAAAGACCTCGGAAAGGTGTCTGGTGGTGCCGTAACTTCTGAAAAAAATCTAAACATGTTTATTAACAACACGACAAAAAGGACTGTAAGAGAAAAACAAAACGGCTGTCCAGTTGTCTTATTTCTTCTGTTTTTTGAAGATCTTGAAGGTAAGTTTCTTGCGACTGGCAGCAGAGTCAGTGTCTTCACATATGGAGCCACTGTCCTCCTCTAGGGGACTTTTTTTCGAGGAGATCTGTGGTATGCGGTTTCCAGCCTTCTCCCCAGTCAGTCCAGTGAGGGACGGGGTATCGGATTCAGTGGAGTTTGGGCTCAAGGAGCGTGAGGATTCCGACATAGACATCGCTGCTTGGGAGACTTGGATCTCGCTCATACTGGCGGATTTCTCTATGCCATATACCTTCTTCATTAGTATGGGACTTTCAGAAACTCCATCAGGAGATGAACCCCCATCAGGAACTCTGTTGCCTCCGTTATGGGTTTGGGAGTGTGCTCCCTCTTCAGAGCATGAATGAGGGCCATGCAGAAGTGAAGTGGGCTTTACAGGGAAGCCTTTGGAACTGTAGGATAGGCGTAGCTGCTCGCCAGTCTGGGATATGCACAAGGAGGAATCAGAGTCTGAGCGATTCAAGTCCCTGTGAATGAAAATAGTGAAATTTAAAAAAAAAATTTGTGAGATATCAGACTAATCAAACAGTCAAGACATCTTGCTGGTTATATGTAATGGCACTTTTCCACTGCATAGTACTGCTCGGCTCGGCACGGCTTGACTCAGGTTGCGTTTCCACTGAAGTTCAGTATCAATTTATAGTGGGCAGGATTAGACATGTTGTTAAAGTTGCATTGCCTCTACAGCCATGACCTCCTGAAAAAATTTTTTCATTCCATGTCATCCCATCAAGCTCTCGCTGGATCCGCTCCTCGGCTATCAATAAGAGGAACATCTGTAATTCCTCAACAGACCACGAAACAGCCATAATTTTGTTGTTTAAAAAAAGGTGAGCTCATTCGATTTAATCTAGCGGGTCTAGTGTCACGTGTCACAAGTGCAATTACACGAGTAGTAAAGCTTCTCTCCAGCAAATCAGTGATCAGCAGGGTTTACATGTCACATTTTGGTAATGGTATGGCTTGCTTGTAACCTCAGCCGAGGTGGTACTGAAAAAAGTATCAGGTACTGTACACAGTGGAAAACCCCTCCAAAGCGAGCCGTCCCATGCCGTGCAGTGGGAAAGCACAAGGTAGCACTGCATTTACTGCTACCCGAACCCCTTAGAAGCCCGCAATAATGGCAACATTTCCAACCTCAAAGTGGTCTAAACTGAAGCACAACATGCCAAGGCTTAACTACCCAGTACTAGAAAAGTACTGCTCCTGCTTTCAAGCAAATGTACACAAGTTGGACCTTAACTCTACAAGAAGGTAGCCATCCAGCAACAGGATTGGACAGCCCAGACAGGGTTGTGGCTAGAAGGGATACAGCTAAGGCAGGAAATGATGCAAAATCTCACCATAAAATAAATTAAATTTGCAACCTATCACACTGTTTTACTAACATCTACACCTACCTAAACCCTAAAATTAGCATTATAGTAGAGCAAATAAAGTTATTATTTTCGTTCAGCATGACAAAAAATTTTGCAATATTGATGAGTGCATGCCCAGTAAGCCCTGGTGCCTATAGCTTTATCCCTTTAGCCCCAAGCCTGACATGGAGAAACCCAACATTAAGGGTGTCCAGTCCTGCTCCTGGAAGGCCACTGTCCTGCAGAGTTAAGCACCAATCCCAAATAAGCACACGTGAACAAGCTAATCAATGTCTTCAGCACTTTTAGAAACTTCCAGGCAGGTGCTCTAAGGTAAGTTCAAGCTAAGACTCTTCAAGTCCAAATCCAGACCCAGTTTAACTCAAGTTGAAACTTATGTCTGCAGGACCCTGGCCCTCCAGGACTGGAGTTAAAGAGCCCTGAGCTAAACTCTGCCAAATGTGACCCACCCCTGCACAACATGATCAATTCAGGCATGCAGGTGTGAGAATTAGTAGGGAACAAACATTGCAAGAACAGATTAAGCAAAGAGGTGGAATGTCACAGGAAGTTAAAATGTCCCAACCAAGTTAAAAGCCGCATTGTCATAAACTGTACAAACAACAGCAACAAACCCGACAAGTAGTGGTTCACCAGAAAGTGTGAAATGTGTAGTAAAAGAGGACTGTTAAATGTTTTGGACGAAGTCCCAGGATCATGCCAAGTGAAAAGCACAAATCAAGCACAACAGAATGAAGTGATACCCATAGCTGTCGCAATGGCGGGAGCGCTCTGGGCTTGCATCATAGGGGAGGTCTGGGATGGTGTCCATAGGCTGGAAATGTGAAGAGTGAAAGTGGGATGCATGAGGGGCAGTAGTGACAGAAGAGCAGTGGGGAGCGTGGGATGAGGTAGCCGAGAAGATAGCAGGATGAGACACTGCTGAGGAAAGAGGAGGCAGTCCCAGAGAGTCAAAGTGCCCAAAAGATTGGCTGCGTGCCTGGCGTATCGCCGTCCTAGACCTGGACGAGTACAAGCTACCCTCCCCTTCCTGACCACCAAGTGAGAGACAACTCTCTACCAACCTCTGCGAACCCAGGGCCAGCTGCGGGTCAATGTGCCGTTGCCGGAGTGACATCATACTGGGAGCTGTTGGGGCACAAAACAATAAAGTCACTTATTGAAATGACTCAAATGACTCAAAGCATGCAGACACTGTAATAACATTGGGTGATGGGTGGCAAGCTGGAAAAGGTGAAACAAGGTGTTAAGGCGGAAATATGTACAGATGTGTACAGTCTCAGTGGCTTTTCTCAGAAATAGACACAATAACGAAGACCCTAACCATCCGTTTAATGCATTCCTTCATTATTGCATTTCCTGTTTCTATCCATCAGGAATCGATTGGATCGTGCAAAACAAAAGGGATTGGAGGTGTCAGTTTTAACGGAAAAACATTTCAGGTGATTACTATATTTTGATTAAATATCTTTATACTTCTACTTTATACTTAACTCTAATTGTTTATGACCAGACCAGGAATGTGTGCTAAGGAAGTAAAAAGGCTCTATTTTACTTTCAGATTTCAGACTCAAAGATTAAGATGCACAAAATGTAAAACAGTATCATGTAAATATCAAATTGCAAGTCTGAACTTAGTGATATGTTATAAACAAATTAGAAAACAAAAGCTAAGAGAGGTCATGCATTTCAGAGTAAACCATTTCATGGCTGTGGACAAGAAAAAGATTGAGGTGTGTAGACAGTGTTTCTTTCGGTCCAGTTTCCCTTTGTAGTAGCTAGGGTTATGAGCAGCATTTCGCTTTAAAGGAGAGAGGTAAAGAAAAACAAGTGGAAGTAAGAGGAGTGGCTGGGGTGAAGGGCATGGTAGTTTAGCCCACCAGAGTACTTCCAAAATGACTGGCAATCCGAATTCAATGACCAGAGATCACTTACTCGGCGGCCCATTAGCCACGCTGCATCTGGAGGGGGTAAGGGCAAGGGTAGGGGTGCAACTGTTAATAACAGTACTACTAACACAGTTCTACAAGAACAGACCTCTTCATTTTGGGAGTGATTTGCTCAATCAATTAAAATACTTAAAGGATTTGTATAAATCCTTGAGCCAACAAGTTGATATGATAAAAGCTATGAAAATTAACTATTTGTTAAAACAGCAAAAAATATATATTGTGCAAAAAGACATAAGCAATACAAATGTCAAGATTGATACATTTTGCCCAGTAAACACCAATTTTATTTTATGTTTTGTACCTGGGAAAACAACTATTTTCTTTGAGCTTGTTTGATAACATTATTTCACACATAACAATTATTACAATCCACAACAACAACTTCAGACTTCGACTTAAGACCTCTAATCTTAACTCGCACGTGGTCCGGTTTCTTCTGGCCTACTCCGTAACCCTCCATCATATATAATATGATAAACTAAAAAAAAATAAAGTGTGCATAGTTGCTTTATCAAAATCATATGACAGCAATTGTGTGGTGCAGATCTTGAAGTACTCCACTCTGTGCAATACAGATCTGTAGATGGGGGAAAAATTCTCCAGCAGAAAGCATATATAAGAAGTTTGCAAACATGCTTGGTGCACACAACCATTTCTGACAGAGCTTGCACACAGACAGACAACAAAAATCAAAAATCTAAATAGCTCAAAACTAGGGATATTTAGATTTGGTCCAAAGACCACAAGGTCTTTGCTGGCCTTTGGCTGAAAGGGGCTTATCCCCATCACTGTCCAGCAAGTCCTTACATTGGAGCGTTCCTGGTGCCACTATGTCCTCGTCCATGTCATCCATGTCTTCAGACATGAAGTGCTGGGGTGTGCCGCGGCCGCCCATGAAGCTGGGGTCCAGGTTGAGGGAAGAGGCCAGAGAAGGCAGGCCTGGGTTATTGACCAGCGAGAAGCCTGTTAAGATCTCAATCTGCTGCCAACGATGGAGTCTCTCTCTCAGAGCTGCTGTTACCTCACCCAGAGCTTGCCTTGACAGAAAGACATTAAAGGCAATGTGTGTAAATGGTAAAAAAATATATAATTTTTAAATTAGCATTCAGAAATATTGAGAAATGTTAATGTGTCTTACTTGGCTGTAAGTATTTTGTGATCCACGTCATCCAGTGAAGAACTATGTGCCACATGGAACGTACCAAATAAAGTATTTCTCTTCTTCTTAATCTTTTCTGCCTAAAAAAAGGGTGTAATTTTTTAAAGAAAATTATTATAATTATAGAATTCCTATTTTATTGTATTATAAATACATCTACTTATCTCACAAACCTATTAAAGATTTTGTCTCACCAAATCATAAGATTTTTGTTCATTTTTGAATAAGAATCTGGCATCCTAGTCAAACCTTACATTACAAAAAATAATTACAATATATACTTATTTGAGTATACCTATTATTAGTAGTATGATTATATTGTAATCTTAGACCTAGTAAAGTTTTTATCATCACATTTTAGGGTTGTCCTACAACAAAGCTGCACTGTCATTAATAAATCTAAATGTGTTTACCATTGTTCCATCTCAGCTAAATGAATGACTGACAAATGCTGCTTACCCCCTCTTTGGCCACCTGCAGCTGTCTCTCTGCGTTCTGTTTTTTAATGTTGTAGTACTGCACCTCCACCTCATGAGTGAGCTGCAGCCATTTCTGCAGGGCATTAGGAGGAGACCAGCTACTGCGAGACTCCAGCTCCTTCTCTGCCTTCCTCAAGGCCATTCGCACCTGCAGGGAGCGCCAGAGACACATCAGATCAGAGAACAAAGCAAAGCAGATCATCAAGCAAACCTCACAAGGCTGCTTTCAGATGGGAGCACTTTTTAATCAATTCAGAAATCGCTCTTATCAGCTCATTTATGTTTAAGTAATTTCAGTACTTCAAGTTAAACTAAACAATACTGATAAATATTGTCTTGGAAGTTAGCCTAAGTTGTATTATTTTTTATTTAATTAATTTTTTTTAAATGGTTTTAGTTTAGTTAACAATAACCTTGCCACACAGCACCCTACGAAATCGGTAAATGCTGCAAAATAACAACCCAAACACTTGGATACTGAAATTGCAACATAGTATTTAACCTTTTAACTTCTATTTATCCCATTATTTGCATATGTGATTAGGACAATTAGCTAATTTACATGACTCATGAATGAATCAGTTGGCAAGCTAATGAGAATAAATGGCATAAATTTCACCGCCTGAAACATTTTGCTATGACAAGATGCAAAATAATTAGTCACAGATAAGCTTTACACCCCAACCTAACCTTACTAGGAAAAACACAATCAACTCCTCCATTATAGCAGTAAATAACAGATCTCATCCAATAAGGGCCTAGGGGAGTGGGCTGAGGGTTCAGAGAGCCGAAAGGCCCCTTTTCCTTATAGAGAAGTGCTAATGAGCTTCAAACCCACAGAGATTTGTACCACCCTCTGACCCAGAATACCCACTTAGCACAGGGGTTTTAATAGACCATCATGAAAACAAACAATTCATCCAATAACATGCCACAAATACAGGTTGAATAATATACATAATATACATATACAGTCACAGAAGGAACCACTTGCTGTCCCTTACATACTGGAGCTTGTTACAATTCTGTGATCAGCTTCTGCAAAGATTTTTCACCAGATCTGAAGTATAATACTGCCTGTTATGCAACAGCACTGTGGTAATTGCTGAGTAAAGTAGGCCACAGCGTGGTGGTACACTAGATACTGCACTGGGAAGATACTCAAACTTCATTAGTACAGGAAATCATTTTGTTGATAACCTTTCAGATCATCTTGCAAGCATTTTCACCCACTTCCTGACCAAATCAAAAATATGGGCGGTATTGCAGAACCTGCTAATTTAAGTTCTACAAACTTAGAACATCTATATCTAAGTCTAACCACACTTGAACATCTTGCTTATTTATTAGGGGACTTTTACCTGGTCCAACTCCTCCTCTGCATATTTCTGTCGGCTCAGCTCGTTCTCAGTTCCCTCTCGGAGCCCCTTCAGTCTCTGCGCTTCTTGTTTGGCAGCATTGATCTCATCCCTCAGCTTCTGCTCCAGGTTTACCTTCTCCACCTCCACTGAACGGTGTTCCTCCTGAGCAATCTGCAGCCTGCGAGAAGGCAAAATAAACCACAAAGTATAAGTCGCAGATCACTAGTGTTACAATCTGCAAGTACAAAATGTTTAAGAAATGAATTTTGCTTGACCGCATTGGAAAAGTCAAGAAAATGTAGATAGCAGGGTAAAATCAACAACTTGAGGATCAAACAGAAGTCAAATGATTGGTTAAGCAGTAGGCTAAAAAAAAAAAGGTGACAAAGCATTTCTACTAATGCGAGGCGCTCCCCTAACAAGCTTTAGGGTGAAAAGTTAAACTTTGTAATTAATATTCATGAACCATGCCATGCCTGGAAAAGTCTATACACTAAACTTTCAGAGGAGAAATTTACATGAACGATACAAGTCATGCAAAATGCACAAAAGATGCATTCCTATAGATCAAACAGTAGAATATTCCATTAGCAACACCCTTGATTTCGCTGATCCTTTTGGGAATTTGAGTAAAAATACAAAACTGCTATCTATCTAGGGTCAATAATATATTTAAGGAATTAAATACTTAAGAGTGGAGAAAGCAGGTTCTTAAACTATGCTACCAAGAGCCATTTTATTCAAAAACCAGTAGACTGTGAAAAAACTTCTGCATGTGTGATTTCACTGGCATCAGTTATTGGAGTGGATCTAAGCTCTTGGCCAATTACATGATGTCTCACTCGTTATGAGACACCAAGATTGTGTTTAGCACAGCTCAGCAAACCGATAGTTGTGCAGCAAGACCAATAGATAAGATCCAAGGATAAAGATGCTAAAACAAAATATTACTAATGACAGGAAACTAAGGCATGCTTGATAAAAGACAAAAACCATCTGTCAGACAAAAACCACACATTAGCTTTCAGAAGTTAAATCTCAGCAGCTCCTTAAACCCAGCTGTGCTCTTTTCAGCTTCAGGTCCAGCAAGATGCTTAAGGTTCAAAGTTAGAGTTTTGTTTTAAACAGAAACAAAGTTTGTGATTTTGAAAAACTACCCATAAAAATACACACTAAAAAACAGGTCATGTCTGCTCATCATATAAATCCATTATTAATTAGCACATTAGCAGGATAAAAGCTAAAGATCATGAAACCACAGTCATAAAATAATCCTTGCTGTTTGCCTGGTTATGTTGTCTGTGTGTACACATATATGTGCAGCCAATTTCACATGACGTTTTCACACACAATTCCATCACCTTCATCCAAAAACTACATTCATAGGAAACTCTGTTTGCAAAACTAGGGTGTGGCTTTAAAAAGAAAAGAAGAAAAACAAGATGAGGTCATATCGAGCATGAAAGAGGAGCAGAAACAACACTGACAACTCTAGGCTTCCCTGAGCTACGACAGGATTAACGATTTTTCCTGGCGACAGAGAGAGGAACAGCAGAGCCCCTGATTTACTCAGTCGAGTCTATATAAGACCTCAGATCAATCTTCACTTCAAGGAAAAGGCTTTATCTGTCTGAGGGCTTCGCTTGAGGCATTTCCAATAACAAAAGTTTAGGGGACACTGGACTGCCTCAGAAGACACGATATCAATCACTGCAGGATTCTTAGTAGCATAATTCTTCACATTGAGCAAAATTTTTCAAATGAAGCTTAAACCAGATTGGCTTGAGCTTTTGCAGCAGTATATATCACATGTCGGGTCTGTTTTATGCTCATGTTAAAAATCAGTTTCTCCATGGAGAAAATGATGGGTAATTTGGAATTGGACTGAATGGATACAATTGCTGTATGGCTCATGCAGTGTCAATAATATCCAGAAGATGGCAGACCGAAGGCTTAAGAGACCTGATGGAAAAATAAACAGGTGGATGGGGGGAGAAGTGGTCATTCAGTGAAGGACTAGTGTAAGGTGATCTGAACTTCCAGCCAAGACTGAAAAACTATAGCACTCAATCCTGACCTCTGCCATTCACCATCCTCCAAATGAAGAAATCATATCTCTGTGTTACAAGCCAACAACAAATATCTAGAAAGATAAGTCGTCTCATTTACACTCTTAAAACTCTTTATGAATGAATTACTATTTTATGTAATCAGGGAGCTAAAATTTGAATCGTTTTATTCAATTCCTAGTTTTTCCATATTCAAACAAAACATTTCGCCTGACCTGCCATCTTTGCTCGAACTTGAACGACGATTGTTTGTTTTACTCTCTTTACTCTTACTCTCACAAAACATTCTTTCATGCTGGTGAAAGTACAGTTATGAAAACAAAAGACACTACAAACAAAAGAGTAGATGATGCAGGAACATAGCTTTTCAATGAAGTAATTCTTAATTAAACCCTTTGCAATGATTTTTAGAAATATTTTAAAGAAGTTTTGAAAGCTAAAGTGAAAAAAAAGAACATGAAATCTGAAATAATTACAATTTTGTAAATGTTTTAAGTCTATAACGCTCACCAAGACTTTAATTATTTGAGCAAACCATTCTTTTAAATGGTAATAATTTCACAATATTGCTGTTTTACCATAAATGCAGCCTTGGTCACTTCTTTCAGGAACATAAAAACAATATCTAATAATTTTACTAGTAGTGTATGCATTTATAATTTATTGCATAAAATAGTAGCAGTAGTAGTAGCAGTATAAATACTATGTCCTGCTCTCAAATGAAACAGAATGTGTACAATTTTAATCTTGTGAATTCTTTAAACTTTGACCGGTAATGTAATCATCTAAACATCCTACCAATACCACTGCAACAAACCAGAATGACCTAGCAACGTAATAGTGGCTCACTAAAGCAACTGGATAGCAATGCCACCCACCCACAAAACCCTACCGCACATGCATCATTCTACTTCTAATCATACTGAATTGTAAATTGCCATGCAGAATGGGCAGTGTACATTACGCCTCAATTCTGACTCAGAGTGAATGGACATAGATCACGCATGTGGTAATTTGGAAGCATTCGAGAAGAGGTTTGTCTGGTGTGAAATGCATCATAACTACCCAAGTCATATATTTAATCTTTATTCTTGAGTTTAAGCTGAGATGATTTGAAGTATCCAGGGTTAATCACCTCCCTCTGGGGCGACCGAAGCACTGTAGGCCTCTCACCCACCAAACCCCGGAGACGTGACCCGGTGACTCGGCCGGTTTGTCAGAACATAACATGCTGGACGTTCTCCACTGTAACAAACACACTATTCATAGTTTCCACTGCCCCGTCCTCTTCACACACACTCTCACACTTCATTCACATGTTAAAGGGATACAAGAACTCTTCCTGACACTCACACTCCTGTGCCTTTCTCTCAAAAGGTGACAGACTATGAGTCTGCATGAGGACTTCTACAGGAAGCTAGTGGATGACAGTTGATATTGCGGGATCAGAGCATTATCTGCATTCTCACATTCCTTAGGATTTTTAGCATATGTGTAATGGTTTTCAAATGCTGCTCAACTATTGAACACTTGCTGGTAAATATTCTCAGTGAGCTATGGGTCATTCTCTGAAACTGGTGCCTTTTCTAGTTCGAGAACATACAGTTTGCATAGTTGTAAACAGTCAATTAGACAAAGAAAGTGAATAATAAATTGCATAATGCCATATTAAGATAAATTGTATATTTGAATGTTTGTGCCTTCAAAAACAGTAACGAGGTTAACAAGTTTAGTTTAATGTGACATTACAAGCACCACAAGGTACTATTTTGTCAAATATGCAGTTTTCATTTGTCATACCGTATGAAATCATGAAGACAGAACTTTAAAGCGGGATTTATACTTTCGCCTGACAAGCCTCCGCTGACTGCGCGGGCAACTACCCAAAAGGACGAGGCTTTTATACTTGTCGCGTTCGCTGTTGTACTATTCTTTGAAACAACAGGGGGCGACAAGGAGTAATTGTCTCTAAAACTGCCGGGAATCACCGGTGAAAAGTCATTAGCCGGTACAAGGCTTGTGATGAATGAGTTGATGAATTAATCATTTATTAATGTATAAACTTAAAATGATCTTAAACTATTGGCTTTATTTCATATCAAACAAGACAACTTTAAGCAAAAAGTGTATCGTTAGTATGTAAATGAATTCTAATTCTATTTTTATACAATAAAAATAAAACGTACTTCAAATAAAAAGCCTTGGACAAACTATGCAAAAAAATAATTTTCCATCAAAAAGCACCTGATGGAGTTTAAACTTCACGTTAAACTGTTACTTCTTCAAACTGGCACGCGAAATGAGTTTGCGCGCACTCAAAATGAACTTGCGACAACAACTCAATGACGTCATATTACCCAAGCGAACTTATAAATCAGTATAAATCAGCCTTAAGTCTTTCAAATTAAGATAAATAGAATTACAGAAAGAACGCCAGCTAGAATTATATAATGATAAAACAATAGAACAACAGATAGGGATGATAGATAGGGCAATATATAGAACAGTAGATAGAATAGTAGAATGATGGATAGAATGATAGATAAAACGACAAATAGAATGACAGATAGACAGAACGAAAGACAGACAGATAGTTAGATAGATACTCATTTTCTAGCCATTCCTCTTTCTCTTTGAACAGATGTTCTCTACAGCAGTTTACTCCCATAAGCCTTCATATCATGTTCCCTCAGAAGGGAATCTTTAAAAAAAAGACACTTAAAAAAAGGCTTAAAAAAACACTTAATGAGCTCCTGTGCGCAAGTCATGTGTCAGTAGTTTAACTCACTATAAACAGGAGTACAAGGCTCATCTGGAGGTCAAGGTTATTCCATAACCTTGTCTTTTTGAATATCAAAACAAGCTCTGCAAGTTTTCAAAAACTATTCAACTTCCTGTGACTTAAAACTGTGGTTAATATGGCATTAGACATTGGATTGGACAAAGACGCCTGTCTAACACATGTTCGTGGTGCAAAAAAACTATTTAAAAACAGTGCAAAAAAAAAGCCTTGCATCAGTGCCAAGTGCGTCAAGAGTCACTACAGTTTCTCACACTCGTTCAAGAATCTAAAAATAAAGACAGAGCAGAACAGGTTCTCACTTCTGCTGTAGGTCATGAAGACTCTGCTCTGCCCGCTGGAGGCTCTCCAGGTCTTTCATCATCTTCTTCATGTGGTCTTTAGAGTGCCGGTTTTGGATGTAAGCGAACCAGCAGCCTCCCAGTCCGATGACTATTGACACTACCAGCATGAAGTCCTTCAGATGGTTATGTCTGTTCACTGTGAGAGACAGAAACCAGCATATACTTTAAACAAGTAGTCATTTATCAAAACCAGGGACTAACCTGGGGTTAAGTGCTGTGCTTAATGAACTCATAATTTGCAACATTTCTAATAAGACACTTCCAGTAAAATGACTTTTCTTTACATTAGGCTTTACTGTAGGACCCGGGTTCCCATGATGATGATCGATCGATGATGATCGATGATGCTTTAATATGCTGCATACCGTATGTAGGCAGTTCAAAAGGTTTTGGAATAGATCCCATGACCGGTTTAAGAGTGCAAAGCTGAGGTGTAGGTGTAGGTTGTAGTAGTAGAATTCAATCTGCATTCTGAACAATGAGGTAGAACATCTAAATTCAGTTTGCAGATTGATACACGCAAAACATTGGCATTCTCTCCAAACTGTCCAAATGCTTCCCACAAAAGCTGTTTATTGCAATTTTCTTGTAAGCATTGTGCTGGTACACAGAGCAACTGCAGTACTTTCATCTCGTAAAGGTTAAAGCATTTACTGTAGGGATAGATGGTGCTTCTGCAGTTACAGTCCTGCAATACTTGCCACTGATGTGCCATTGGGCAAGACAGTTAACCTAACAACAGCCCCAGGGACAGCACACAGTCCTGACCATGGATGACTCAATCTCTTACTCTGTCTGCACATAACTATGATTAAATATAAATGTCTGCATTGAGAGATGGAAAAAAACACTTTTCTCAACTCCTCATCCTCTAGGGAGCATGACCAGTTGTCTAGTAAATAGTAGAAAAGTAGTAGGTCTGCATCAGCTTGATAGCTTTAATAACTAAAACCTAACATACTAAAATACTATTTACAGAGTTTTGCCCTTTGATTGTAAGGATATAAACTTCGGGCCAAAATGATTTTTACTGTTTATGAAAAAAGACTAACCAAGACTGCATATATTTAATAAAAAATACAGTAAAATCTGTAATATTGTGACATATCATTAAAATTTATAATATCTGCTTTCTATATTAATATATTTTGAAATGTAATTAATTTCTGTAATGCAAAGCTCAATCATCCCTCCAGTCTTCAGAGTTACATGATCCTTCAGAATTTATTCTAATATGCTGATTTGCTGCTCAAGCAAAATTTCTTATTTTCATTGTTGAAAACAGTTGTGCTGCTTAATATTGTTGTTGAAACCTTGATACACTACCATATAAAGATACATTTTAAAAAAAGGAATACTTTTATTAAGCGAGGTGGCATTAAAATTCATCCAAAAATGGCAAAGTTCTTCAAAACTGACAGCATAAAGTTCCAAAAGACTGGCAAATTAAATCAATACTTTCTATTCGTCAAAATATCCAGAAAAGAAATGCATCACAGTTTCCACAAAAATATTAAAAAGCAAAAACTGTACAACACTTATAACAAGAACCATTAATAACTGAGCAACCTGGGACATCTGCACTAATAGCTGCAGCACCATAGCTCGAACATTAAAAACAAATCTCACAAGCAGAAGGTTGTGATGGGACAATCTCTTCAAATTATACAAATGGTGTTGTTAAACGTTGAACTGTAGTCCTTTAAAGCCTGTCAACCGTATCAGCGAATTAACAAAAACAAGGGGTAATGGAGTCGTGCTTCTGATGGAAGTATTGTCCCGAGGTACCAGGACAGCTGGAATCTGTGCCTGGAGATCAGTAGGGTGGTGTCGAGCCGTCACATGCAGGCTGCACCATCTCCCTGGTTTCCTGGAGGCGGACCTCTTCAGGGTCAACTTGCACAATGAGATCTGCCACATTCAGACCCTCTGTCTGTGACTTCCCGTTCAGACCTTTGATAGGACGGTCTTGATGACGGATGGACATTTTGTTCTAAATGGAACCACAGTAGGGAATGTCAAATGCAAATGCTTAAATTAAGGTTGCTGGATCTGAAGGGGCGAGATTGCAGGCTTTTGTATCATTTTGGCTTTCTAGTTAAGGTTAGTACAACAATAACTTGGCAATTTTCCATCCTTTATCTAATAGAGAGAGAAAAGTATTTAGTAAATCTTGGCGAGAAAAAAAATGTGTTGTAGGGCTGGGCGATATACAAAAAAAATGATATCTCGATATTGTCAATTTTTTTACGATATTCGATATATATCTCGATATGTTTGCATTTAAATAATAAAAAATAAAACATGATTTTCTTTTGCCCATTAAAAAAAAAAAAAACATTTAGATTAAACAGCTAATTTAAGCAGTTAAAAAATCTAGACCAAGAGATCACTTACTGCTTTTTATTAATGAATACATGTAGGCCTATATGTAACTGAAGCAGTGCAAATTAAGTAACAGTTACAGAAAGTGCATTCTGTCAACTTTTTAGTGCATGCAATTCACAATTTAAACTATGCAACTGGGATAAGTATTTTATTTTAATTTTTCAACAAGTTTTTAAGCTAAGAACACAAGTCTGTCAACTGTCTGTGGTTTTAAGAGAAGCTCTGTGGCATGAAACTATGTTCCTACTGACACTAAAAACCCTCTTAGATGGGGAGCTAGTTGCTGAAGCACATAGCTATTTCTTATATATAAATATATATAAATGAATACCAAAGACTTTTGCATTCTCTCTGTCTATATTATGGAAACTGGTAAACATATCAGTGAAATTCCCCAATAGTAATTCCAAATGGCCATAGCCTATGTTTCTCTATTCAAACATCAGCGGTCGAGTAAGTGCATTTATTTTGCGATCACAAATGCAAACAATACAGTTGAGATCTCACGACAGAACACAGACCGGCTGAACGACGCTTTCATTAGATCGCTCAATTCCAGCTTGTTCGTGTTTTCAGATTATCGTCGGCGGCTCTTCCGCAATGAGGAGTGAGCACGTGCGCATGGTTGCCAGATTGCTTAAAATAAGCAAACACCGGGAAGAAAATGTATCCTTGTAACAGTGGAGCTCTGATTGGGAGATTTAAACTCTTGTTATCTGGCAACCGCTATCATTACAGCTCTCTCGTTATCATTTAAATAAATGGTTTTCTATTTTTTCATATATTTTAAAATGTATTTTTTTTTCTGCTATGGCAAAGCTGAATTTTTTGTAGTTATTACTTTAGTCTTCGGTGTCATGTGATCTCAGAAATCATTATTTTAATAAACTGATTTCAATGTTATCATTAATGTTGAAATCGGTTGTTTTTGGAAACAATGATACATGTTTTTAAGATTCTTTCAAAAGAATAGCATTTACTTAAAATAAATATTATCTCACCTTATAAACCTTTATATAATCTTTATTGTCATTTTCAGTTAAATTAAGACATCCTTGCTGAATAAAAGTATAATTTTCTTTCATAAAATACCTGACCCCAACATTAAATGATTTGTGAATTTTTTTAAATTGCACTCAAAATAACCAAATGCAAATATCTTGTTAACTCTGACAATTGCTGTCATTATTGCTGGGGATATTGAAATTCTTATTTTAATAGTGTGGCTGATAAATGTCCTATATTACAATGTACAATATTGTGTCTATTTAATAATAATAAATCTAATCACAATATTATAATGCACAGTACGAAAAAAAAAAATTGGCAATTAAAAAAATATAACTGTTTTAAAGATTAATTTTGAATGTTACATTAATCTAAATGTAAAAAATAAATAAATAAATAAATAAATAAAAACTAATATCAACCAATAAAGACACGATACATCATGCATTTGTAGTTATTGCAGACAATTTATATTTTTCCCCTTGAAATTCATAGCTTTTTTATAGAGCTATTAATCCAAAATAAATATTAATAAACAAATGGCAATAACAGAAGGGGAGACATGTCACATGGCTAATAAAAACAATCGCTTTGGCTAGATCTGGAACAGCATTCTGAGCATTAATAAAATGTCAAGACACTCATTCTAGCACTAAAACAACTTTGTTCTTGCTCATAGCAAAAGGCATGTGTAGCACATAGTTATGTCAGCCCCGGTGTATTCTGGGGTGTGGCGTAAATCAAATCACATCGCAGTGCTACTGTCCAATCTGTGACGTGCAATCGAGATGATGGATGGTCAGCAAACAGAAAGAGCAAATAGTGCATGGCACAGACTGATCCCATTTCCGGCTCAAGGCAGATTCTTTAGATAACACTCCCAGGAATGTAACAGACTGTGTAAGAATGTGCTCCTGGGAACAAGCTTTTTTGTAAATACATAAGATATTGATGAAACAAAAGAAAGGGAATTTATCAAATATGCTCTCTCTTTTACAAATACCTCTAAACCTGCCGAGCCAGTAAAGCAGCATTCTGGAAGGATAGAAACAATGGGCCGCATCCATTTCAGTGCGCCTAAGACGTGTGTTCAGAATACAGAGGGATAGTCTACACCCTCCCTATCCAACCCCTCAAGCCTTCCCCATCACCCTACAGCAGATGACTACGAGCCTCACAAGACCTGTGGATGCTGGCTGACCACCGTAGAAAATAAATAGAAGAAGATTGCATTGATCAATATGGCAGAATATGGCAATGGGTTCTGGACTTTTTGGTCTGGGACCAACTTAAAAGTGCTATTGTTAGCCTGTTTTATGTTTCTATAAGAGAAATTCAAAAGTTTGGGGTTAAAGTTTTTTTAAATCAACAGTTTTATTTAGCATTAAATCAACCAACAGTTAAGACATTCTAAATAAATGCTGTTCTTTTCACCTTTCTAATTACCAAAGAATACTGATGAAAATGTAACACTGTTTCCACAAAAATATTAAGCAGCACAACTGTTCTCAACACTGAAAATATTAGAGATTTTTTTTTTCTTGAGCAACAAATCAGCATATTAGAATGATTTCTGAAGAATCATGTGATACTGAAAACTGGAGTAATGATGCTGAAAATTCACTATAGGAATAAACTACATTTAAAAATATATTTCATTATTTGAAATAGTAATAATTTTCACAATATTACTGTTTTTCAAATAAATGCAGGCTTCTTTTATAAACATAAAAAAATATACTTACCAATGTCATACTTTTGAACAAACTAACAGTTGCCTGTTTTTCAGATTCTTATTCTAAATCCAAAGTAACACCATGTTTGCATTTTTACAGCTCCTCCCATATATATGTAGATCAACAATTGCTGGCAATTCACTACAAGTAGTCTAAAGCCCAAGTAAATAAGCTGGTTCTTCTGAGCTTATTTGCAAGTTAAACTGGTCTATCGACCATCTGATGTGATGGACACCTCAGCAGCTGGCTCGTGTTTGAATACGTTTAAAGTTAAAGACAGATTACAACAGAAACAGAAATGATCACACCTAAGCAGACACAAGGTACAGATCGCTACAAACATTTCTAGAAAATATATACGAGTTGAATGTTTTGGTTTGATTCGTGATGGTCTACCAGAGGGAAATCTCACTCACTCATAGGAGCTCCGAACAGAACCGTATCCAGAGCCTTGAGCTGTAGTTTCTGAAAGTGAGTCCGGTCCAGAATCTTCAGGATGGTCTGCGTCAGAGTGACGTTCTTCACTGCAAACCTAAAAACAAGAAAAAATAATTAATACAAAAGTGCAGCAGATGTATTCGGAAAAAGATGTCAGACTTACTGAGTCAAATAGAAAAATGAGTTTCAAAGTTAAAGAAGAAACATTTGACCATAATAAATAGGTTTTAAATCCATAAATGATGCTCACAACGGTCAAGATTTGAGTGTCAAGTAATTTTTGTCTCACTAAAAGTGGAATAAATGCTCGGTTAGGATGAGTGTCAAGTGTTTCCCATCACATTTGGACCAAACTAATTTAACCAGCATGTCAGAAGTTAAGAGCACAGTCTCAAATGTATTTAAATGTCCTGCTCTTTTTTTTTAAACTGCTTTGTTTAATTTCTGCACTACTAGTACCACCAAATGGCACAGATGACCATTTTTGTTAAGAATAAACAAATTTACTAAATTCCAGTTGTCTGTGCATATTAAACTGAGACTGATTAAACTTTTATGAATTTTATGAATATACTTACATATTTCTATTTCAAATGCTTTTCTGAATTTTCTATTCTTCAAAGAACTCAAAGAAATGTAAAGCAGCACAACTGTTTTCAAAATTGTTAAGAAATATTTATTGAGCAAATTAGCATATTAGAATGATATCTGAAGGATCATGTGACTCATGACTTCCTAAAACTCAGATTTGCCATCACAGAAATAAACTAATTTTTTTAAAGTATATTAAAATAAAAACATTGTTTTAAATTGAGTAATATTTCACATTATTACTGCTTTTATTGTATTTTCACTTGTGCATTAAATATTTTTTAACAGTAGTGTGTATGTACGTGTGTAGGCACATACATTATATATACATATAATGCAATAGATACATAATGAAATATTATAATTATAAAAAATACATATATATACATATACATTACATTTATATAATAATAATTACACACAGCAGCAGCTTTAAAGATTGAAGATTGATTAAAGATTATAAAGCTTCTTGATAATTATTGCTGTTAAAACTCACCGAGGCATGGATGTACCATTGAAATTCAACTTCCGGAAGGCATCTGCATATTGTGGCAGCTCCAGGTAGTCGATAAGCCAATCCACAACCTCATCCACTGTCCAGTTGTACACTGGAGAACAGAAACACAAAGCTAAAATTAGGCCAAATTCATAAACATTGCAATGTATCAGGATTCATTTATGAAAACAAGCTAATAAATGCCATGTAATACAACGTGTGATCAAAAGTGGGTGGTTTTGACTTAAAATGAGTCTCCTAGTGGAGTTTTTAAATTTAGTAAGAATCGTGACGGATTTTAAAAAACACATCGTTACATGATTCAGAGGTCTGCAGGGAATAGAGCGTGTGACTAAGAGTTTCAATATCTGATTTTGAAGAAGCTTCTTTTTCATGCAAAATACATAGGTCTTAATTGATAAATTATCCTATTCATACGGTTTTCTATTTATTTCTGGCCTTTAAATTAACGTTTTATAGTCAATATTAGCCTGCTGAGATCTTTGGTAGAAGCCAAATCTTGGCGAGGAAAGAGGAAACTGCAGCGGATTTGAGAGGTATTAAAAGCTAATAATTGAAAAAAAAAAACAATCCATATTTTTTTTTTAATAATAAATTTAAAAAATGAAAATTTCAAAAGATATGAAATATTTGAAATTAAGACTTTTTGGGACATGGCTGAAATTGACTCGTTTATCTGCAGTAGGGCTGAAACGATTCCTCGAGTAACTCAATTACAAAAAATGATCGAGGCAAATTCCTCTGCCTCGAAGTTTAATTAATTTTTTCGCAATGATTTTTTCGATGTGACACAATGCATTTACGTCACCCACAAAGCAGAAGGAGACACAAGCACTGCGTCCGAAATAGCATACTGCAAGGAGTCAGCAGTGTTTTGATTTGAGGCCGTGGGCAAACGTAAAGAGAACGTCGTGGCGTGTGTCCATTGCAAGATAGAGCTGGCATACCACAACTAGGGCCCTATGATTTCCGCGATGCAGAAAACGTGGAGGGAATCGCGGAATCCAGTCATAAAAATGGAATTTACAGTTAAACGCATTGCACTTACATCGAATCACGATATGGACTAATATCCGTAAATATTAAGCCGGAAGAGTCTATTTAAATATGAATCCTGCATGTTCTGCATGTCTGTGTTAATGAATGGAGCAGGAGCGTGTCTTCATTCATTAAACACACGGAAGCGCAGGTGACGCTCATGGTGATTTCAGCGTCTGCTGTCTCACTAAATAAGGACATGAACACATGAACAACATCTCCAGAACTGCTCTGACAGCCACTTCATGAGCATTTGACCATTTGATTTGAGTAAAACTAGCGTCACATCACATACACAGAACTGTAAAGGTACGTCAACCCGTCAAAATAAAAGTGAAACTTAGTTGTTCATTTTTAGAGACCCAGGAGTCTTATTTTCTCTTCCATAATTAATATTGCACTTTAAGCAAAAACACATTTTATCTGATTACTTGATTAATCGATGGAATTTTTGGTAGAATACTCGATTACTAAAATATTCGATAGCTACAGCCCTAATCTGCAGTGTCACATTCTGACAATGAAACAAAAGGAAATTTGTAAAAAAAATAAATAAATTGCCAGAGGCTATGATTCATCGCAATAAATCAGCTGTCAGTGGCAATTTCACCCAAAGCGATCAAAACTGCCCATGATATTTGAATGAAAAGAGAAAAAGACATCAAAAATAAAGCATACACAGCTGGCATAACCATCCAATTATATCACATTTTAATGGAGAATAAATATTAAACTGGCATAAATAACAATCACAGTCACACCACATTTGAAAAAAAAAAAAACAACAACTAGCAGACACTGCCAGCTCTCAATGAAAACACTGTAAGAGTATCTATCTCTCTCACGTCTCGCCTGACCCTAGCATAAAACTGTGCTCAGTGTGTGTGTGTGTGTGTGTGTGGACAGATTGGCTTTCATAGCCTTGGCTCTACAGCTGTGGTTTGAGGAAGAGCTGCAATGCAGGATAAACCAGACCAAAGAGAGACATTGAGAGGATGTCTCAACACTAGACAGACAGTGTGGAGGGTTTATTGTCAGATCCAAGAATAGTTGCCAAAATGTCCAGCATACAACCAGAACACATGCATGATGCAATCATGCAATCCCATAATAGAATGCATTTTGAATGACTATTCAGTCATTCATTATAAGGGAGGTTTTAACATACATTTTCAAAACATACATACATACATTTAGCAATAAATTGAAACTAAGTGCAACCATTAAACAGAATAACAGATTTATCTTCTAAAAGTCAAAAAAACTAAATAACATATTTAATATATAAATAGGCCAAAAACCTGCACTGCACTACTGTACAAAAGTTTGGAGTTGGAAGGATTTTATTCATTTTAAATGTACTTTTTTTCTTTGATGAATAGACAGTTCAAAAGAACAGCATGTAAAAATCTTCTGTAAAATTACAAATGTCTTTCGTCACTTTTGATCAATTAAAAGTAATTGCTGAAGTAAAATATTAACCCCCAAATAAATATATAAACAAATAAATCGTTGGGAAAAAAAGTTCCTGAGACAATTGTTCTGGTTAATTTCGGAGGAAACGCGGCTTAAGTAACATTTTATTGCACTAAATGATCACTGCATAAATTATAAAGGGATAATAAATGACGCAATATGTTTATTACTTCCAATGTAGACAATAAAGAAAATAGATAAATTTCTAACTGACAAGTTGGTTGCTGAATAACTAGTATTTTATGTTACCCTGCGTAGTTTTGTTCATGATTTGAGATTGAGGTCATGCAAGACGCTCATGTTGAGATCAGCCTCTTAACTTATCGACAAAATAAATGGAGAGCGTTTTCTTTTTCATTTTGAAACTTGATAGTCCAATTTATTATGTTGTCTTACCTTTACACTAATATATGGTTATTTAATAATACAGCACTGTTTCTTTTTCTTTCAGGAACAAACCTGTGACATTTCGGTCCACAATCACTGCATTGTGCAGCAGTACATCCACTGCAGCAAGCAGCACACCCTTTTATTCCCTTTAGCTTTAGTTTTACCAATGCCTCATTCACATTTATAGGCAGGATGCACGTGTTGAGTGTTCTGGAGCGGATCTGGAGTTTATCTGGATTTGTAGGAGGTGTTGAACACCACTGAAAAGTGGCTCCCTGAGTGTTCACACATCTGCTGTTAAGAGGCCCATTTAAGTTAACACTAAACACAACACATGACCAAAATAAAATGACCATGTCCTAGCATTATGATTGTACCATGTTACATTAGAATTTCAATTTTCATTATTACTACTACTACTACTAAAAATAAAATAAATATATATGTTGTAATATTTTAATGTAAAATAAAAAGTAAATATAATTATACAAATATAATGATTAATAACAATAATAATAAATATTGTATTGAAATTTGTTGTACTGTGAAGTAAAATACATATTTTGACAATAATAATTTAATTATATAATACTGATTCACCATTATATTACCATGGCCAAGTAACTTAAAAGAAAACCATTTTGTTATTATAATAAATGTCCAGAAATGCCATGGTAAAATCATGTGGTATCACAGAATGAATCTGGGATACATTTTAATTAATTATCATATTTTTTCCACATCATCTTTTCCAGCTGTACAGTTTAAGGCACATTATGCAGTCAACTAAAAAAAAAAAAAAAAACTTATTGTAAAAAAAAAAAAAAAAAAAAAATCTGACTTTGAGGTTTTCAGGTCAGCAAAAAACATTAAGAATAGGAGTATGCATTCAGGTCAACCGATGAGTTGTTTTTCAATAAAAGGTACAACATATTCCACTGCATGTGAGAAAAGCATGACCAGCAGCTTTCTGCGTTTATGGGTCATTATGAAAGAGTTGCGCTCACCTTTTGAACTCTTCCAGGTATTCCACAGGTCCTCCACGCTTATGAGCTGGTCGTCACCGTGGAAAGTGTTGTGCTTGGCTTTGGGGTCATGGTAGTTGAGGTCCTCTCTTAAAAACTGTTGGATAACAGGGAACAAAATGAAATATATTCCAATAGGCATCTCAGGTATTGCAGAGTTTTTGTTTTTCATATACGTTTCCTTTATAAAGAGCTTGAGAGCAGATATTTATTTATTTTTATAATTCCTTCATAAAGACCTTGAGATGTGTAGAATAATTTGTTTGTGCACAACTGCACAAAATTAAGCAGACACTTAATGCAGCCTTTAAAAAGCTTGTTAAGTCTGACGTCACGTAGCAGCACTTCCGTGTCCAAACAACAAAAAGGTGCTAATATAAACTCACAATGTGATAGAATACTAGCGGAAAAGTTATAATATTAACCTTTAACTCCATACCGAAGTCCCAGATAGCCAGACAATGAAAATATAAAAATAAAAAAAATATATAAAAATTATTTGTGTTTGGGACGCTGTGAGCACGGAGACTGTAGTGTATACTGTAAGTTTGAAAGCGTTAGCTAAAATTATTAATATGAATAAACAGTGCTCATAAATGGCTGCTAAGGTCGTATTCTCAAGTGAAGCGAGTTGAGGCTTGGACCCGGAAACAGCGCTTCTTACGTCATCACTTAACAACCGAATAGTGGTACCAAGGTACAGAAATGATATCAGAGGACAATGAAAAAAAAAATTATGAAATCAAAACCAAATATAAAACAAAATATATAAAATAATTAAATTAAAAAATATAATAAAAAAATAAACCAAAATACATAAAACAATATTATAAAAATAAAATAATACAAAATAAATAAAATAAAAATAATAAAATAAAGTAAAAAAAAAAACTATTAAAATACCACAAAACTAAATCTTAAAAATATAACAAATAAATAAATGGATATTTTTGCTAATGGATAACGGAAGCCTTTACAGTCTTAACAGACACTATATAGAGACTTTGATTTTAACCCGCTATGACAAGCAATACTACATTTTGTTAGTCACTTGGTTTCCAATCCGATAGTCCCACCCACACCAAAAACTTACTGGAGCAAAAATTACAGTTGGTTTGACTATTACGAGCAAACGACCAACACGTAATTCAATGACAATAAACTATTTACTCTAGGGAACATTTTACAGCCAACCCACTGGGCATAACCTATCTTACATGTAGAATGCATGATGTTTAAGAAATTCTGGGTCTTTTAATACCATTGGGTTTTTGAACAAATATAGAGCAAAGACTCTGTTTGCTCAGACACAGCAGTTGGCAAAACTGATTAGACAACATAACGCAACAGAAGGTTAGAGTGCAGTTCACAGAATATTTCAAACTGTGCTTCAAACTGTGGTTAAACTGCAACCACTGTGGGAGATTTGTCATAAATGTGAAAATATTTAGATACATCTGACAAACCACACCTGCTTTCGTGTTTGGCTTATGACTGACATATCAAAACATATAGAGATGCTTGGCTTTTTCCCACAGTGGCTTTTTCACTGGAAATGCCGTCACCAAGGCATAAAAAAAAAGAAAATTAGTCATGGTTTTCAGATACAGGCCAAGACATTCATCGATTGCCCACTCAAAGACAAGTGTTGAGCAAGATGAACAAGACTCCTGTGTGGAAACTGACACTGAATGTAGCGCAACCGTTTCTATCAGTTACATTTTGTGATTGTAAACTGCACTACATGCCTTCAAATCCTCATTTTGAGATTTTGGAACACAGCCTTTCACAAGAATATCAGGATGCTTGCCATTCCGTCAGATTTGCCTTGATGCTGCTTCGAGAAGGCTGAAGGCAGCAGGACAGCACGCCTACACAACATATCGCACGACTGAAGGATGCCAGGGAGAGGCAGGCCCTGTGAACGCTTCCAAAACGACACCCAAAGAACATGATGACTGGCTTTTCTTGGGCAAACAGCCACCGGTTCAAAAGCAGCATCAGAGATTTTGGATACCATTCATAAAAGAGAGATGGTACAGAAGGCATATGTGTGAGTTTACGGCTTAGAAACATATTGCTGAAAGAATGAACAGCCCTAGTTTGGTGGGACTTTCATTGCAGTTTTGAGTGGGCTAATGTTAGCTAGTGGGCTATTTCATATTTGGTAGCAGCTAGGCTAACATCATGTGGGGGAAAGAGAAAAACAGATTGCAGTAAATTGAAACCAAGCAGGTTCACTGAAAAACATTAAAAACTTAAAAGACTAATTCTAATTTAACCTGTATGAAATGGTCTTTTTTTTTTGGAACAAAAAAACAAACAAACCTCAATTTTGTACAGAGCCCAAACTGAGAAAACACATGTAATTTGGTGAAGATGTTATTTATATGACCGAAGATTAAGATTAAATTCTGATGTTTGTAATGTAAATCAATTCGATTTTTAAAACAGTATAGCAGATTATAGGGCTGCACGATAATCAAATTCGATTGTCATGCGTATTTTGTTAGCAAAGCCGGTTCTGTAATCAGAGTAAATAATCATCAACTGCTTTCAGATGGAGCAGCATTTACTACAAAGAGCCGTAGTTCACTGACAAGCAAAAAAAATAAAAAAAACATTATTTTATTGCACGATTATGAAATTGAAGAAATCGTTTTGCGATAATGACAGCCGTTTATGTAGCTTCTCCATGAACTATGGCTTTGTGTAGTAAATGTTGTTCCATCTGAGAGCACATGAATACCACAATTTATAACGTTTTTACTCCAAATTCACTTCATAATGTCAGTCGAGTGTTTAAAATAAATCTTTCTATAAGATGGTGTGACTTACACAAGGCACACAACATATTTCATAGTATTCTAAGTGGTGATAATGGAACTTCATTATAGATATACTTTATTTTAATATAAAAAAATAAGAAGAAGAAGTAACTGTCGTAGTCATGTGTTTATTAGTCACGTTGAATCAATGAAAGCAGTTAAATCATCTGTTTATTCAGCTGCAGCGATAGCATTTCCTGGGTTTCTTCTTTGGGGCATATTTGGATTTCCCTCTGGCCTTCGGGCGGAGATTTACTGCTGATCACAGAACTGTGCTCCTCTGAAAGATACGCATGAAAATCGCAGCTTCTGTCGAATCACAGTTTCATGCAGCCCTAGCAGATTACTTGCATAAAACACATAAATAGCAGTATGTCTTTGTAAGATAACATTTAAATAGTTTTATTATCAAGGCTCTGTAGTTTTTATTGTAGGGGGCAAAACATATTGCAATACGAAAATTATGCTTGAGAGATGAGCAAATAAACATTAATAAAAATCCTTATGTATCATATTTGATATTTAAATTTGAATTATTTTTGACATTTGAGAAAACAAAAACAAAAAAACAAGTAAGCCCAAGCTGCTTCAGTATAAAAATGCATTTCACAAACTAAAAAAAAGTATGAACTATCAATCAGAAGACAAAAGGCATCTGAAGTAGGGCTGGGACAACGCGTCGAGGTCATCGATGACGTCGCCGAAAAAAATACGTAGACGCAAAATATGCGCATCGATTCGTCGACCTGTTTTTATTTCTCTAAAAAAACGTTTGCCTTATGTGCACTGAATATACGCGATGGCCGGATCAACATTCTGTCCAACGTTATATAACCAATCCAGGGGTTTTTCTGCATTGATCTTTTTTTTGGCGGCTGTCAAAGCCTTATTTGATCGTTGAGTGATGTATAATAGAATGTGCTGCGCCTGACAGGGCGCGTACGAGAGAGAGCCCCGGCTGTGCGTGCACACTCACAGTCTTCAAACAACACGAGCGCTTCTTGCTCTCTCTCTCCCTCGTGCATATTAATCAAAATCATTAAACACGATAGAAAAAGGGCGAAACACCCAAGTTTCACGCGCGCTCGCGCACTTAGTCTTCAAACTACACGAGCGCTGTCTTGCTCTCTCGCTCTCTCGCTCTCTCTCTCTCTCTCTCTCCCTCGTGCATATTAACCAAAATCATTAGACACGATAGAAAAAGGGCGGAACGCCAAAGTTTCACGTGGAGCATTCAGAGATTTTTTTTTCTACATGACAGGCTGCTGGCCCCCACTGTTAATTTTTATTTTTTGGAAAAGCACTCTCTGTATTAGCTTAAAGCCCTAAAGTTTACATTGGTTACTGTATTCTTTCAATTGCTCTAAACAAGTATTTTGGGTGAACTTTTTTATTGAATGCTAGACATCAAGTTGTTGTTATTTTCATCTGAAAGAAGAACTTTTTTTCAGTAAGCTAGGCCCTATGTGTTCAGTAAGCTTATTTCAGTAAGCTATGTGTTTTCAAGGCTTCAAGGTTTTATTGAATGCTATCTCTATACAAGTGCAAAGTAATGCATTCTTAGTCAGTCTTTTATTTTGTAATTTTAAGAGCAATAAACATATATTGCAATGTTAAGGAATTCATGTTTTTTTCATTCAGATATGTAAATCAACATGTATAAATTGTTAGTAGTCAATTAATGGGGAGATAATCGAAATCGAATCGGTCTGGAAAAATTCACCGTTAGATTAATCGATGCATCGAAAAAATAATCGCTAGATTAATCGTTTAAAAAATAATCGTTTATCCCAGCCCTAATCTGAAGGATTGTGTACAGCAGTATCAAAAACAACCATGTATCAAATAGTTTTGAGTTAACAAAATGCTAAAGCTGGGAATCTCCAAAACAACATAAGATGCAATGCAACACTTAAAGATGTCCGCTTGAAAGTCCACGGCTGTAACAATGTTACTTGAAAGAAAACAACATAAAACACAAACATGCTGAGAAGGTTATCAATCTTATTTTTCAATGTGAAAACAAGCTATTTTCTGTAAATGTCTAAGACGCCTTGTTCATTGGCCATTCATTGAGATAAACTACTTGAAAGATATCAAATGTAGATAAACAGTAAAATGTGCAATATAAACTAGTGTGATTATGACTTTATTGATTATGAATATGACTATCATGAATTCAAATAAAATGATCAAATACTAATTTGTAAAACCTCAAATAACAGCTGACACTGGAAGCCTTCCACATTCAAGTTAAACATAGCTGCACACATACATTAAAAATAAACAGGATATGCCGCTAAAAACACTTCTTCTACTAAAACTACTTCATTAAAACATCTGGATAAACTAATTGGCAAGCTGATTTTTGGATAATTGGTATCATAACTATCTTGACTTATTCTTACTATGACAAGTAGTGAAACCAATGCCTCTTGTTAGTTTCTGGAGCTCACAGACATCTAAGATATGACTAGTGATAACTGCTCAGAAAACAAGCAGAAATATGTCATTTCTCAAGACTAATCTGCATGCCATAACCTTGAGCGGGAGAATGTTGTTGACAGATGCATTATCTAAAAACCAGTTGGGCAAAAGTCTTTAAGATGAAGGTCGAAAACACATGACAAATTAAATGCACAAGCATAGATTTTGACTAGTAATGCATCAGTCTTTTATTCTTTTGTAATCAGTGGATTAATTGAATGACAGGTCAGGCTGATCCTAGATGAGAACGCTTTCTGCAAGACTTTTATCATTAAAAAATATATATCTGAGCTAGCTGTATTGGTTCATGAATTTCTGCAGAAAAAATCTATTTCTTCCAAATCATGGCAGTCACTGATGTACTCCATAGGGTAAATGAACAGATAGCTTGTAAAATGAATAACAAACCTAATAACACAAGCAGCAACAAGCATCCTATTAGCCTGCTGCGGTTTACTCATTCACCATCATGCTGAGTTGAAAGTTAATGCTATGAGAAAAATAAATCAGTTGCTTAATCACACTGAGAGTGAGGTTAGAAGAGACCAAAGGTCAATCAACTGCCTAAATAACCAAAAGTACTTCTAAAGAAGCAGATTTAGAAGTAATTCACTGACCCCATCAGTTTCCAAAACATCCACATTCCCATTGGCATCGTCGTCCATTTGCTTGTGAATGCTGCGGATGGCCTCAAAACTGAGGATGGCGTTCTCATCCTGGCAGAGCAGCTCGTCAATGCGGCAAAGCTCTGAAGAAAAGACAGACACAGTTAGTGAGATACCAAAACAAACCAAGATGCAAACAATTATTATATATATAATTTATGTTCACATGATATAAAGACAGCAAATAACTTGCACAACAATTGCTGCAATGCACTTTATATTTTAAATATATGGAAAATTTTAAATGTTTTTAAAATTAATCAAATTGCTATATTACTTTTTTAACACTTCTGTTAATATATTAGATAAAAATAAATTGATATGGGATTTTTTTTTATTAAGAATGCTGCTGATAGATGAATGGTAGAATGTTTTTGCATTGAAAAAAATAATAATTCTATACCGTTTCTAAAACGTAGTGGCCAAACAGAAAAACTTGATGCAGATCATAAAAACAGCCAAATATGGGTAATATGTACTAGTCTTGGTGATTTATTAGTAAAACATTATTAACATTATCATTAGGACTAGATCCATCCTTGTATCAAACATCCACTTTTTACAAATCCTGATGGATGAAAATAAAGCTTTCAAATAATTTAAGTAAGTTTCACACAACACTACATCAAATTAATGGAAGTCAAGTTATGGTAGTAGAGATGCAAAAGGCAATTCATGATATTTTAAGTACTCATTTTGCAGATGCTTTTATCACTTACGTTATGTTTCATATCACAAGTCCAAATTGGGATCAAGTGCCTTGCTTAAAAAGATCTTTAACCATTATACCATCCTGACCTACAGTATTGAAGCTTTATTGGTTTGTAATTGAGAACTAGTGCATTCAACAGGACCAAATCAAACAATAAAAGCACCTCTTTGGAAATAAAGGTGAGATAAAAACCCAATATGGCCTGTTGCCTTAGCAATAGTCAACTTAATTGTCAGGGGCCACAAAGCACTCTAACAATGAGAACATTGAGTGCCAATGAAGACCTAAAATGATATAACCGGATCCGATTTCAGAATTCAGAAGTGCTTCTAAAAAGCTTTCTCCAAATCCCACTGTGTCCGTGGAGGTTTCCAGCTCAAACTATGAGGGAGACTAAAAATAGATCCGGCTGTGGTATTAACTAAAACTAGCAAACAACTATTTTTAGGCCCCAAATCTGCACAGCTGTTGTGTTACCACATTCAAGTTTCTGAGGGCCAGGAAAGCTCTGGTTTGTGCCGAGCGAACATGGAGTAGCTTGTTTGAACGTTCACGAGTGGGAACTTTATCAGCTCAGAGCGTGTGGTACAAGAGAGACTGATGTAGGCTGGGATGTATCCGGTCATGTTTGTGTATATCAGAGTGATATAACACAAAGGAACCAGTCCAAGAGGTCCATGAGCTGCAGAAATAAACCTTGGCATCTGTCTTTCCATAACACAAGACATGTAGAAACTTAAGAGGAGACGTCTCAAAGCTCTCCAAAAAAAGAGACAGAAGTCTATCTAAGCCTTTCAAAGTCACCCTGAAGGCATGGTAGATGATTGGGAACCAGGTTGGGGGCTGGTAAATGGACAGGAAGAGAAGAGAAGCATATCTGGTTTCTGAAATGTATCACTTACCAAGTGAAATGAACTACAACCATTATATTAGATCTTTTATTAGTATCTTCTTGAATACTAGGCTGCAAATTGAGCAAACCTGAAGAAATTGAGCAATATCTATTTGTTGCTCAAATACTTGTCTCGGGCGATGTAATCACAAGTGATCAGAAAAGATAGATTGCTGCTTTACACCAGTGAGTAACATACTAGTCTCCTGCCTAGTGACCTTTCCTGTGACATCCTGTGATTGTATTTCAAGAGGAGGGTCTCTTTTGGAACTCTGTTTTGTCACGGTTACTGCATGCTGATATAGCAAATAAGCCCATTAACAAAAAAATAAATAATAATAATAAAAATTGGGTTACATTGTTTTCCCCCAAATATATACTTTTAGAGTCTGCAAAAACTACCATTCAAAAGTTTGTTTTTGAAAGTAGTTGTTCACCAAGGTTTGCTAAAATTTAAAATAACTCTCTCTATTGTAATATATTATAATGTGATCAATTCATGTGATGCAAAGCTGAATTTTCAGCATCATTACTCCAGTCTTCAGGGTCATTTGATCCTTCAGAAATCAATCTGATATACTGATTTGCTGCTCAAGAAGCATTTCAATGTTGTGTGATACTTTTTTCAGTGATTAAAAAGTTTAAAAGAATAGCATTTATTTAAAACTGAAATTATGAGTATTTAATGCATCCTTGCAGAATAAAAAGTGTTAATTTCTTCCAATAAACTTGTGAATAGTAGTGTATATACAAAATATTTAAATAAATATATTCAAAATAATAATAATTCATATTACATTTATATATAATTTTAATCCAAGCATAAATGAAATATTTCAACCAGATTGCATCAAAACAACATATAAAGAAAATTACATGGGCATAATTGTGACTTTTAGGTCCAATACTTACACTATAGTACAGATCTGCAATGCTACAAAAGCTTGATTGCATTTCATTATGATTTATTCAGAAAGACATTCTTTGAACAACACACATTTCGCAAAATTGCCACATTAAGACACGTTGCATAACCCGTCACTTCTCTTTTTCAGGTCGGGTGAGCAACAGTCTGGAGAAAACTCAGCTAGTTAGTTCAACATTTATAGTTAACTACCAAAATAACAGCAAAGAAACTCTATCGACCCCTGAGAATAGTGACAAAAATGATTAAGAATAGGACGGCACACTTGCAACACATATGCATACTTGCAAAGAGTATCTTTTTAGCTTTTGGATACCGGCTGTTGTCCCATATAAAGTGTTTTATATAACCTAAACATGCCTAAGATCATGAGCACTGGTCAAAGCCATGAACACAGCCTTTGTAAGAAACATGATTCTCTGTATCTAATCAGAGTTCAGTGAATACAGTCATGGAACGCAAAAGTCCTCATACAACAATTATAGTAGTCAAGACAAAGTAAATCATCTAATAAACTTGATATAACAGATTTCATCTAAAAAGAAAGAGGACAACAAGCCACTAGTTATTTTCTGTCAATCTGCTGTTAAATAACAGACAGGACTCAGGAGATGAGGGGCCGGCTGCATTTTTGGGGAGGCTGAAAACTAGCTCACCGACTGTGGGACATTGTCTTCTCCAACAGGACTGGAAACAAAAGCAGGCCAGTGGCATGAGTTTTGTACTGTCTGTAGCCTGACCATCAGCCTCAGGAGACTCTGAGCTCCCTTCGGTGCGGTTCTCAGACCTGACACGCACAGCAAGTTCCAAAGATCCTCTCTGCTGAAGCTTGAAAGAGTTTTTGGTCACAGAAAGGCTGATGTGGTCAAGAAATATTTAATAAAATGGGATAAGAGTTGAAATCTTAGGACATACAGTACTGTTCAAAAGTTTGAGGTCTGTAAGACTTTTTGAAAAAAGTCTCTTATGGTCATCAAGACTGCATTTTTTAAATAAAGAATATGGTAATATTCTTTATGATTCTTTATGGAATATGGTCATGAAACATTACTACAATGCAAAATTGAGAAACTGTTTTTTATTTGAATTTATTTTAAAATAGAATTTATTCCTGTGAAGGCAGCCATTACTCTAGTCTTCATCCTTCAGGAATCATTCAAATATACTGATTTGGTATTTGCTTTTATTTTAGTATCATAGAGTTACAATTCTAGTTTTTTAACGTTTGAATAATTTTGATGTGTTTGTCTTTTTTTATGGTTTTTATTCATTTTTATTTTTATTTCTAGTTATTTTTTACATCACCATAAACTAAATGAAAATGATAAATATTGTAAAGTTTATTTTATATCAAGTAACCAATATTGTTTTATGGTTTTAGTAAACTATAAGAACCCTGGTGCTCAAGAAATATTCTTACTATTATCAACATTGAAAGAAGTTGTGCTCCTTTTTTGGAAACCGTGATACATTTTCTCAGGATTTAGTTTTTCAGGATTTTAAAGACTTGCAATAATTTTAAAATTTAAATTGATTTTAACATTATAAAAAGTCTTTACTTTCACTTTTGATCAATTTAATGTGTTCTTACTAAATAAAGGGACACTATCATAGAGGTGTTGGAAGATTAACATTAATTCATTAACCGTTTTCTTGTCATTTTGTAATGAGTTTGTAACAACATCATTTAGAACGGGAAAGAAAAAAAACGGAAACCCCAAACTTCCTTGAACGCTTGTGACTGAATTCGATAAAGGCCAAAGTTGCCACATTTCCCATGTGCCTGCTAATCTAAGTGCTGGGAAAGCCAGGAAGACTCCATTATCTAAGACTAATTTATGTGTCTTAATACTCATCTCTTTATGCTGTCTTTATAAGTGACTTGGCATGTTATTTTTTTTTTTTAAGTGAAGTGAAATGTGGCCACGTTTGGTGACCCATACTCAGAATTTGTGCTCTGTATTTAACCCATCCAAGAGCACACATGCACACCATGAACACACACATTGTGCCTAATGCAAAGAATAAAATATCTTAAATACAGAAATATAAGCATTGTAATATACCCATAATATGAATCTAAACTCACAGCTACTGAAATTGAAAGCAACAAGCTCAAGCTGCTCAGAAAAGATATAACATACTAGTAGCATAATGTGTACAGCATGATAATTTGCTTGGCAAACTTCTTACTCTTATAAAATATTTACATGAACCAGGTTCAGATGCAAAATAAACTATGGTATGTTACTTCCACAGTCAGAGAGAAAACAATGTAATTTTTAGATTCAGAATAGCATGTTAACATGATACTTTATCTTTGCAGTATATGTGTGTGTGTGTGTGTGTGTGTGTGTGTATAAAGTATGCAAATTCTCCACATGCACAAGATACCCAGTTTATCTGCTACATTTACTAAAACGTAGTATAAACTTCATTTCCAGTGTTATGAATGTGGTGGAAGTAATACCAGCTGCAATTGTCAATGTTTTTATCACTATAGTATGCTTAACATACACTACTTGTCTCGTACACAAATATGCATTAAAGATGCAAAATAACCATGCGTTACTACTACAAATACCAAGCATAACATACTATTGTTGGAATAGGAGACCTGGATCGATATGTAAAGTTACAGGTGACACTCTACAGGTCAGTTCAGTGCAAAAGTTAGTGTGAAATATGGTGGACACATACAGTAAAGCTCATTCAACCAGTAGCCGGATGGTGTTTTATCACTTAATGACTGGGCTCTATTCCAGTTTGACAAAAGCTCTAAAATACAGTCTGGACTTTAGGCAGTTTTCCCAAAGGGCTCTTAAGTCATTACACTGCAATCAAGATCAGACGGTTTGATTCACTAACATAACACAGAAAAGCAAGACCACCAGAAGGCCATAGCTATTCATTGTAAAAGACAACTTTTTTTTTTTTACATCTTTAAGTTGAACTGCACAATAGCCATTGAGGCAGGACGTGATTGATGACAGACAAATATAATTTAAACATCACCCAGGTTCACATGTAATAGTACTATGTAAAAAGCAAATGCATTAAGAAAATTGTTCACTCAACATTTGCGTTGTGCTCCATAAATAAGTTATGGAAGGAAGCAAATAAGATTAAAAGTAAAACACAAAATTCATCATACTGGTTACAAACCAATAATGCACTTCCAGGGTTCCCACATTATCTGAACAATGACATGGAAAAACAAAGTGAAAGTGACGTGTAGCCAAGTATGGTGTCCCATACTTGGAATCTGTGCTCTTTATTTAACCCATCCAAGTGCACACACACAGCAGTGAGTGGTGAACAAACACACACCGTGAACACACCCCCAGAGCAGAGGGCAACCATTGTTGCCACAGTGTTATTTATAATAATACATTTATATATTACATTATACTATATGTACTTTTTCAATTTGTGTGTATATGTATGTATATTAGGGGTTGCACAGACTAATCGACTTCAATGCTCTGCCATGACATTTTAAGCTTGGCGTCGACTAATCGCTGGTCCTATAGTTGGCGCAACAGGATAAACAATATTTGAAGAACTTCCACATTTACGCTCCGTTTCGTAACAGTTAAAAGGACAAATAAATGTATATTCAGAAAGCTCCACAAGTCATGTGTGATTATACTACTGGATGCTCGAAATTTAACGGGAGAATGCACATTCTAAACAGCTTATTGTACAGGTAAGTTAATCGTCATTTTCATCTAATGCGCTGCTGCACTGTTTTAGACAGACAGACTACAGACAGTAGCTCGTAGATCATGCACAGATCGCGCGCGCACAGAATCATTCAGCGCGGAAATGTACTGTCAACACTGTTCAGTGATTTCACAATAAAATAGCTTAGAAACTGAAAAGTCCAAGCATATATTTTTTAACTAAATCCCACAGTGTCACTACTACTAGAGAGATGCCGGCATGTAGAAATAATTCACACACACAATCGCTCTCATTAATGCATTCATATAAATGTAACCTTTACTCTGCTACTTTATCTGTATCTGATTTAGAACGAGCAAAAATCTGTGAGAAATAAAACAACTCAGAGGCATAAGAACTGATAAAAATGAGCCGTTATAGGAGCAATAGCCATGTGGGCAGCACTGTTTCATATGTCATAGCTGTGCACAAGGTGTCTATCACAGCTCCAGACGTATTTGTTGTTTAATGACGTCATCAGAGACTAGTCGACTTCGACTCGACTTTCATCACATAAAAGTCGACTAAAAAAAAAAATCAGAAGTCGTTCAACCCCTAATGGGTGTGTGTGTATATATTCTTTTGGTTTAGAATACTATTTATACATGTTTTGTTCTCTATAATTATTTTTTGTTGTTCTTTGAGTAACTTTAAACAAAAATTTCACATTATAGCATAATTTTCTAAGACTGGAAATCACTTTTTTTTTTTTTTTTGCCTCCATGACTTTTAAAATAAACTTCTTTCCAAAATCTGAACTGATTCAAATTACAACAGAAAATCTGAATTAAAGCAGAGAAAGTTTCCCTCCCACCCCCACTTTTGACTGGAACTGGTTTGTTTCGTAGAGCAAGCATCCGGGCAAGAAGCAACAGATCCCAATCATCACTTATAAGTAAACTTGTATGAACCCTAAGGACAAGCCACCCTTTATATGGGCCTAAGACATATTTCAGAAGCAATTGTACGCGCTATGATGCTCTATAGGCACCTTTATTTGACATGCTGCCACAAGTAAGGACAGCACTTAACAGAGATTGCATTCCCTTACTATTCTCAGCCGGGCCACATTTAGACCGCCATACAATTTCTAAATAAGACTACAGCATTGGAACAGAGGGCTGCAAAGAACAGAGCACTCTAAAGTACATTCTGTTTGTTGTTAAGGCCGTAAGCTCTCATCTATGATGACACAGCTACTATATATCCAATGGAAAATAATAATTCAGACAGTTCAAACTCACCTGAGACACCGTTGTCCGATGGTAAGGGGTCTGGGCTTACAAGATTGGATTTGACAGAACGACATTCCAATAAGAAGCATACACATACAATCCAGAAAGGCACCAATCTACTGAGCTCCATAGTGGGAAAGCTGGTTTGGGATACGAGAGAGAAAGATCATGTGAGCAAACCAACAATCCAACCATGCATGTCAAGTCATTTATTAAAAGTAATACTGAGATGATATAGGGAACAACACAGACAACTGAAACACAATCTGAATAAGCCTATACTTCCTCACTATATAGTAGCTGAAAAATAGCATGTAAAAAGAGCAGCATGTCCAAATTTCATTCATACCAACCATATTCATTAATTCTATACAGAACATACTTCTTTAACAATCGCAAAGTAAGTTTCATTCAAACCCATTAGTACCTACTTTTGCATGCAGCTTTAATGTAATTAATTATGACACTTATTCTGCACATGCTCAGTAGAGTTTTATTTTTGCCTAAATGTAAAGGTAATAGATAAAAGTCCCTATTTTGAAGTATTTATGTTCTTTGATGCTCTATATTTTCCTTCTTCTGTATAAAGTTATGGTGCCTCTGGACTTAAAGTTTTCTATTTTAACTCTATAATACATATTGAAAGTATTTAAAAGTACTATTATATTTTAAAATATGTATAATGTAGGCACCAATTACACTTTTGCAATAAATGCATCATTTCTAACAGGTAAAAATAAAAGAATTAGAACAATATAAAAGGTAAAACCCATTCAGTAAGCAGAGTGTAAAAAGTGTTAAATAAATGTTAAAGTAATTAAGATACCTGAAATTCACTTCCTGTAATTGACCTGAAAAGTATTACCATTACTTTTTTCTTTTTTATTAATGTATTAATACAATTTTTTGTTTATGCATTAAAATTATATTTAAAAAATTACCCTTCTGTAAATTTTAATTTCACAAAGATTACTTTTATCAAAAGTAGCACAAATGTTTTTATTTGACGTCAATTTGACCCCCAGTAAAACATTGCTGAAAAACACAAACAGATGAATAAATAAATGTGTAAAAAGACCAAACAAGAAATGTTACACAAATGTTATTTCCACAACAAAACGAATGCAACTTTTATTTTTCATGGATGACCTGTGAAGAATGTTATCAAGTTACTCCCCTACTCACCTGACAACTAGTTAACATTTTTAAATGGAAACTGTGTAACGTTATTATAACTATACTTACCATCTGAAAGGTTTACAGTCTTAAAGGTTTAGCTGTACCATATGAAGGGCACAGACTTTGCACAATAATAATCTTAATAATTAACACATTAATCTACGTAGCATATCTCCAGATATGGCTAAGGAGCAGATCATAACTAGTAAGAGTTCCTTCACTCACATTTGCTTAACAAAATCTGTCATAAAGAGCTGATTCATAATCAACAACACTGTAACGTTATTATATTTGTATTAATGCGGTTGAATGCGCAGCTGGCTTTGTAGCGACAGAAAGGCCAATGGTTCCCACCTTTCCCACTTTCTAAACACCCAATCCATCTCTAAACAGATGTGTTATGTAAAACACAGCGAAACTAATTGTTAAACGGTTTCAAATGAGCTGCGTTACCTCGAGTCCTCGCGCAGACCGTCTCAGTGTTCGAGGTTCGTCTTCAGCTGCTCTCTCCTTCCATCAGACTCCACGGAGGCATTGTACTGAAACACTCCACTGAAACACACGAGCACGCAGTTCTGTGCGGTTTCCCGTACCGCTGATGAGAGAATACGGCAGGTGGACGTTAGTTCTCGGTCAGGGACGGAAGCAAAGGAGGCCGAACAAGCTGCGCTTCCTCCTCGACTCACGCCGGGCTGGCAGTCTGCGGCGCGACGCATGCGCAGTCACGCACTCCTTGCTATCTACACCATGCCGAAGCATATCAAACGGTCTCCGTTACAACAAACACACACGCTGCTTGTTATTTAATTGTGTCGACTTTCAATAGACTGACTTAGTTATAAGTAATGATGTTTTCTAGTATGTTTATGAGTGATTATTTATTTAGTGTGTGTATTATGTTTACCACAATTAAAGTTGTTTGAAATTATTTAATTTGGCATCACTGTTTATAATACATAATATAACATTTAATGTTAGGCAACTGTTATTTTTATTTATTAATTTATTTGCCTGTACTTTATATTCCCTTATAGTATTATACTTTTTTATTAATATAATTAAAAAAATGCATATATGCTACAATATATTTTTTTTATTTAATAAATGATCTCCTGACCCAACTGTGAACTTCACGAAAACCTTTTTTTTTTTGCAATTTTTGTTTTTCATTAAGTCGGTATTTAGTTTGTTTATTATTTACCACACTGAAGGGTGTTTTATGACAATACTATTCATAATATAATTATATAATATTAAATTTATTTTAATAATTATAAGACTATTTTCTATTTATTTTTATCAAATATTTGCACGTCGTACTTTATATCCCCTTATATTATTATACTTTTTATTCATATAAATTATTTTTCTTCATTTATGCACTTTTATCCAAAGCGACTTAAATTACATTCAAAGTATACATTTTATCAGTTCATGTATTCCTTAGGAATTCCTTAGGAAGTGGCCCTTTGACTGGTGCCAAAAAAAAATAAAAAAATGCATTCACTGTTTTGTTGGACACTCACATCTGTTGTGATGCTATTTTCCTAATACTTTTTTTTCCTACTCAACCCTTCATGTGAAGGGATTGCAGAGTGTGTTTGTGTCTGTGAAAAGATTACAGTGCCTCCGTGTGGCTTCGTGATGACACTGAAAATGTCACTAACTGATGTTGACATTTACAGTTTCAGTTTGACGCATCCACACAAACAGCTTTCTTCTTTATGAGATGTTGATGGACAGGAGTTGTGTGAATTATTGTGGATTATTGTGATGTTTTTATCAACAGTTTGGACTAATAGGTGTGCACCTGCCTAACCTTCAGGACTTAAACTTATAACGTCAGAGTGAAGAAACGGGCAGACACAATCATCACAGACCCCTCTCACCCCGGCCACAACCTGTTTGCACTTCTGCCCTATGGCAGATGCTACAGACCTCTGTGCACGAGAACATCCAGGCATAAAAACAGACCCCCTCCCCATGCCATCTCCATCTTTAACAGCAAAATAGAAATGATTACCTGTAATAAATTTTCTTTTAAGTATTATGTAAATACAAATGCATATTTTATTTAACTGTACAGTAAAAAATGCACAAACCTGTACCAGATACCCACTGCTCTGGGTGTGTTAATGGTGTGTTCACTTCTCACTGCTGTGTGTGTGCACTTGGATGGGTTAAATGCAGAGCACCAATTCCAAGTATGGATTACTATACTTGGCAAATGTCATGACTTTCACTTTCACTTCAGATGTTTACCACATTAATATTATTATTATTATTATAAGTCTTGCTTATTATTCTTTCTTCTCTCATGTCATATGTATGTACCAAGAGCTAAAGAAACACAACAAATTCCTTGTATGTTTGCACACACTTGGCGAATAGAGCTAATTCTGATTCTTATTCATTCTGACGGCACCCATTCACTGCAGATGATCCACTGGTGAGCATGTGAATGATTGGATGGCCTGAGAGTGAGTACATTTTCAGAAAAAGTATATACATTTTAGGCTGTTAACTTATGGCTTATATCATCTATGAACATCTCCACCAGCTTTTTGCCTTTTTGTGTCACTGACTTCCTCTCAGCGCACTAGGCTGTGCTCACTTCCTCCCTCAGTCTTCTGTGTTACTGTATTTAGGGAGTTTTATTCATACCACTATTGACAATTTCCTGGACGCTCTTTTGTATCATGCACGGTGAGTTTATCTCTTATTTGCATTAGATTCTTTGTCCCAAACTCTCTATCCTATTAGTTTTTATTCTAGGCCAGATTTCATTCGCATCTCTGGTTTGATAATTTGTACTGATAAGAATGCATTGGTGTCAATAGAGCAGTTACATCCTTTTTTTTAAATTATTTTTCTGCTATATTCGAATGAAGCTCTGTTGTGGTTTATATATCTGACCAAATAATAATATTAAGTTACTATGTAATGGTATTTTATATATTTTAAATATAATAAAGAAAGAAAACCTTAACATTTCTACTAAAACATATAATTTGAGTTACAGTTTGTGAAGCCTACATAGTGTTGGTAGAATTTGGATATACAAGAACTAAGACAATTTTGTATTTTTTAGATAATAAATGGAAAAATATTCAAGATCAGAGGGTTTGATGGAGAATAGCATCATCTGAAATATGTGAGAGGCACATACATTGATTTAATGACTCTTGTAGAGTCTGATTCACATTGTACTTGGACAGCCCAGAGACAGAAAGATACTGTTTGTAAAATAACTAACCAATGTGTCATTCAGCAAAAAACCTTTTGAATATCTAGTGTGCTATAAAAAAATATAACACACAAAAAATATATATATACATATAATTGTTTTTTTTTTTGTTTCTTTTTTTTACATTTACAGTAATTATAAAACATGCATTCGTAATACTGGAATGCATTGTACTCCTTTTGACTGGAGCTTAAGATTTTTTATGCAATCATACAATAAGTGAATGGACTGTTTGTGGTTCTTGCCCTCTAAAAGAATAAGCTGTACAGCTCCAAGTTCTAGTTTCTTTGAAAAAAAAGGAACTGTCTTTTTGTCAGCAGAGTCATGTCAGACTCCTAAAGCTATAAATACTTTACTGATTTCACATTTCAAGCTCAGATCTGCATAAATAGAGTACATGTACGTACTTTATCTTACATATTAGGCCTTCAACAGATTAATCAACATGTAAAACGAGTCGACAGCCTCTTCAATTGAGTTTTCTAAGATGATGAGAATGGACATCATATGTTATAATAAATATTGCAAGATTATTACATTATTGCATTGTTTCAGAAGATGTTAACAGTCACCCAAGTGAGATGAATTACTTCCCTACCAGCTCTATGCAACTGTTCTTCTCAGAAAGATATAAATAAAGGTCACTGACAACACTCATGTTTTGTGGTCATTAAGGGTGGTCATATTTATCTTAAATGCACATGATAATCTGGAGTGGAGTGGAGATGGAGTTCTACCATGAATATGTTAATTTATTTTAATCAGTATTGGAATGACTGTTTTTGACAAATATTAATGTGCAGTATTTTGCACGTTGTTTCAAAAAGATAACTGTTTAAAATAACTGTTTTCTATTTTAATAAATTTTGAAATGTAATTCAAAGCTGAATTTTCAGCACCAGTCTTCAATACCACATCATCCTTCAGAAATCATTCTAGTATGCTAATTTGCTGCTTAAGAAACATTACTTATTATTAGCGATGTTGAAAAAAAGTTGTCCTGCTTCATATTTTTGTAGAAACTGTGATACACTACCATTCAAAATATATTAAAAAGATTAGAAATGTTTATTGAGCAACAACACATTCAATTGATCAAGTGACAAAAGACTTTATAATATATATATATATATATATATATATATATATATATAAAATTCTATTTGAAGTAACTATTTATATTCATCAAAGAATCCAGGAATCCAGTTTCCCCCCAAAATAAAATAAAAATAAATAACAAATATTAAGCAGCAAAAGCTGTTTTCAATACTGATAAAGATAAGACCAATTATTAATAATTGAACACCAATAAAAACTTATAATATTTGAGTAGCAAATCAGCATATTACAATGATCTGATGGATCATGTGACACTAAAGACTGGGGTAATGATGCTGAAAATTAAGCTTTGCATCACAGGAATTACATTTCAAAATATATTAAAATAAAAAGTCTTTTAAATTTTAATATTTTGCAGTATTACTGTTTTACTGTATTTTTGATCAAAGAAATATAGCCTTGGTGAACAAAAACCGAATTATTCAAAACTTTTAAAGTGTATCATAGTCTACATTTGGTCCTTGTGTATCTTTCAGTTATTGAAAGTTGAAGGGAGAACAGAAATGCAGAACATCAAGTGTGTTGTAGTTGGAGATGGTGCCGTTGGGAAGACCTGCCTCCTGATTTCCTTCACCACCAATGCCTTTCCTAAAGAATACATCCCCACTGTTTTTGACAACTACAGCTCACAGCTCACTGTAGACTCTAAAGTAGTCAGTCTGAACCTGTGGGACACCGCGGGACAGGAGGAGTACGACCGTCTACGAACTCTCTCCTACCCACAGACCAATGTTTTTATCATCTGCTTCTGCATCGTCAACCCCTCGTCCTATGAAAATGTCAAGCTAAAGTGGTACCCCGAGGTGTCAGAACACTGTCCTAATGTGCCCATCCTGCTGGTGGGGACTAAAAAGGATCTGCGAGATGATCCAGAGGTGCTGAAGAAGCTCAAAGAGAAGAACCTGTCTGTGGTGTCCCAGCAGCAGGGGGTGGCGCTGGCCCGACAAATCCAGGCCAGCAAGTACATGGAGTGTTCAGCGCTCAACCAGGACGGGGTGAAGGAAGTGTTTACAGAAGCTGTTCACGTTTTCCTCAACCCCAAATCCCGAGCCCCCAAGAAATCATGCGTGCTACTATAAATGGGACAGGATCTGAACATATGTATTGTTTTATCACATGTACAAATAAATGAAAATCTTTGAAATAAAATCTTAAAAGTTACAAATGTTTTTAAATTATATAACAAAATATCATACCAAGTGGTTTTTATTTTAAAGAGAAATTAAATATATTAAATATTTTTAAGAATATTAATACAAATAATGCTAGGTTTCAAATAATAAAAAAATATAATATACTGTAATTATTCCATATAATTATTAATTGGTTTGAGTAGGCCAAACCTAAAGGGGAGCTATTATGCTATTTTAACTTTTCAAATTTAGTTAGTCTGTAATGTTGCTGTTTGAGCATAAAAAAGATCTGCAAAGTAAAAAGCTCAAAGTCCAATTCAAAAGGAGATATTTTATTTAACAGAAATTTATTTTCAAAAACTACAACGAATTTGGTTGAGCTGCACTAGAGAAGGCAGTGAGTGTTATCACTATTTCGGAGACATGTTAGCTTTCCCAAGACAGACAAAATTAGAGTGGTTACAATCATCCAGGTTTAAATTGCTCTTAAATTGATTTTATTTTGAAGTAAATATACAACTGAAGCTCGCAGCAGGCGACTATGGTAAGGGCCATGACATTTCCTGACCAGGCAACAAGCGCTGCCAATCACAACACACACCGGCCCAGCTAACCTATCACAACACACAGTGGCCCAGCTAACCATTCACAACACACACTGGTCCAGCTAACCAATCACCACACACACTGGCCCAGCTAACCAATCACAACACACACTGGCCCAGCTAACCAATCACAACACACACTGGCCCAGCTAACCAATCACAACACACACTGGCCTAGCTAACCTATCACCACACACACTGGACCAGCTAACCAATCACAACACACACTGGCCCAGCTAACCTATCACAACACACAGTGGCCCAGCTAACCAATCACAACACACACTGGGCCAGCTAACCAATCACAACACACACTGGCCCAGCTAACCTATCACAACACACAGTGGCCCAGCTAACCATTCACAACACACACTGGCCCAGCTACCCAATCACAACACACAGTGGCCTAGTTAACCTATCACCACACACACTGGCCCAGCTAACCTATCACCACACACAGTGGCCCAACTAACCAATCACCACACACACTTGCCCAGCTAACCAATCACAACACACAGTGGCCTAGTTAACCTATCACCACACACACTGGCCCAGCTCACCTATCACCACACACACTGGCCCAGCTAACCAATCACAACACACACTGGCCCAGCTAACCTATCACAACACACAGTGGCCCAGCTAACCAATCACAACACACACTGACCCAGCTAACCAATCACAACACACAGTGGCCCAGCTAACCAATCACAACACACACTGGCCCAGCTAACCTATCACAACACACAGTGGCCCAGCTAACCATTCACAACACACACTGGCCCAGCTACCCAATCACAACACACAGTGGCCTAGTTAACCTATCACCACACACACTGGCCCAGCTAACCAATCACCACACACACTGGCCCAGCTAACCAATCACAACACACACTGCCCAGCTAACCTATCACAACACACACTACTTTGCCATTGCACTCTAAAGGTAGAGTAAATGCCAAAATTAAACGTTATATAATGTTGTTATTGTTGTTTTTGTTTTGCAAGATTGTTAAATGGGAGATTTAGTTCGGTGTTCTGAGTTTTTGTTATGTTTGTGACAAGTTAAGCAGGTAGCATATATGTTAAATGTTAATAAATCGGCCTAAGCATTAAACTATTGTTATGCTAATCAAAGCAATGTGTTACTTAGCATGTTAGCATTCGAATTAGTTAGCTATAAATTTATAAAGTTTAAATTTCCACAGCTAAAATATTTAAGTTAAGATTCCATGATAATGGAATTCAAAATAACAATATGACAGTTAAACTTTACATTTTGCAACAGATTATCTTATATTATGTTTAAGATTGATGTAATGAGCACAGTGAAAAATATTTTCAAAGTTGTTACTAAAATAAAGATCATTGGGGTCATTTTTCGAGAAAATACTATTTCAGTTTTTCTATTTGAACATTTTTACTTGAAAATGTGTTACTTGCAGTTTCTCTGTAATTCTAAATGAATTGTGAATTATCTAGCAATTTGAAGTTCTACTCCTGAGAAAAGCTCTAGCATATATTTTTGTTATTTTATATTAATGAAAATGGCAGAAGACCGTAACTCAGGGGAGAAGAACTGTTAAATAAAGTTGTCATTTTTGTTTTCTTTGCGCAAAAAAGTAGCTTCTAGCAAAATTGAAGTTGAGCCACTTATGTCGCATGGACTGTTTTACAGATTGTCTGGGAACATTTCAGTTGTGTTGCTGTCTATGGGAGGGTCATAGAGCTCTCAGATTTCATCAAAAATATCTCAATTTGTGTTCCGAAGATGAACGAAGATCTTACGGGTTTTGAATGACATGAGGGTTTCATTTTGGGGTGAACTAACCCTTTAATTTTCAAATCACTAGCTGAGTCCTATTTTTTAATGCTCCCAATTATTTATTATTTAATTGTGTTTTTCTTTGTTGCTCAAAGGTAAATATAGCCAACAAATGTAAGCAAAACTGTCACTGATTCAAACTTCATTTGACTTTGAGTTTAATTCATGATATTTCCAAATATTCTGCAGGTATAAAGCATTATAAAAAAGACTCTGACTCTGCATGTAAAGCAAAGCCTGTTTTCAATTTGATGTTTATTGGCATATCAGTATTAAATATCACATACTCTTGAACACAAGAAAGAGATTCTGTGCCACTTCTGTGTGAATCAGTTCACACAACCAATGTGACAATATTATGTTTTCTATAAAATGCTGACTTTTTACTTTTCTGCTCATGTTTATAAAAAGGAGGAACCATTTATGAAAATCTGTGCTTTGCCCACTTACCTCACTATTACAAAACATGAGACTTATTAGTTTCAGGTTCATTTTTTTGGGGAGATGAGTTTGTGGCTGCTGAAGCAATTTTCATGCGTCCATGTACTTTCTTTTGTGTTGACTTTCGAGACTCTTGCTAGTGAGAGCGGCAGAAATGAGAAATATTCACTTCCCTCCTCAAAATCCTCTGCAATTTCTGGCACAGTTTGAAGCAGTCCTGGTAGTTGTATGTCTGGAGACACAAGAGAACAGAACAATAGAATTAGTCACTTTTTAGCTGGGAAAATAATAAATTAAAATAAAATGAATCTCAGGGTTGTGAATAAAAATAAAAACTCTAGCTCTAATCAAAAAACTCTAGAAAAGACTATTACTGTGAGTGAGACATTGGACGAGATCTGATCTCATCTCAGAGAGTTACATGGTGTTGCATGTGCCTCAGTGTGATTTGAAAGTAAATGAAGTAGACTAACATGAGACTGCTGCAGTTTTATGATCAGGCAAACACTGCTGTTCATTCACTTAAATCCAGACCACAAGCCAGAGAATTTGACAGTGAAATCAGTGTTATGGCCTCTGGCAAACACAAAACAACACGCTTGTCTTTGTTTGGACCTTGCTGGCTTTCATTATGTTTTAACATTTTCTTTCCCATTCATTCAGTTATACAAATACGATCTACAATTTGCAAATCTATGTACAAATACAACAGTTTATTTGATCATGTAAATATATATATTTTTTCTTCTCGCATACTGATCACATGATAATGAGATAATGTAAATAGTTTCAGTTTGATGTGGTAAGATACATTATGACTCTACAGTTAAATTATGTGCTAATACTGCCAGCCTGTGGTCAAAGATTGAAAGCACCTCATTTAAACTTGCTAAACATGATAGAGACCTGCTGGTTTTATTCAGGCCTTTCCCTTACAGTATTTGAAATTCAAATAATGGTAAAATTAGTGAAATGTTGTGAGGTTAGCTAATGTTTATCAAATATGACAACTGCATTAAATATATTATTAATATATTCCCAGGTCTAATTATTTATTTTCAAAATAATGACACTATTGTCTTCCTATGAGCATTTTGATAGCAAAAATATAAGTCATTTCATAGTAAAATTTAGCAACACTTGTGAACCTGCTTTTAAACTAAATTTAGCGGCTGCTAAATGAATAAATGTAAAATGTAAATGTAAACTATTTGTATTTTTATATTATTGTGTAATATAAAACATTGATGGACGGACATAATATTATTAGTAATATATAGTCAAATTTATTTTTGTTCATTATTGTTTATTTAATAAATGATGAACTATTTAACATTTATGAACTGATGCCTTTTTATGAATAAATAATATTAATACTGATAAATACATGTGAATGTCAATGGCAGCAAAAACATATATAATATGATGTCAAATAGAGTGAGGCACAGAGGCTGGATTACACACGTGCTCTGTTTGGAGGATTAAACTGTTTCGTGTCTCTGTGTATTATTGACTTTTTTTCATACAGCAGCTGTCATCTGGAGTTGAAAGACTAGATCTTCAATGAATCGAACATCTATTCAATTGTCATTTAATGCCCAATAACAGAGTTTCAGTAAACTGAACTGTGAGATGCCTGCCAAGAATGTGCAATATTTTGCCTTTTTTACCTTCTGCTTGCTGTTTGTGCCAGGTAATGCTTTCTTCTTTTATACATATCAGTGTGTTGTTAGTTTCTGTTCACAATTGTTTGATTTTTAGACCGTAATAGGTCCTAAACCTTCTTTACATTCTAAGCAAATTCATTTTAAACATTCTATTATAACGTACTGTAAAAAGTGACATTGAAGTGAAAGTGCATTATTTGCCATTTCCTCTATGCATTGATTTCCATCTATATATCTATTTCTGTATCTTGACATCACATTGTCAGTCTAATATGATAATCCTTTCTGTAAATCTCTTTTAAAGCTTCATTGACATGACAAAGCAGTAGCAAACATCTGGCAAAGTCTGGACCTGTGTCTATATCACTCAAAGGCTTTCAGATAGTTTTTAGTACCTATTTAATATTAATTATCCTCTTTTGCTCTGCACTGGGGTACCATCTAATCCTGTATAGTAAGACACCATGTTTTTTGCTAATGGGGCATGTTGTCACAAAGTGTCAGTGTGTTTCAACTGTATCTGTTTTCTTTTTTCTGGACAATAACAGTGGGAATATTCGATATTGGTATACTGACCAGCTGCTTAATGGTAGATATACTCAATCTCTTGTGTTGTATAGCCTCAGATGGGTAATCTAGCAGGAAATCTCATCCCTCCACTCTTCCCGATTAAGCCATCTGTCATGTGGACATGTGTTATCCATCACACAAGAGCTGGCATGTGGCCCTGATTGACAGGCGGCTCTGATCTGTTGCTGTCCAGTAATAGAAAATCATTAAAACTCAAATATATAATAAAACTGAAAAGTTATGATTTGGTTTACCATAGAATGAATCTTGTCTTGTATTTGCTTTGTTACATTCCAACTTTTGTAAGTTCATCTGTTAAACGAATAAATGCAAAAAACATCACATTTACACCACTTTTTAATGTTTTTTTATAAGTCTTATGTTCATCAAGGCTGCATTTATTTGATAAAAGTACAGTAAAATCATTAATATTGTGAAAAATATTACAATTTAGAAGAAATGTTTTATATTTGAAAAAAAAAAATGAAAATAATTTATTCCTGTGATGTAAAGCTGAGCTTTCAGCATCAATACTTTTCAATTTTTGTTTTATTGATTGAATGCATTGATGAATAAAGTTTCCAAAAGTATTTATTTGAAATAGAAAAGGTTTTAAAAATGATAAATGTATTTACTGTCCCTTTCAATAAATTGACATCCTTGCTGAATAAAAGTATTTATTCAGTATTAATTAAAATATACAAACAGAAAACAGTTCTTTCTTTTTTCTTGTTTTTCCCAGTTTGCTGGGGGGCCAATGGGATCTATGCCCAGAAACTGCTCAATGATTTATTTAGAAACTACACAAGCGCGCTGAGGCCAGTGGAAGACACAGAAGACATTCTGAACGTCACACTTCAGATCACACTCTCCCAAATCATTGACATGGTAATCTGCCACAGGATACACAGAACCACAGCCTACCAGAAAATGAGTTCGAATAAGGACACTAGAGAAAATGTAGTCATTCTGTTGGATAATAAACACAGATAAATGTGCAAGCATCACAAAGACTGTGATATAAATCATATAAGGAGTAAGGAAAAGTCTGTAAGAAAATAAATTATAATAATAAAAAAATAGTGACTAAAGTAATGCATTTTATATAATTTTTTACAGTATGGTTGGATAAAAAAGGTAATATAAATTGCTGAGACTGTATACCCTTCTATTACAGGACGAGCGTAACCAGATTCTGACAGCTTATTTATGGATACGGCAAGTCTGGATTGACAAATATCTCACCTGGAATAAGGCGAACTATGACGGGCTTGATACCATCCGTATACCTGGAAGTTATGTATGGAGACCTGATATAGTCCTATATAACAGGTCAGATTGGTATTCAGATGGCCATTTTTGTTTGCCTTTTCTTTTTCCCCCACATAGAGGCACAAGCTCAACACTTAATTAAAGCATTTATGATTAAACATTCATATGCTCCTGTAGCACCTTAAAGGCTCTAAGTAATATTGTTAGGCGATGCATTTATTTAAAATTGAAATAAAATAAAATAAAATAAAATAATAAAACATCAAATGGAGCGATATTTAAGTAACAACCACACTATCATTTGAATAAATTTGTCCATGTTAGTCTTCTATTGTGGCATCTATTCCAATTAAATCCACCTGAACGACATATAAGAATGAAGTTTTTGTCATGTCAGTTTTGTACTGTATACCCTGCACATATAAATAGTGAAAACCCATCAAAGGAATAGTCAGTATTTACTCATTACAGATTCTTTCTCAATCACTTTCTTTGCCACTTTGGAGGAATGTAATGACTCTACAGTGGCTATAATTACAAAACAAAACTCCTGTTGAAATTACAGTTTAGAGGTGTACAAATAAATCCAAGTAAAATCGTGTTAGAAGTTCTTTGGGGAAAATAAAAATTGTGGGCCTTCATGAAAAAATCTGAAGATGAAGGCCTGCATCTTTCGGCACAATAATGACCTCAAACACAAATGAAAGTAAATACTGGAATGGCTTCAGAAGAAGAATGTTTTAAAATAGACCAGTCAGATTCCAGACTTAAATTTAATAAAAAAAACAAAAAAAAAAAAAAACAGTGAAATGACTTGAAGAGGACTGTATACATAAGATCCTCCTGAAAATATGATGATATGAATCGTGGAAAATATTGACTAATCAAGATGGGCTAAGTTAAAGGACTCAAAAAGACAAAAGCATGTACACTTGTTCTACAAGATTAAATTTCTATTCTGCTTTTTTATTTGTTTGTTATTTGAATTTTGAATCTTTTTTCTACTTTGATTCATTAGATTAATCTTACAAAGCTAAAAAAAATTTCCAGTGGTGTTGACTGTTTATGCCCACTGTAAATTGACCGTAACTACTCTACCATTTACTGTAGAATATTCTATGTCTTGCAGCGCTGATGATCACTTCACCAGCACTATGGACACCAATGTTGTGATCCGTCATGATGGCCAGATCATGTGGGATGCTCCAGCCATCACTAAAAGCTCCTGTAAAGTTGACGTCTCGTTCTTCCCCTTTGATGCCCAGCAGTGTAGTCTGACCTACGGCTCATGGACCTACAACGGCAACCAGCTTGACATTCTGAACGCCATGGAGAGCGCAGATCTCGCAGACTTGGTGGACAACGTGGAATGGGAGGTGCTGGGAATGCCGGCCGAGAGGAATGTCATTCTGTACGGCTGCTGTGCAGACCCTTATCCGGACGTGACCTACACTCTGAAACTGAAGAGAAGGGCTTCGTTTTATGTGTTCAACTTGCTCATTCCCTGTGTGATGATCTCTTTCTTGGCTCCGCTGGGCTTCTATCTACCTGCAGACTCTGGAGAGAAGGTGTCACTGGGGGTCACTGTGATGTTAGCACTCACTGTGTTTCAGCTGTTGGTAGCTGAGATCATGCCTCCCTCAGAGAATGTTCCTCTTATAGGTGAATCATAACTGCTGAAAAACATTTAGATATAATTAAAGTTTGCATATATAGAAAGCTTTAATATAAAGTCAGCCTTAAGTCATGAACTATATATACAGCAAATAGTGAGCACATGCTATTCAAATATCAGCCTGGACATTTTAGCACTTTTTTTTTAGCTAAATATTAAGTTTTGTGTCACTTATGTGTCTCATATGTATCCTAAATCGAAATCTTCCCTCATTCACTATTTCCATAAGGCTATAAAACAGGTCACTTAAAGGAGTAAATGAAAACAAGTGAGTGATGAAACAAGTGCACCGGAAAGCATAGTTTGTGCTTGCAGTTCAATAATTATTTGAAACTGGCAATCTTCTGGTGAGACACCAATTGACTCTCACAGTGCATTATGGGTATTCTCTAGCCTTTGAGCATACAGGGGACGATTTCAGACACAGGACAGTTTTTTTAGCGAATCAAGTTCACACAGCTCAACCAGTGAAGTCTGATTCTCTAACAAATGACTAGGTCGGTTATTTTCAGTAAATGAAAACCATACATCTTACATAGTGCAGCTATCTGTGTGAATACTGATTGGTTATTCATATGACAAAGTGTAAAGGTGCACATTATGTCAGTTGCATTTTATAAATATTAAATGCATAACCACATTAAGCAAGGTATCAAACCCCTAGTATGGAGTTTGGAAATCCATGAGTATTGAATACCATACTTAGCCAAATGTCGCTCACTCGCTTTTTAAATTTTCATTCTGATCTAGTCAAACTAATATAATCTTGTATTTGCAATATCACTGAGACAAAAAGTTTCTAAACTTTCTCTTATGTACTTTCTCTACAGGAAAATATTACATAGCCACAATGACCATGATCACTGCATCCACTGCCCTCACCATCTTTATTATGAACATACATCACTGTGGCCCTGAGGCCAAACCCGTCCCAGACTGGGCCAAGAAATTCATCCTGCAGTATCTGGCCAGGATTTGCTTTGTCTACGAAGTCGGTGAGAACTGCATGACCTCACAGCCAGAGAGACCAGAAGCACCTGAATCCAAAAAGCACCTGAAATCCAACTGCAACATGAACGGCCAAGCTGGGAAAGATGACTTTGTGTTCAAATTTGAGAGAAGTCAGGATGCCGCGTCTCCAAAGCTCCCAGGTGACACAGAAGATGTGTCTCAGATCATGAGTCCGGCGTGCTCACTGGGAAAACACCCCACCTGTCAGTATGGTGTGTGGAAGGAGGGAGTGTTCATGAGCATGGATTGCGGTGATGGGACGGCAGAGGCAGGAAAAGCCACAGAAAGAGGAGAGGATGAATATCATGATGGTGGGCTCAAAGTGCAGTGCAAGTGTGAGCAGCAACATCTCATGAGGAATATTGAATATGTTGCAAACTGTTACCGCGATCAGAGAGCCACAGCAAGAAGAACCGGAGAGTGGAAAAAGGTCGCCAAGGTTCTGGATCGATTCTTCATGTGGCTGTTTTTCATTATGGTTTTCTTCATGAGCCTTCTTATAATGGGGAAAGCCATATGAAAAGAAATAAAGACATAAATGAAAGGCTATAACTGATTATATAAAAGATGGCATACAACCAGTTGGCCATTACCACAATAAAAGATTACAGATTATTTAGCATAAACAATCATCTTGATATAAATTACCCCACTTACAGTAAAATAACTGAAAAATAAATAAATAACAATAGACAAAGTATATATATATTTGACTTTAAATTATTTTATTATGTGAGAAAAGAAGAGACTATGGAGTGACATGAGAGGTCAATATGCAGAATAATTGAGCATATAATACAGCGATTGACCAATTAGAATCAACCATTCCAAAGAGCAGTTTAATATATATAAAAATGAAAATTATGTCATTAATAACTCACTCTCATGTCATTCCAAACCTGTAAGACAACCGTTTCATCTTCGGAGGTCTTACGGGTTCGGAACGAAATGAGGGTAGAGTCAGTGATGAGTCAGTAATGACATAATTTTCATTTTTCGATGAACTAACCCTTTAATTTCAACATTTAATAATGCATGTTTTTTTTTTTATATATATATATATATATACTTTTTTTACAATTTTTTTTTGCTGTATTTAGAAATAAATAATTTTAAGTAAATGTATGCTTTTATAAACTAAGTAAATCCAGTCAAGTCAAGTCAAGTCAAATCAAGTCACCTTTATTTATATAGCGCTTTAAACAAAATACATTGCGTCAAAGCAACTGAACAACATTCATTAGGAAAACAGTGTGTCAATAATGCAAAATGATAGTTAAAGGCAGTTCATCATTGAATTCAGTGATGTAATCTCTGTTCAGTTAAATAGTGTCTGTGCATTTATTTGCAATCAAGTCAACGATATCGCTGTAGATGAAGTGACCCCAACTAAGCAAGCCAGAGGCGACAGCGGCAAGGAACCGAAACTCCATTGGTGACAGAATGGAGAAAAAAAAGGGTGACTGCAGTGACCCTCTGATCTGGATACAGACTGGATCTGGTGGCTACGGTGACCTCGGAATAAGAGAGAAACAGACAAATATTAGCGTAGATGCCATTCTTCTAATGATGTAGCAAGTACATTATGTTATGGGAATTGTTTCCGGTTCCGGTTCCAGTCCTCTCCTCTGATCAAAATGCCTGAAACAGAAGCATTAAAACACTGATCACAGACGTTGTGGTGCTTTGTTGTTTGTTGTATTTTTTCACCATATCTCCCGGAGCTTAATCTTCTTTTTATCCTTTGCTCTCACAGCTGAACTATGTCATTACACATGCAGTATGGATCTCTTTTCTGTCTGTCACATCAACATAGATCCTCCCTTTCAAGAGTTAATAAAGTAAAGTGAAGAGCATCTTACTTACAACATTTTATTTATTTATTTATTTAAATTTCTTTAATCTTTTTGATGACTAATGATACATTTGTATCAAATAATAGTTTTTTTTTGCAGACATATGCTGTTCATTTCCATATAACTGCATGTACAACAATAAACCATTTGTGCATAAAATGAGGAAGTTCTCCAACAGAGGCAGGAAGCATCTTGCACATCTGTGAGCTGCTTCTGCAGTTCTAAAATTAAAACTTATGAGAACACTGTGAATGGTTTGACTTAAAGCGGTAAGGTCAAATATAAGAACTTGTTTGAAAGAGTGAAATGAATCATTTGATTTTAAGGAACTCCTTGATTTTAAGGAGCTTCTTCTTTTTCTTTTTTTTTTATGTTGGTCTTTGATTATTCTGAAATTTTAAAATATTTTATTTTAGTCACTGCGTCTTTACAGATCCATAAACTTATTTGTGCCATTCCTGAATGTTTTCTTCTTGTTCAGATGTTCTTTTTCAAATAAACAGTGTGAATTACTTCAAAGTGTTTAAATTTCATCCTTTTTGTGTTTTAGGGGATGTTAGCAGGACTAAAGTATATTTAATTCCATTTGGGTGTACAGTACTGTATATTATCCATGCACATGAGAAGCTGTATAGAACACAGAAATGAATGGGTTTTAATTTGAGAAATATAAGTAATATATTAGGTTAATAAGGTATAATATTAAGATTGAATGTGTGCATATTGTGAATTCATTAAATGGTTACTTGACATTCCTGGAAGCCTTTTAGTAAATTAAAGATTTCCAAATGCATTACTTTACAATAAATTGTAGTTAATTCTCAGGGTTTTATTTATTTATTTATTTTATTTATTTTTTATTCACTTTAATCCCTTTAAATTGTTTAATGTAAAGGACCATTACATTTCATTTGATGCCCACAACCAGTATCATGTGGTGAGTGGGCGGAGTTTTCACCTGCCCCAGTAACCGCACTAGTGATAGAAATATAGAAGTTTATTTTAAAGTGCAAAGAATTAAATGTACAAAATGTGTAAAAAAAAGCATTTTTACAACATTTTTAAAGCATTATGTTGTACACTCATGGCCAAAAGTTTTGAGAATTACATAAATATTCGTTTTCAAAAGGTTTGCTGCTAAACTGCTTTTAGATCTTTGTTTCAGTTGTTTCTGTGATGTACTGAAATATAATTACAAGCACTTCATACGTTTCAAAGGATTTTATCGACACTTACATGACATTTATGTCAGTACTAGTCAGTATTTGCAGTGTTGGCCCTTCTTTTTCAGGACCTCTGCAATTCGACTGGGCATGCTCTCAATCAACTTCTGGGCCAAATCCTGACTGATAGCAACCCATTCTTTCATAATCACTTCTTGGAGTTTGTCAGAATTAGTGGGTTTTTGTTTGTCCACCCGTCTCTTGAGGATTGACCACAAGTTCTCAATGGGATTAAGATCTGGGGAGTTTCCAGGCCATAGACCCAAAATTTCAACATTCTGGTCCCCAAGCCACTTAGTTATCACTTTTGCCTTATGGCATGGTGCTCCATCGTGCTGGAAAATGCATTGTTCTTCACCAAACTGTTGTTGGATTGTTGGAAGAAGTTGCTGTTGGAGGGTGTTTTGGTACCATTCTTTATTCATGGCTGTGTTTTTGGGCAGAATTGTGAGTGAGCCCACTCCCTTGGATGAGAAGCAACCCCACACATGAATGGTGTCAGGATGCTTTACTGTTGGCATGACACAGGACTGATGGTAGCGCTCACCTTTTCTTCTCCGGACAAGCCTTTTTCCAGATGCCCCAAACAATCAGAAGGGGGCTTCATCAGAGAATATGACTTTGCCCCAGTCCTCAGTAGTCCATTCACTATACTTTCTGCAGAAGATCAATCTCTCCCTGATGGTTTTTTTGAAGAGAAGTGGCTTCTTTGCTGCCCTTCTTGACACCAGGCCATCTTCCAAAAAAAAATGGCCTCACTGTGCGTGCAGATGTGCTCACACCTGCCTGCTGCCATTCCTGAGCAAGCTCTGCACTGGTAGCACTCCGATCCCACAGCTGAATCCTCTTTAGGAGACCATCCTGGTGCTTGCTGGACTTTCTTGGACTCACTGAAACGTTCTTTACAAAAATTGAACCTCTTTCCTTGAAGTTCTTGATGATACTATAAATTGATGATTTAGGTGCAATCTTAGTAGCCACAATATCCTTGCCTGTGAAGCCATTTTTATGCAACGCAATGATGGCTGCACGCGTTTCTTTGCAGGTCACCATGGTTAACAATGGTAAAACAATGATTTCAAGCATCACCCTCCTTTTAACATGTCAAGTCTGCCATTCTAACCCAATCAGCCTGACATAATGATCTCCAGCCTTGTGCTCATCCACATTCTCACCTGAGTTAACAAGATGATTACTGAAATGATCTCAGCAGGTCCTTTAATGACAGCAATGAAATGCAGTTGAAAGGTTTTTTTGGGATTAAGTTAATTTTCATGGCAAAGAAGGACTATGCAATTTATCTGATCACTCTTCATAACATTCTGGAGTATATGCAAATTGCTATTATAAAAACTTAAGCAGCAACTTTTCCAATTTCCAATATTTATGTAATTCTCAAAACTTTTGGCCACGACTGTATGTCCGTCCCATTAGTTAATCAGAAGTTTTATGTAGTTGTGGTCCTCACACCCACTTGAACCAAATACAGGAAATATGTCTGTAACGCAGTTACATCTCTCGTCCTTCACTGTCGTAAGTCCTCCTCTATCCTTCCGGATCTCCTCCATGGGACTCGAGACCGGTGAGTGGCGCAGGTGTTGCTCATTTCGAAATCACTCCACCGGCTTCGCTCCATTCCAGACAGATGAGGCGAGAGAAAAGGAGACGGAAGGATGAGGAGCGACAGAGACAAGAGATGGGAGAGGTGGAAAAAAAAAAATCTTGTTCCGGTTCCAAGACACACTGCCGCTCAGCCCCCCACCAGCTGGGTGAACACTTTCCTTGGTGCCTGGCGGTGGAACTGGACGGCCCTCAGTAGATGGCACGACACTACTCTGACGCCCGGTGGACAGCGACGGCTCCTCCGGTTTCAGGCAATGTATGGTTTGTTTAATAATGCTAAATGCTAAAGTAATGTTGTTTGTTTGTTTTTGTGCAGATTTGTGGAACACATTTAAAATTAATCAAAGACAGGCCTAAATGCAATGTGGTGATCTGATCACAAAACACTTTATAAATAATTTACGTCTGTTTTTAGGGCTGACCATTTGTGACTGGATTATGAAATGCATGTTAAGACAAATGCCGAAATCACAGGCAAATCGGTGCTCATTCCCGCGAGTGACAATCACACAGTGTGAATGAGCAAAGATGCTATCTGGAGAATCGCCGACGAGTCACAGACGCCCGTGATATATTTGGCATGCTAAATATCTGGACCTGTCAGCGATTCAAAATACGTCCGTGTGAAAAGTGTTCTGACTGAAAACTACTTCGGCGATGACCGACAGCCAATGAGAGAGCAAGATACAGAGTAGCGGGGAGTTTGAGGAGGAGTTATAGACCACAATATCAGCAAGCATGGCTCGCGTCTCCCAAACCATTCCCTCCTCCATATTCTTCCTTTCTTTTCTTTTTCTTGTTTTCGCTGCAAATCAGCGCACAGGCAATTAGTATTGCAAGCTTCTTGTGGGCTACCATTTTTAATAATAATCCCTGTCTCACTTGAGAACTCCAGTCTTGCACCCGTGATATCGCGTTGTTTTCTTGTAACATCTCGTGTGTGTTTGGCTGTGAAATGTAGTTTGTGTGCCAGAGTTGTCGGCGATTCTTCCTGTTGTAAAGTCATGCAGTGTGACCCGACTACTTTAAAAATCGTGCAGTCTAAACTCGGCTTTACAGTCTTTCTAAATTGCTAACACACAATTCATGAAAAAACTCGCCATTTTCTCACAACTATAAACACAATCTCAAAACTACACACCATCTTAATCTTCTCAAGATGGCGCCACAGATGGCAGCCATGTTTGTTCCTCTTGGTACTTGTACATTTTTTGTTTGTTTGTCTTGTCTTAAGGAATTTTTCCCGATCAGCTCCTGGACATCAGAAATAGCACACCGACAGCGCGGTTTTAAGACTCCACTGCAGAGTATTCATCTGGTGATTTCCCGCTCCCTACAGGGCTGGATTGTTAATCGGGCATACCGAGCCTTTTTTAAGTATATTTTTTCCTTTTTTGCTGAGGAACAACAAGCAGGGACTTCGAGCAGGCGGTGGCCCATTGGTTTGTTTCCTGTATTGACAGTATAAACATCCAATCACAATGCACTGTAGACGGAGCGATTAAGTATTTTGCTCCACATATATAAAGATCGTTTCACCCCAACTTCGTCCTCATTGACTTTTCCCATGTTTTCACAGCCACTTTATTAAGAACAGGTTTGCTCTGCAATGAGTGATGCAGGCCAAAGAGCCAGGCAGAACAAGAAGAAGAGAGTAGCTGAGAGTAGTTTTATTTAGCAAGGATGCTTTAAATTGATGAAAAGTTACAATGATGACATTTATAATGTTAAAAAAATTATATTTCAGATAAATGCTGTTCTTCTGAACTTTCTATCCATCAAAGAAACCTAAAAAAAATCTAATCAGCAAATCTGAACATCTGAATGATTTCTGTAAAACTGTAATGGTTGAAACTGACTTTAAAAGTGATAAATATATAAGTGATATTTATATTACCTCTTGTAAATAAAAAATCTTAAACTAGACATGTTTTCTTCTCCCTGTGCTATCTATATCTCTGGGCAAGGATGCTTTCTTTTATCCTGCTATCCCAATCCCCACATGCTATATTACGCTATGTATATTGATTTTAAAATACACCCCCTTCCAAGAGCAATACTGATGAACACTCATTTATAAGGCATTTTAAAGAGGAAGTAAAATGACAAGAGGAAGGATGCATTTACATTGTTACTTGTGTGCTTTTGCAATTCGATAACATTGTGAAGGGGTTGAATTGAGAAAACGGTAAGAAGCTCTCTCTTTAGTGCAGTATCCATATGTTCTATAGCAGGCAATGTATAGTTTCTTTAGAAATGTTAAATGCTAAATTAATGTTTGTTTGTTTGTGTTTGTGCAGATTTGTTGAATACATCCAAAATGCAGATCATCACAACTTGTACAATCCTCTTTATTTTGATATTAAATATGTTGTGTACAGGTATACATCTTATATTGTGATGTTTCTAATGTTTTACATTTAACTTAGAATATTTATATTCAATATGTTAAAAAGTAGATTATATCGAAAAAGCTTAAAGTGCTTGTTTTATTCAAGGCCAAGAAAAGAATGACTGGAACATCACCTTCCATCCACCAGAAGTTACTGCAGTTACAGGATTGTGTGTCCTCATTTCATGTACCTTCACTTATCCAGGTGAAGCAAAACCTAGTAATGTTCTGTGGAATGCGTGTAATAAAAAAGGTAACTGTAGTGAAATATTCAACTTAAGAAAGCTGACCGACGAAAACGTGAAAGAAAATAAATCAAGACGGATTGAGATGCTTGAACATGATCTGACCAAGAACAACTGCAGCATCATCATGAAAAACATTACAGCAATTGATAAAAAACATTATATGCTCAGACTGGAGGAGTCTAGTCGAAACACTTATAACCTCACAGTTAAGATCACCATCCAAGGTAATGCTTATGTTTGGCAATGTTGAACTGGTAATGCATTCTTGTCTAGTCTGATGTTCTCTTTCAGTTCTCTGAAATTGTATTTCTGCACACTTCTGATGTTTTAATGATTTAATGTACATTTATTGAAGTACAATATGCAATTCTTTTGTATTGTATGAATCTGTACTCAAAGAATGACTCACTTACTTAGACTGCGGTAAATGTTGGCAGTGTATAACTTTTGTTGTGTACTTCTATTTGCAGATAAGCCTAAAATGAAGGTTCCTCTTCTCATTGAAGGACAGAAGGCCGATCTCAGATGTTCAGCTCCTTTTCCTTGTCCTGAAACTCCTCCTAAAATAACATGGTGGATCAAGACAAGAGAGGAAAACATCACCTATCTAAAGGATAACATCATCCTGACCAATTCCAAAAGCCTTTACAATTCCACGTTGACCTTAACTCTAACCTCTGACCTGGACAATGCCACTGTAGCATGTGAAGTGAGCTACGGAAGCAAAACCATCAGTACAAACAGGACCCTCAAAGTCACATGTGAGTTTACAAATTTACACTTTAATTACTAGAACTACTACTACTACACCGTTACATAAAGCAAAAATTCAGAAAAACAGCAAAATCCCTGGGATATTCAAAAAGTAGAAATAAAAGTGTTTATTTCTTGCATACCAGTCAATATGGTGTCAAAAACAATGAACCTTTGAAAAATGAAATGAAAATGTGTAAATGTGTTGGCAACTGTTGAAATATTGAGTGGCTACACACGTCTTTGCAGGGGGCAGCCCTAAAGCCAAAACATGTGTTTACTAATTATAATATCAAATTCATCACATGCTAGGTGATACAAATGAACTGAAAGTGAACAAGTCCTTCAGTCCTGGAAGTGAAAACATCCCACAAAATGACACCACAAAAACAACAGGTAAACAACAAAACAGTTAATTTACATTCTGCAGACTCTGTGGATTTATTTCAGGGCAATTATGATTTCGCCAATTAGGACATTTTCCTTCTTTGACATCTTTAGGTCTTCTTGAACAACATTGCTTTCAACAAATCAGATATTAGGAGAAGGTTTAGGGATGTGGTTATGTTTAGGACCAGGGCTGAGCACGGATGACTGAACAAAAATCTTATCAAGCTATCACCTTTCTCTGATTTTAAAGACAATTTATGGTTAGATATTGGGTTAAATGTTGTTCCAAGACAAGATTTCAGAAACATGTCCTACTTGGACAAATCTGATACTCCCATTTCTGAACAACAGGCATTGTCTATTGACTTTTATAGATATTACTAACAATTCTGTGTAAACTCAAGGTATAGAAGATTTCTTTAAGAATTTGAACATCTCAACGATACTCGCATTTGTGGTGGGAATGATGTGTTCGGCGCTCATCTTCTCAATGGTTTTGTGTTGTTGGGTGTTTTGCCACAGGTAGGCCTATCATTTGCCTAAAAAGTCATCAAACCACATTTGTCCTTATAATTTATAGCATTTAAATGTTTGCTTCATGTCTGATCAGCTGAAAATCTTTCCTTAACAGATGCAAACACAAAGTGCCAACTGCAAATACAGAGACTGAAGACAATTTGGAGGTAAAACAGAATCAATAAGCATTACTGAATATAAATATAGGAACCAATATGTGTATATAATATAATATTTACATTTTGTTTCGTTTAAACACAGTCTCATACAGAAATATCTCACGCTGTTGTGTCACTCTGGAGCATTGCATTATTTTATCCATCTTTTACGAAACAAAAATTGCGTCATTGTTTACTCAACCTAATATCATTCGAAACACATTGGATTTTTTTTTGTTTGTTTTTTTTCTCAAAAGCCAGTGCCATAAAAATAGTTTAACATTAATGTTGGGGCTCACAATTAAGTATATACTAGTAATTGAATAATATTAAATATGTGAATGACGCCAAACAGAGAATTTTCAAAAATTACACTTGATAGAATCCTCTAATGACCTCTCTTCCATAAAAGAATGTCAAAAGAATACAGATATATTTTGTATGTATCAGATGGTGCAGACAGACGTAGCTCAGACTGGAATCAATGAGCAAACACCTCTTCATGGACAGCTTAATGGAGGGAACCCAAACACGGCTGAACCAACAGACACAGCAGAGGTAGACAAAGCAGTCGGGGCGGAAGCAGGAGAGGTCGATTACGCCAGCATCGATTACTCCCTTTTAAAGGCTAGACCACCTGAGGAGCAAGAGACAGAACCTACAGACACAGACTATGCTGAGATCAAGAGGGACAGGAGAGGAGATGGGAAGGAGAGGGAAGTCCTTCAAGATGAAGATGACCAGCTTGAAACACCCAACCAGATGGATGGAGAGGAGGAACCTTATCCTAACTCACAGGAGCTGAAAAGTTAAGGACCTACAGAGTCTTGAATACACCCAACAATATTAGAATTTTTAAGATAATGTTTCTATATTATTTTCAGATGCTTAAAAAGTATAGAATGTATTATTTTTGAGCTTTTATGTGTCTAGCTTAATAGTTTCAACATAATAGTTGCATGAAATTTTATTAGATTATTCTCCAACATCTGTTTACATGTGTGAAAATATAAATTTCCCAGTTTCTTGCAAGGTTTTTTCGTTGTTTTTGTTGTTGAAAAGGTTTCTAATATGCATTTAAGGAAGTTTGTGCTTACTGCAACATCTGCAGATATATATATATTTTTTATGTAAATTAAATAAAGTTTCGGATTGTTACCTTCAGCTTCATTGCTTTTAATTTGTACAAAAGTGTCAAATGCACAATAAATTCAGCATTTAAATGGTTTACTGTTATACAGAGTTATTATTTGTCAACATTCAGTATAGGGCTTTGATGATTTAGCAGTCAAGAGTAGTGTCTTGTTCTTCTTTCAAACAACACTTGACCTCAAGTGACATCAGAAATTTTTGCAACTGACGAAAGCACAGATGTGTTGCAATCATTTGACAGAGTCACACATAGGCCTTACACTTACTTCAAAACCTGAATAATGGAGAAAAAGGTTAGCAACATTGCAAAACAAATAACTAACTGTGAAGGCAAGGCAAGGCAAGTTTATTAATATAGCACATTTCGTACACAATGGTAATTCAAAGTGCTTTACATAAAAGAAAGTAAAATAAACATGAAAACAATAATTAAAAACTTGATTTAAATGATTTAAAAACTGACTTAAAAAAATGAAGACAGTTAAAACAGTAAATGATTTTACATAAAATACAGTGCAATCAGTTCGGGCAACACAGTGCTCATTCAATATATTTACATTTACATTTAATCATTTAGCAGACGCTTTTATCCAAAGCGACTTACAAATGAGAACAATAGAAGCAGTCAGGTCAACAAGAGAACAACAACAGTATACAAGTGCCATGACAAGTCTCAGTCTAGTATAGAACGCATAGGTAGGTTTTTTTTCTTTTTTTTTTTTTTTATTAAATTAAAAGACAAGAAAAGGAAAAGTGCTAGTGTTAGTTGGTTAAGTGCAGGCGAAAAAGATGAGTCTTTAGATGTTCCTTGAAAATGAGTAAAGACTCTGCTGTACGAATTGAGATTGGGAAGTCATTCCACCAGCTAAACAATATATGCAGCTAAACAGATGAGTTTTGAGTATAGATCTAAAAGTGGCTAATGTATCCTGCTGGTGATAAAGGCATGAACAAGTTTCTCCAAGTCTTGACTGGAAACAAGACATCTTATTCTTGCAATGTTTTTTAAATGATAGTATGCTGATTTAGTTACTGCTTTGACATGACTACTGAAACTAAGGTCTGTATCCAGAATCACACCAAGATTCCTGACTTGATTTTTTGTTGTTTGATCCCTAGAGTCAAGGTATGCATTCACCTTGAACACTTCATCTTTGTTTCCAAATGCAATGACTTGAAAGAAAGTTCTGGCACATCCAACGATTAATTTCATCAATGCATTGGCAGAGGGAGTCAATGGGGCTGTAGTCATTTGGAGATAAGGCTAGGTAAATCTGGGAATCATCAGCATAGCTGTGATAGGCAATTAGGTTATTTCTCATTATTTGACTTAATGGGAGCATATACAGGCTAAACAAGAGCGGTACAATAATTGTGGGACTCAGTAGTTTGATTCTACATAAGCTAATGTGCATTCTAAAAATCTCAACACCTCTGATTTTGCATAGGTCTGAACAAAAATATGGCAGACTGAATAAATTTGTAAATCCGGGTTGACAGCAGAGGGTGGCTTATGAACTGCAGAACAGAGCTGTTTCCACGCTAACCTCTGTAAACAAAGCTGCTGCAATTAGATCAATTAGCACACAATACCCAAGTGGAAACACCAGGAGTCAAAATTTATGATACACCAATCAGAACCTTTGATGGATAAAGAGCCAAAGTCAGCTTACAGTTTTTCTCAGTGGCTTTGATGCAATTCTCGAATCAGAAATTAAATTCTCAAAACTACTTTTGCAACCTCCACATTATCTAGTAACTTGTGAACATCATAAAAAGTTTTGATCTTTTGATCAAGTTGCAATTGCGTAGGTACATTCATACAACTGGTTATAAACATTTGTCTGTGGTTTCCTACATTATCAGTTGCTACTGCCATGTTGCTCAAAATGTATTACATAGTTTTCTGAAAAAGCTCAAAGGTGCATTTCATGAAACTTCAATTGCAAACCATATATAGACAGAGGACAACACAATGTGTTTAAGCAATTGAGAAAAACTGTAATCCATTTTGGGGATGTTGAGCAAATGCACAATCTTTAGAATTGTCTAAAGGGTGTGTATGTTTTGACATTAGCTGATTCCTCAAGAACTGTAAATCAGCACACCTGCTCAATTCTCCTCAGGGGTGACGTGTGTGTGAGCAGGATTAGGCCTTAGATAACAGGATTAGAATGTTCCACACACTACAGGGAATCTTTAAATAGCCTCTGAGCGTGTCACTGTCTTGGTTCTCTTGTTGTGGTTTGATATTTTCAACCATTTTTCTGTGGTCCACCACACTGGCTGTCATCCTGATCTGAAAAAAAGGTATGTGTTAGAATGGATACACTGAAAACCACCTCAAAACTGTTATTTATATACTCATTATTTCATTACTCCTATTTATTATGACTAATTAAGGTTCATTTTTACTATTTATGGAAAGAAAATGTGTCAGTATGTTACCTATTTTCACTTTAGTTTGCTCTTCTAGTAGCATTACTCTACTTATAGAGTAACTAGATTTTGTATTTGTCAGTAAATAAATTACATTTATATATAAAAAAAATTTAAATGGGGAAATACTGTAAATAAAATAGTAATATATATATATATATATATATATATATATATATATATATATATATATATATATATATATATATATATTTATATATATATATATATATATATATATATATATATATATATATATATATATATATATTTATATATATATATATATATAAAGTTACAGTAACATTACAAAGTTAGCAGTCTGTAAGATTTTTTTAATGTTTTTGAACAAAAAAAGTTTTATGTCTCTGATATTTATCTGATCAAATATACAGTAACATTAAAAAGTATATTATTACAATTTCAAATGAAGTTTTTTCTATTTGAATACTTTTTAAAATGTAATGTTCTGTGTTGTAAAGCTGCGTTTTCAGCAGCCATTAGTCCAGTCTTCATCACATAATCCTTCATAAATCATTCTGATATGCTGCTCAAGAAACATTTCTTGTTATTATCAAATTTTGTTGAATTGGAAGTTCAAAAGAACAGTATTTATTTAAAATGTAAACTTTTGTAATACTAAAAATGTCTTTACTGTCACTTTTGATATATTCGTTTTTGGTGAATAAAAGTATAAAATCTTACAGACTCCTAAAATCTGAACCACACATAACCCCAAATCTGCTTTCAAACACTGTAAGTGATGTGTCTTTGTATTTTTAGATTAGTTTTCCCCTACCAGATATGGCTGATGTGCTGAGGAGTCTTAACCTGCTGGAGACACTAAAGGAGTCCATTGAAAAGAACAACATTACGGATATAAGAGATGCAATGGAGGACATGCTGATCAGCCGAATCAACATTGCGATCATTGGAGACAGAAATGCAGAAAAAGCCACTTTCATAAATTCGCTTCGAGGACTGAGCCAAGAAGATGAATCCGCAGCCCGTACTCCATCATCCGCTGCCCCAGAGGATCTAGCCGTATTCCCGAATCCAAAGCATCCTGACTTTCGCCTTTGGGATCTGCCATCTATTTCTAGCAACGCTTCTTTTGAGGCAGAGGACTATGTCGAACGTTTCAAAGTTATGAGATACAACTCGATCATTATCACATTCACAGAGAAACCTAGTGTTAACAGTGTGGCGGTGTGGAGGGAAGTGAGGTCGCTGCAGAAAGAGACAGTTTACTTCATCTTACTATCATCTATGAAGGACACTGAGAAAACACTGGAGGCGAAGAAGAAGGCAAGCTTAGAAGTCCTCAAGGCAGAAGGAGTTCCTCTGCCCAAGGTGTTTCTGGTACAACCTTCAGCTTTGGAGAAACTTGACTTTCTGAAGTTTTTAGAGGTCATGCGAGGTGACCTTCCAGAGATCAGATCGCATGCTCTTCTTCTAGCACTTCCTACATTTTCCAACTCCTTAGTCACTCAGAAGAAAGATGCCTTTAAGGCACTGGTGTGGGCCGCTGCCTCATTATCCGGAGGCGTTTCTGCCATTCCCGTACCTTTGGTGGGCTCCATGGTGGACGCTACGGTGGCCGTACGGATTCTGAACAAGACTCAGATCTCACTTTGCCTGGACGATGACTCTCTGCAGCGGCTGGCGAGGCAGCGGGGTCTCGACCCAGCCAGGCTGAAGGCCCTGCGCACCTGTGCTCTCTCTGTGGAGGTCAGCAAGAGCGAAGTTAAAAGACGACTCGCAGAAGCCGAGAAAAACACCAGCACTGCAACAACCAGACTTGTGGAACTAGCCATGCCGAGACACGCCAGATCCGTCAGCCGATCTTTCACCGTTATGCTGCAGGCACTCAACACTGCTATTGACGATATGGGTTCTGATGCTGAGAAGGTGGTTGCTATGGTAACAGGAGAGGGACGGTAGACTGAGCAATATCAATACACAAACACACATCATGCTCTGTACATTCAACTTGGACTGATACCTAAATGGGCTATAGCCCTAGCATTTAAACTATACGCAATATATTAATTTAAAAATAATAACACTCTTCATTTTCATTATTTAGTTGATTAATATGCCATATAATATTATATTTCAGTGCAGTTCATTTTAATAGTTAACTATCATAAATGCCCATCAGGGATGCAAATTCATGACCCCCAATTTTTTTCAAATGCAGATTTTTTTAAGGCCACATTCACATTATTTTTATCATGAACTTGAATAAACCAATAAAAACATTTTTGTAGTAATAATACTAATAATAAAAAATAATAAAAGTCCCATATCAGATCTACACAAATGACATATTTTGGTTTCAAAATGTCTATTCTTGTCAAAAGGTCACACATTTGCATCTCTGTCTATTCGTAAAAAGTCTGTATAGAGTTTATTTAACATTAGAATGTTGTTTAGACTTAAAGGGCAATGGTACACTTCTGCTATTTAAAAATATATATATAAAAACATTGCAATTAGTTCCGTTTTCTTTTCTTGTTATGTTTCAATGTCTTACATGGTCATAATGTTACTGGATTTTATTTAGCCTTTCATTACCTTTTTACACTGCACAGCTTTTTACAAAGCATGCATAAGTTAAATTCCATGTGCAACATCAAACCCTCTTACATCTGAATAACAGTGAGCATACAGGAAACACGAATACACAGGGATTACTTAAAGGGATACTCCACCCTAAAATTAACATTTTATCATTAATCACTTACCCCCATGTCGTTCTAAACCTGTACAAGCTTCAGAACAAAATGTAAGATATTTTGGATGAAAACCGGGAGTCCTGTGACTGTCCCATAGAATGCCAAGTAAAATACACTGTCAACATCCAGAAAAGTATGAAAAGCATCATCAGTCCATTTGCCATAAGAGGTCCAACCATAACATTATGAAGCGACAAGAATACTTTTTGTACACCGACAAAACAAAAATAATGTCTTTAAACAACAATTTGTCTCCTCTGTGTCTCACCGCATCACCGTAGAGCCATTTTGGAGAATATGCTGAACGCAGACAGCTTACCTCTTCTGTGTTAGCCATGCCACAAGGATACATTTTCTACATGTATTCATGTTTTTATTTGAATCCATTTAGAACTCGTTCTTCTCCCTTTTCCTATCACATATCAGATCATAAAGGTGTTTATTTTCAATGAAAGTGAATGAAATATTAACAATTTTTAAGTGAAGTGTCTCATGGGAAGCCTATTTAATAAAGTTATGGAATAGATGTAGGGAGGGCTTTATTGACCCAATAAGGCAGCATCAATTTAATAATTTGAATAAATATGTTACGTCCCAGTCTGTATGAATTTGTGTTCTATTTTCATGGTGCATGAATTTCATGATATGCTGCCAGTGGACCCAGCAACATTCTGGGAGTTTTTATTGTATGTTTTGTCCTATTTTCTGTACTCCTCCCTGTCCTAGTCTAGGTGACTGGACCTACCAGCTGCTCCTCATCAATGTCAAGAGGAGCCAGTATTTAAGAAGCTCAAGTGCGTTATTCAGTGAGATGTACCTTCACCCAAGAGCATGAGCATGAGATGTTGCCAGTACTCAGCAACAGAGTGTTGATTTTGTTGGTGTGTTTTAAAGTGATGGCAAACCGAGGCTTAATGAACCATTTGGGTTTGAGGCTTTCATGAAATTATGCTGAAAAACGGTTCATTACGCGAAGCTTTTAGCACAGTGCGCTTTAGCGACACCTGGTGGTCAGAATTGGTTTCTCCACCAGATCTAACAATGGCTCTTCTAACTGTATTGTCAGCTTGGATCCACGATATACTGTATATCCCTTCATCATAAATAAAACGCAGAAGAAACTATGAGCATACATACAGTACCTAGTTCTGTCGTCAGCTCATGAAATGGCGATTAAAGCTGCAAACTGTGCATGTATACGCAGCACACAAGAACGTCTCTCATGTACAAATAAAATATATCAATTCTAGATCACAACAAGACACAAGCTGGTATGTATTTTTTTTATTTGTAATTTAATGCACAAATAAATGTGAGCACAGTGCACTTATAACCTACTAGAAAATATACGAAAATGAAACCATTTAAATGCATAAAATAACTAATTTTATATTCTGGCATTCATGTCAACTGCTGATTGCTGGCATTTTTATCACTATCTGCATGCCTCATCCGTGAGTATGCGATGTTGGAGAGCAAGCATTTAGGAGTTTTGATAAGCTGAATGAGCAATAAAGCTATAGTGAGCCAATTTATTAAAATACCTAGAAGTGAGGAATAATACAAAAATTGTCATATTCACTCAGTAGTACTTGATAAAATTCATATACAGTATACCTCAATTGCAGTTAAGCAGAAATTAATTGTACTCAGTTGTTTTTAAGGCACTAAATAAGTCCAGTACATTATAGTCAAACACATTTTTATATTGAAATAATTAAGATTTCTGTGCCACCCCAGACTGGTTGCTGACCCCTCCCTGGCCGCCCCATCATAACACCCTGGCTCCGCCACTGGTCGGGTGTTAATGTCTGATAAACACAGCACACAGACATGTTCATTTAAGCTTTGGCCAAGCATTGTGTATTTTTTACTTCCTGTAGATGTGACAATGGCTGAGATTTAAAGATCAGAATCTCCCCAGTTAGCTTACTGTAAGTAAGGGAAACTGATTGATCTTAGACTAGCAATACAAGAATACACACAAATACATTCACACTTAGTTCATTGTTTATGAGTTTACAGTGAACTAAACTATACATAAAAAACAAACAAATTACATAGGCCAATACTGAAGACAGACCGGTTTGATGTGGTTTGGTCATTCAGTAAATTCTGATAAATTACAGTATATACTCTCATTCATAGTCATAATATACATCCATCCTGAATTATTTGTTTATTCTTCCATGCTATAATTAGTCTGCTGATCTCGAAGCACAGTTTTACACCTCAATTAGATGCGGTTTTATTTCCTGAATAGTTTGACAGAATTCACATCACTGTATCTACCATAAGTATGTCTTTTGTCTATTTATTTGAATCATTACTATTTAACAATAATTAATAAAAAAATAAATAACATGTAGGGCATGCATCTGTTCCAAAAGGACAAGCAAAAAAAGGAAGAAGAAACAGGCTGACTCATGAAAAACTGACACCACCAAAATATATACACCCACAAACACCAAATGTGCTGTCAGAGTTTGTTCTGAAGACACTGGAGCTCAACGGAATAATATAACGGTCTTAATTTCATCAGCAGCAGACAGAATGATGGTTTCTGAAGGGAATCTTCTGCTTCTGTTTGGTGTGTATTGTCTCTATTGTATACTGAATGACAATTTTTCTAAATGATTGTCCTAATTTATCAATATAAATGAAAGTATCACTGATGTTGTTTTTCCTGCAGTTCTTCTTACGGTCTTCTGCACCGGCTCAAATAAAAAGCTTATAATTGTGCCTGAAAAAACAGAAGAAATTAATGAAGGATCATGTGTGACCATCCCCTGTGCTTACAAAAAAGAAAAGGACGAAACATTTACACTGTTATGGTTTAAAGATCCAGAATATGATGACAAGTCAAATATGTATATCGGGACTATTGTATATAGTAACACAGAAGAACGTCCCCAGTCACCAGATTACTCCAGCAGAGCTGAATACATCACCAATGTACTGAAGCAGCAAACACAGCAGGATGACAACTGGATAAAATGTGATTTAAGAATCACCGATCTTCAAAAGACAGACAGTGGGAAATACAAGTTTAGATTAATTTATTCCACGAGTAAGTTCATCAGTGATGCTCTGACTCTCACAGTTACAGGTGAGCAATGGTTTATTGAATGGGATTCATTTTAATTTGACTTAAAGGCCGTTTTCTTATAAAAACTAAAAATAATACAATAAATATCATTTAGTCACCTTCATGTCTTTCTTTCCTCTGTGGAAAATAAAACAAACATTTATCAGAAAGTTTATGCTATTTTTTTTAAACAATGAAATAAGGGCTCCAGAAATTTAAAACAGCAAGTAATAATAGTTCATATGATTCAACACTATATTTGAAGTCTTCATCAAGAAGCTACTGGTTTTCATGTGTCTCATCAAAGCAGATCAATACACACAAACCTATTGTATGACTCAAGAATATTGTGCATGAGTCCTTGATATGTTTATCTGTTATCTTTAAATACCGAGAGAGAGAGGGGGGGGAGAGAGAGAGAGAGTAAGAGAGTGAGGGAGAGAGAGAGAGAGAGAGAGAGAGAGAGAGAGAGAGAGAGAGAGAGAGAGAGAGAGAGAGAGAGAGAGAGAGAGAGAGAGAGAGAGAGAGAGAGAGAGAGAGAGATGTTGTGTTCTCTTATTACATTGCTTGTTGATAAATGTCCACTAGAGGGAGATATTGTTCTATACATAGAAAAGGAGAAATGTAAAAGAAGGAGAGGGAGAGAAGGAAATGAAAAAGTAAAGAGACCTGTTCGTTACTCGGTGTGCTCTCATTTATTTTTATGTAATTACACAACAAGAGAGAGAGAGATTAGGGTGAGCAAATGATTTTTTTAAATTAACTATAGCTTTGATAATTATGGAAGCAAATTTCTGCTGTGCACTGTAAAAAGTAATAACTGAATCAGCTTAAGAAAAACATGAAAACATAACTGAGTTAACAAATTTGTTGATTTTACTTAATTAGACTGTTATGTGAGCTTTCAGGTGGATGCAATCGTTAAACTAAACAACTTTAGCAAACAGTTCTTAAGAGCATCTAGTGCAGCGATGGCCAAAGTCAGTCCTGGAGAGCAGAAATGACTGCAGAGTTTCACTCCAACCATAATCAAACACACCTGAAGAAGCTAATCTAGCTCTGTGTTTCTAGAAAGCCACAAGCAGGTGAGTTTATCTCAAGGTTGGAGCAAAACTCTGCAGGACTGTGGCCCTCCAGGATTGATGTTGCCTCCCCTAATCTAGTGTGTTGGACTAAAGGTCCCACTGTTGCCAAGGTTTGGTGCAAAGAATTGTCACAAACAACAACAAAAATAAATAGAGTTTTAGAGTGTATACAGTTTGACAAATACAGTTGTCAAACAAGGGTACAGTAAGTTTTGGGGGTCTTAAACTCAATATATTTACTGGATTTTGCTAATATGACAAAAACATTGTGTTCTGCTAAACCGGCAAAAAAAAAAAAAAAAAATTATAATAATAAAAAAAATAATATATAAAATAATATAAATATAAGTATGAAATATAACTATATATGTACAAAATATTACAAAAAATATAATCAGAAGATGACTACGAACAGAACTTCAGAGTCAGATTGTGTTTGAAATTTGTGAAAGAGTCAGAATTGTGAGATATAATTCTGGGAAGAAAGGTCTAGATTGTGATATATCAACTTGCAATAGTGGGGAGAAAGTCAAACTTTGCCACAGAATAATAAGAAATAATCATGATTGTGATTTTCTTTTAACTCACAATTCTGACTTTTTCCTTACTGTTACATTTAAAAGTTAATTTCTCAAAAATTGTGCTTTTCTTCTCAGAACTGAGATTACATCTCATACATCCAGCAATATTTTCTCAGAACTTGTAACTGAAATAGATTTCTTTGTTCTGGATCACTTGTTCTCACTCCATATTATTCTTGTGATTCCAGACAATCCTTGTAAGGTGCACATTGAATCATCAGAGCTGACAAATCCACTCCAAGAGTCAGAAGAATTGACTGTTCGCTGTTCCACATCTGGTTCCTGTGATTCTTATCCTGAATGGCTCATCCATACATCAGGACAAAAGCAAGAATGGGTTTCCTCCTTGTCAACTGATATGATCAGACTGACTGAAGAGAAAGGAGGAGACAGAAAAGTCACTGAATTAAAGCTCAATGTGACATGGAAAGATGACAACCGCACTCTGTCTTGTCGTCCAGCGAAGAGTGTGGACAGCTGCCAGATCAGGAATATCACACTGTCTGTGGAATGTGAGTGTGTACATCATGTGTTTATGAACAGACACTGTATATTTACTGTACAGTCACTGACTGAGCATTATTCACAGCAGCTGTCTTCATCTCTTTTCTTCTCTAGATGCTCCTAAAGACACAAAGGCAACCGTGAGCTCTGAAGATGTAAAGGAGGGAGACTCAGTCACTCTCTCCTGCAGCAGCGCAGGACGCCCTGATGTCAGCTTCTCATGGTTCAAAAACGAGAAAACAGAAATAGCTCAACAAATGTCTGACTGGACACTAGTTAATGTGAAACCAGAAGACAGTGGAGAATATTACTGTGAAGCTAAAAACAAGCATGGAGCAAAGAAATCAAATATCATTAACATTGATGTGAAGTGTGAGTATAATAATTTATGTGAACAGATATCTTTGAAGAAAGGCATAAAGATTATAAAATTTAGTGCTTCATCTGTTAAAATAATTACATTTTACTTTAAAATGTATTAAACATGCTTTTCTTGTGCCTGTGCACTTTTTAGATGGTCCACAAGGCGTCACAGTTCATCCTCTGGACAGTGTTAAAGATCTCAAAGAGGGAGACCAACTAAAACTCATGTGTTCAGTCCAGAAAAGTAACCCAACAGTCAATCAGTTTACATGGTACAAAAATTCCCAAGACCTGCATAAAACCGGCAAGACACTCACCATCAGTGAAGTTACTGCAGAGGACAGAGGATCTTACCATTGCCAGGCTTATAATGGGATAAAAACTGTGAAATCAAATGACCTCAGGGTTTCTGTAATGTGTAAGTATTACATTATTTACAGCACTTTATATTATTTATTGTTCCTTCAAACAAATGTGTTGATGGTTTGTTTGCTCAATATGACATCAAACTAAAGTTATGATCAGCTAAAGCGTCAGCTAAATGTAATGTAATGATGATAAAAGTTAACATTACTCATTGTCATTTGGAAAAATTCTGCAGAATAAACTAATTAAAATTTTAAAATGCTTTAAATGTAAAAGCATGTTAGAGGATAAATCTCTTCACATAAATAAGTTACAATAATATATTTTTACCAAAACGTGTTAATATTTTATTATATTTTACTGAGTGTGACGCTCTTCTAAATGTTTGTTTTATGTTCTCACAGATTCACCAAGAAACATCAAAATCGAGGGCTCGACCTTTGTAAAAGTGGGCTTTCCACTGACTTTGACTTGCTCGGCTGATGCTAACCCTTCGTCACACATGTACACATGGAAGCACAAACCTGGACTGTCTTCTTTCCCGTTATCAATAGAAACTGGACAGTTAAATATTAAGAATGTGACCGTTCAACATGCAGGGCAGTACACATGTGATGTTACCAACACTATTGGCACACGATCACTCACCATTAAAGTTGATGTGCTTTGTAAGTCTGTTTCGCTCTAAAATCTATATCTTAACTAATCAAAGTTGATGATTTCATGAATAGCCAAATAATTTTTGTCACTTTTTCTTTTGAACTCTTCAGATCCTCCAACTAATCTCAGTTTGATCATGAAGGAGGAAGTGAGAGAGTTTGAAGTGATCTCCATTATCTGCTCGGTTCAAAGCTTTCCTGACTCACAGCTCACAGTGACAGGACCTTGGGGTGATCTGAGATCTGTTCAGAAGAATCGAGTGAACAGCACTCCATCTGCAAACATGTTGACTCTCTACTTCAATGTCTCTGAGTCAGATGCAGGGATGTACACATGCAAAGCAGGAAATTCAGAAGGAAATTCTGGAACTGAACAAGAGCTAATTGTGTTGCGTAAGTAATAATCAAAATTTAAATATGTACAATTATTAAAAGTCATTTGAAGGACTTTTGAGGGGTTTGAGATGTTTTAATTTCTTTGAAAGCGACCAAACTGATTAATAGGATTACTTCAACTAAATAATTTTTATCTTTTTATATATCATGTGTGTATAGATGCATCTAAATATGTGAGTGTAAGTTCTAAAGGAGAACAGACATCTGGGAGTGAGCTGACCCTTACATGTGAGGCTCACTCCAAACCTGCTCCATCCTCATATGAGTGGAAGAAACGTTTTAATGGGGCGATAAACACAGTCGGACATAAACAGGAACTACAATTTACCTCTCTGAAAATCACTGATTCTGGTCAGTACATCTGTATTGCTCATAATTCCATTGGGAAAACAGAATCCTCATCTGTAGAGATCAAGGTCAAGTGTGAGTACTCTTTTCTTCTAGTTATGACACACTTCAGCTTTTTGAGGCAAAAATGTTCTTCATCTTTGAAATTGGACTTTACTGACAGATATGAGATTGTCCAAAATGTTTTAGTTATCTTAAACAGTCTAAGTTTGTCATGATAGCTAAATGAATGGTTTAATATTACACTGCTCAAATTTGTTGTTGGCTATGACATTCAGTTATTACAATAAATTGCATAATCATTGTTTTCCCCATACTAAATGGTAATTATAAATATTCATGTCTGTTTGCCTGCTTTTCTATTGATGCTCCAAACATGAATATTGTACATAACATGACAGCTTTAACTCAGTGGAATTGGGAGATTCCAGTCTATCTAACCTGCAGTGCAGATGCATATCCTCCCGTCACTGACTACAAATGGTACAGAGAGGAGGACAACACCACGGTACTATCAGAAGAGCAGAACTTCACTGTTTGGCCTCAGAACCCAGGAATGTATTACTGTACAGCAGACAATGCTATCGGAAAATCACAATCCAAAAGCATCAAGTTATTTATCAGCAGTGAGTATGAAATAACATTTAATCAGATAACTGAAATTATGAAATGATGTTATTTAATTTGCACATTTTATGCTTCATACATTTTGCATCACTTCACTTATACAGCTCCTTTAAAGGTCCCGTTCTTCATGATCCCATGTTTTAAACTTTAGTTAGTCTGTAATGTTGTTGTTAGAGTATAAATAATATCTGTAAAATTCTAAAGCTCAAAGTTCAATGCCAAGCAAGATATTTTATGCAACAGAATTCGCCTACATCGAACGACCAGTTTGGACTACATCTATTGTTGCCACCCGTCCCTTAAAATACGGAATTGTCCCGTATATGAGACTAAAATAGCGTGTCCCGTTTTGAATCAATACGGGACGGGGTTTGTCCCGTATTTTCGGAGTTGTCTTCAATGCAGCATCTCATGATGATCATCCCACTGGCATTCTGTGAAGACTCGTCCTATTCTGCCCCTGACTGGGTAATACTCGCTGCCATCGTTTGATTGATTGGTTTGTTTCAGGTTTACGGCCAATCAAAGTCAGTGGAGGGCGGGTCTCTTGGCAGAGAGTCGATTTTAAAGAATGGCGGAGGCTGCTCCAGATACCACCCACCCCCTCACCCCCGATTTGTTTATTACGGTTAAGGTGTACAGTCAGACACATAAGCATTATTTTAATAAGAGATAAGATAGATATATTTAATAATAAAAATATAGTGTCTATAAGTGAAGCAAATAAACAACTAATTTAAATGATTGCATTATTCAATAGGCTACTGTAGAATTAACAATAGACTATATAAAATAGATTAACTTACCAATAATAATAATAATAAAAAAATTGTGTGTTTTACATGAATTTAGAAATGTTTGTAGATCGGTTATTTATTATGTGGTTTCACTGTTTGGATGGTGTTACTGTCTGCAAACAATGAAATATTTTATCCAAAATCTGTGTTCACGCCACCTTATACAATTACTAAATTTCATTAGCAATTAATATTTTTATGAAAAAATGTTTTAAGTTGTGATTTACCACCACTGGCACGTCATCGGACCTGTGGTCATCGTGGCCCCGAGGGGTGTCCCCGCCCCCAGGCGTCCCTTATTTCTCAGTATTGAAGGTGGCAACCCTCTACATCCCTCTACTTCCTTCATTAATGACGTCACTAAAACAGATGAATTGTGTGAAAAATACTATGTTTTTTTATGTTATATTGCACACTGTAAACACAATCAAAGCTTCAAAAAAGCATGAAAAAACGGGACCTTTAAATAATTTCATAGACTGCTAGACTGTTAATGATAATTTATTAAATTTTTAATCCCAATTATCACAGCCAAATTCAGATTTACAATTTGATGCAATACTGTCTTTGAATCATCTGTTTTCTAACTCTCTCAATTTAGGCAACTTTCTCATGCTCTATTACATCATCTTTCTCCTGCTGATTCTCACTGGTGCGACCATCTTCCTGATACACAGGTATAGGTCCTCTTTTATTGTTTTCTTTCAAAGCATTACTTTTAAATACTCATACAAAATTTGCAAAGTTATTTTTGAGTTTAATGAATCTGATGGGTCATGTGCAACTAAGAACCACATCTAAGTGAAAGAAATACATGATCCAGCTCGTCATTTATTAAATGTATTGTCCCTGTGAAGCAGCAGCTCTATTTGGCGAATTTAGTGTGTGGCCATTATTATTTTCCTCTAAATTAAATTTTTTATAAAATTTTCATATTATTATTTTAATTTTGCAGGTTAATCATCAAGGAAAGATTTGATCAACAAAGTGAAACAGATCCTTTCTACCTTTTCCAGTTCCCATCCGAAACTACTACTACTGTATATTACTATGGAACTGTCAGCAAAAATAGGTATTTTAATTTATTCAATATGTAGCTATTTATACATGTAAGTGGTATTTTTTTTGAATTCTCTTAATATAAAAGTACCCATTATCACACCTCAACAATCACAAAAGAACAGATAAGATCTTAAAGGGATCATTAACTTATGCCGTTGAGCACATGAATGCAGTGATCTCATAATTTGAAACTAGAGTTTTGCACTTTCACAAATTCTTCCATCACAACTAACAATGCTAACAAAATGTAAATAAGAGATTTATTGTGCAGTGTAGACTGCGTCACTGAATATAAACTTGCACCTTGTAATTGACAGCCTTAAGATTAGGCATTAGAATGAACACGGTTACTTGTCAGGTCCATAATCCTAGAGTAGAAGTCTGTTTGCAAAGCCTGCATCAAAACAGTACTGATTAACCAAAGAATCTACAGTGAAATGCACCGAAAAAATATATAATGCTCTACTTAGAAATCCACGTAGTTAAAAATAAATAATCACTTTCCTAGAATAAGGATTCTTTGGAAAGTAATGTTATTTTTCGTCCATTGATCGTTATATTGCTCTTCTCTCCTTCTCATCTCACTAACGCTCCAGTGGGCGGGGCCAAAGACATGATGATTTAGTAGTAGGCATTGATTTTATTCTGCAGAGGCGGGGTTTTGTTACACTATTACGTCATAATAAAATGACAAAATCTGAAAGTCATTTTCTGAGTTTGGTTTCAATAAAAGCTGTTTTTGGACTAACAAAGACTTTATAGTACAATGACCTCTCACATATCAAAACATTAAGAAAAATTATATATAAATTCATGACCTCTTTAAGGATCCATTACTGCTAAGGCCCAGGACTGCGTTTCCCAAAAGCATTGTAAGCCTAAGTACATCATAGACCCATTGCCACCAATGGAGCTACGATTAATTTAGGCCTACGATGCTTTTGGGAAACGCAGCCCAGATCATTCTGGATCGCTTCCATTTAGCAATAAATGGACTAATCTGGTCCATAGCAGGGGTTTGTAAATTGCACAAATATACAAATTAAACAATGTTTAAGTTTTTTGTCAAGTTTGTAATTGTCCAGGTACAGAAACTGAATAATCAAATGTAAATAGCATTGCATAATCTTCACCTTATAAATTAAATATAGATTAATAATTTTAAAAACTACAAAGTAAAGAACAGTGAGTGATTTTCTCCCATTTAATTTCTTGGATGAACATTAAGAACACTGACAGCAGCTAGTAAATTAGGTGCAGTCACTTTAAGAGACAATACATCCAATATAATGATCGACATTTTAGACAGCTTTTCATGTCTTTTTGTGTTTCAAACTGGCCAAGGTTTATTTATTCGTTCAGGAACGGGAGAAAGTGAATAAGAGTACGTTTGGTATTTGCGTGGCTCTCCGTGTGCGCACCGCACTCTCACGCCAACACTCAGTTGAGTTTTTCGGTGTCTTGAGTATGAATGTTTTAAAATGTTTAAACTGGCAAGACTTAAAACACATGCAATTGAAAAGCTTTCATGACGATGAGCAGGTCGTCTTTTTATGCTGGCCTTTGGCAGTCAGTTAAAATTTTAGGGGGCCCCTTTAATCGTCATCACCTTTCAACCCACTAGTTATGGCCCTGGGTCTAATGATCTTATTCCTGGTCCTCATTTACTTGAATGAACAATATACATCACTAAATATTTTATTTGTATTTTTAATTTCAATTCTAAAACATAATTTGTTAGAATAAATTGTTAGAAAATGCATTCAGGATTGATTCACATACCATTTATTTTATTCCTAAAATGGGAATGCTAATTAAAATGGTCCATCTTGATATTGATAATAAATGATATCTACTTATTGTATTCATTTTAATCTATGAGCTTCCACATGCTGCTTTCATGATGCTCTTATTTGTGTTTTTATAAAGTTTGTCAGATACAGTACATTAACTTCTCTGAAAAGTTCAGTTTTCTGTTTTAAGTCAATCATTAATTTGTGATGTACTTTGAAAAGTATTTCTGGCAGCTTCTCTTTTCAATGTTGTTAATTTTACATTTATATTTATGTTTCATGGCACTTCAGCAGCAAAAAAAAAAATTACTGATGCAGAAGTCCAAACCATAGCCTCTGAAAATAAAGTGTCAAAGGTACGTGTACAGGTTACACCAACCATACAGCACAAGCTGAACAGAGTGAAAAACTCAACAGTTTAACAGATTCAGAATGGGCCTTTTTGCTTTGTTTTACCAAAGTTACATGGTCTCCATATAGGACCAAAATTTACAGTTTAACAAATATTAGAACCATGTTTTCTAAAATCTAAAAACATGATTCTGAAATTACTTCAGACTGAAATAATAACCTCTCACAATACTATAATATCTTCCTTTCCCAGAATTCCCAAAGAGAGGAACCTGATTATGAGGATGTTTGTGCTGCTTGTGCTCCGACGCCTTCATAGACTGATTCCAATACCAGTGAAAAGGAAGTGAATTATGCCACTGTCTTTGCCCACTTTGTTTTTTATGTAAATTGTTTTCTGAAATGCATTACTGTATATTTACATAGAGGCACCATTATGTAGAGTATGTCTGGCACATAGACTCACAAGGACTCTAGGAAGCCCCAAATTACCACTTTGGAATTGTATTTTTAATTGTTTATTTTATCCTATATACACAAACATATTTGAACCATAAATAATGTGGTGAATTACATTTCAAATCTGTAAACTGATAGAAAATTATTAGTGTAAGTGAACTTACTCTCATGTCACTTCAACATACTTTCATGATGTTAACAACATGAAGAACATGATGGGAAAAAATGATTTTCCAGTATCCCAAAGCAAAAATTTTAAAATGCAGTGATGCAATGGTGAAAAGGTTGAACAATGCCTTACAAATTGGTCATTTCAAAATCAGATTAAACAGAATATTGGTTGTGATGATTCCAGTATGAGACAGGTTGGGGGAAAGTAATTGGGGCAGCGTCAGTGAGAATGCCAAGCTTATTTTTGCCGTCCCAGCCATGTAAAGCATAGCTACAGATTATGACCAGTATGTAACTTGATCAAAGAAGAGAGGCAAGCTGAGGCATTACGCAAATATTTCCACATACTGACATAGACATGTGGGGGTGTGTTTAAATGAGCCGTTTAAGGGGGCGTGGCATAGTCTTAACTTTGATAAAGAATATCTGGATTTGAGACTTTGCAACTTTACAGATATTATTTAAGCACCAAGAGCTTGTAACACTCCAAAGAGAAAGGAAAAATTGAAATTGCATCATATGACCCCTTTAAGGATTTAGAGAGGATCTGTAAAGAGGAGTGGATCAAAATCTCTCCTGAGATGTGTGCAAACATGACCAACTACAAAAAATGACTTACCTCTGGGTCTGTCAACAAGGATTTCTGCACCAAGTACTAAGTCATGTTTTGCTTAAGGATCAAATGCTTATTTCACTCACTGAAAGGAAAATAAATGTCTAACCTTTATATAAGGTTTTTTTTGTGTGTGTGTGTGTGTGTGGTATTGTGTCTCTATACATTAAAATAAACAGATACCATAAAATAGCAGATCCTTAATTTCTTTGTAAGTGTACACATTTAAGTCAGCTATGGATCAAATAAATATTTCCCCACTAAGTACAGTATATGTTTCAACTGAAAGCTCTTGATAAGCTCCTTCTACTGCAAAAAGGACAAGTGAATTCATAAGGATTTTGGTTATTCGTTAGAAACCAAAAGACTTAACACTGAAAATACTAAGTCAGTTGGTGCCAAAAGGGTGTAACTGAACTTATGACACTTTAACAAAGAGAAATGTGTGGATAGCACATGAGTCAAAATGGCTGACACTACAAGTAAGCCTATAGGTCAACCACGAGAAGACAGCAGTTTGTAACTTAAGATTTATTATTAAGCTTATTTTGTGACAAAGAGCAGGATGATGATGGAGAAAATGTAAATATCCAGCATTCAGTGTCAGTGAAGTATAGCTAGCAGGTTGTAACATTTTACATTTTACATTGTACATTTTAATGGTATATCATATACTTATTTACTGCTTGGCCATAAGAGAGAGAGAAGGCAGAGAAAGGATTATTATTATTGTTCACCATAATTAGTTATGCAATTCATTCTTCAGTATCAATCAGTTGGTTTTTGCTATCATGTTTTTATTTCTTACAAACCCTAAAAAATTTGTAAAATACTGAGATTTTAGCTATTTATATTTTACAATTCCATTGTTTTTATTTATTGTTCATTTACTGACAATTAATTATAAAAATTATAATTAAACTTTTTTTGGACTACTACTTGTGTGCAATGCACATTTATCAATATTAAGCCTAAAATGTGTTTTAAATGTCACGATTGATCATATTTAAAAGTTTACCTAATGTACAGTATACTTGCAATAGTTCGACTTTTAACACAATCAAATAGTTCAGTATATCTTTAGTTGGACTTCAGCATTACTTTCCTACAATTAAAGAGCATTAAGAAAATGATTTTCTTCCAATTTAGCAGACTTTAATATGTAAATCATATGTAAATGTATTTGTAGTATACTAAGCATGAAATAAATTGTGAATTTATTTATTTAAACATATAATACATTTCTGTATATTTATCTTTCACTAGGTAAGGAATCTATTGACCCCCCCCCCCCCCCCCCCCCCAAAAAAAAATCTTTCTTCCCATCTCTCTCTATACAGTATGAGTTTATACATACATATGCACACATGTGAGCATGTTTATGTGGTCTATGAGGACACCAATGTAAAATTTATAATAAAATTTATAATGACATGGTTATGACACAGGTATTACAATGAGGAGGTGATTTATGAAGACTTTTTTCAGACATTCTGAAGAACAACAGGCAGCAATTTTCACTTGATTGTGCTGCACATATCAGATGATTATAACAGAGGCAGCTGATATTGATGGAAGAATTTGCAGCTTGACTCACAAACTACAATTCCAGTACATCCTAATCCTAAATACGTCGCCTAGTGTGAGTACATCTCTGATGTAGCAGCAAGTTTGGCACCTCCATTAGGTGTGTGAATGGGTGAATGTGAGGCAAATTGTAAAGCGCTTTGGATGGCCATGTGGTCTGTTGAAAGCGCTATATAAATGCAGTCCATTTACCAGTCCATTAGAGGGGGTTTTATTTTTTTCAATCGTTTAAAACAGAACTAACCACTGTAACAGGAAGTGAGCTTCACGCTTAGAAGACAGAATTAACATATCTCTTTATCTCTACCAGGAATGTGTGCTTTTGCCTATTTCTTTTATGTCTGAAAGTTCAACTATGCAAATATAACAAGTTAGAAATGCACATGGGTGAAGTTCTCCTTTTGTTTCTCGGTTTGAATGTTTTTAAGACGTCCATCGAGAACAACGGATTCGATTTGAAGGTAAAATATTTCTCTTTCTTTCACATTTGGTTGTTGTCAGATTACTATAATAACCTGTTAAAACTGGAAAGCTCATGCATAAAAAGCACTATGATTCAGTTTGAGAGAAAAAATTTTTTGGCATGTGATCGGGTCATTATAGCGTTTGAGAAACATTTAGGGTGTCATCAGCAAATTCTAATAAACGATTAACTGTTTAAGGAATAAAATAGTCAGTTATTACAGCAGTCAGTTATTTAGCTTGATGGAGCAGTAGGCATGAGTCATTTGCTGCTGTAATTGCAGGTTGAATAAAATAAGGTAACAAGTTCAATAAAAAAACAATTAGGTGTATTTAACGATTTGGTGTAATTAACAAACTGCATGTTGTCATGCAAAAATGACATTTTCGGCATGCAAGGATGAACAAAAGGAAGGAGAAACAGACTGACTCATTAACAGCTGTGACCACCAAAAAAAAAAAAAAAAACATATATTCACCCACACACAACGACAAACACCAAATGTGCTGTCCAGAGTATAACTGTATTTATTTCATCAGCAGCAGACAGAATGATGGTTCCTGAAGGGATTTCTCTGCTTCTGTTTGGTGTGTATTGTCTCTATGGTATACTGAATGCTGAATTTTTTTATTGATTGTCCTAATTTATCAATATAAATGAAAGTATCACTGATGTTGTTTTTCCTGCAGTTCTTCTTACGGTCTTCTGCACCGGCTCAAATAAAAAGCTTATAATTGTGCCTGAAAAAACAGAAGAAATTAATGAAGGATCATGTGTGACCATCCCCTGTGCTTACAAAAAAGAAAAGGATGAAACATATACACTGTTGTGGTTTAAAGATCCAGAATATGAGCACAATATTTATATCGGGACTATTGTATATAGTAACACAGAAGAACGTCCCCAGTCACCAGATTACTCCAGCAGAGCTGAATACATCACCAATGCAACATCAATGAAGCAGCAAACACACCAGGATGAAAACTGGATAAAATGTGATTTAAGAATCACCGATCTTCAAAAGACAGACAGTGGGAAATACAAGTTTAGATTTATTTATTCCACGAGTAAGTTCATCAGTGATGCTCTGACTCTCACAGTTACAGGTGAGCAATGATTTGCTGAACAGGATTAATTTGATGTTTTCATAAAGGTTGCTTTCTTATAAAAATTATTTAATTATTTATTAAGTGATTAATGCACACAAACTTATTGTATGACTTCAGAATATTATGCATGAACCCTTGATTTATGTAACTGTTGGAACTATTTAATGTTTTGAAAAACATTCTTCCTTTCTTTTTATGATGAAGTATAGCTTTGATAATAATGAAAGTGTATTTCTTATATGGAAAATGTATAATAGTACAATTAAAAAGGTAATTGCAACTTTATAACACAATTTAAGTTTTTTTCTTTTTTTTTTACAATTCTGAGTTGCAAGATATGAACTTGTAATTCTGGGAAAATAAGTTAACTCACATTTCTGAGAGAAGTCTGAATTATGTGACAAACTGGTGAGAAAAACTGTGTGATATAGTTGTGATATAAGTTGTGATATATAACTCAATTCTGGGAAGAAAAGCCTGGATTGTGAGATATAAACTTGCAATAGTGGGGAAAAAGTCAAACTTTGCCACAGAATAATAGGAAATAAACATGACTGTGACATTTTGACTCACACTTCTGACTTTTTCCTTTCTTTTACAACATTTACAAGTTAATTTCTCACAAATTGTACTTTTCTTCTAAGAACTGTGAGTTTATATCTGATGCCTTTTCTCAGAATTTGTAATTGTGAGATGGATCACCTGTTCTCACTCCATATTCTTTTCAGACAATCCTTGTAAGGTGCACATTGAACAATCAGAACTGACAAATCCACTCCAAGAGTCAGAAGAATTGACTGTTCGCTGTTCCACATCTGGTTCTTGTGATTCTTATCCTGAATGGCTCATCCATACATCAGGACAAAAGCAAGAATGGGTTTCCTCCTTGTCAACTGATATGATCACACTGACCGAAGAGAAAGGAGAAGACAGAAAGGTCACAGAATTAAAGCTCAATGTGACATGGAAAGATGACAAACGCACTCTGTCTTGTCGTCCAGCGAAGAGTGTGGACAGCTGCCAGATCAGGAACTTCACTTTACTGTCTGTGGAATGTGAGTGTGTACATCATGTGTTTATGAACAGACACTGTATATTTACTGTACAGTCACTGACTGAGCATTGTTCACAGCAGCTGTCTTCATCTCTTTTCTTCTCTAGATGCTCCTAAAGACACAAAGGCAACCGTGAGCTCTGAAGATGTAAAGGAGGGAGACTCAGTCACTCTCTCCTGCAGCAGCGCAGGACGCCCTGATGTCAGCTTCTCATGGTTCAAAAAAGAGAAAACAGAAATAGCTCAACAAACTTCTGACTGGACACTAGTTAATGTGAAACCAGAAGACAGTGGAGAATATTACTGTGAAGCTAAAAACAAGCATGGAGCAAAGAAATCAAATAGCATTAAAATTGATGTGACGTGTGAGTATAATGTTTTACATGTATGTAAACAGATACCTTTGAAGAAAGATTATGAAATTTAGTGCTTCATCTGTTAAAATAATTACATTTTACTTTAAAATGTATTAAACATGCATTTTTTGTGCCTGTGCATTACATTTTTTAGATGGTCCACAAGGCGTCACAGTTCATCCTCTGGACAGTGTTAAAGATCCTAAAGAGGGAGACCAACTAAAACTCATGTGTTCAGTCCAGAAAAGTAACCCAACAGTCAATCAGTTTACATGGTACAAAAATTCCCAAGACCTGCATAAAACCGGCGAGACACTCATCATCAGTGAAGTTACTGCAGAGGACAGAGGATCTTACTATTGCCAGGCTTATAATGGGATAAAAACTGTGAAATCAAATGACCTCAGGGTTTCTGTAATGTGTAAGTATTACATTATTTATAGCACTTTATATTATTTATTTGTTCCTTCAAACAAATGTGTTGATGGTTTGTTTGCTCAATATGACATCACACTAAAGTTATGATCAGCTAAAGCGTCAGCTAAATGTAATGTAATGATGATAAAAGTTAACATTACTCATTGTCATTTGGAAAAATTCTGCAGAATAAACTAATTAAAATTTTAAAATGCTTTAAATGTAAAAGCATGTTAGAGGATAAATCACTTCACATAAATAAGTTACAATAATATATTTTTACCAAAACGTGTTAATATTATATTATATTTTACTGAGTGTGACGCTCTTCTAAATGTTTGTTTTATGTTCTCACAGATTCACCAAGAAACATCAAAATCGAGGGCTCGACCTTTGTAAAAGTGGGCTTTCCACTGACTTTGACTTGCTCGGCTGATGCTAACCCTTCGTCACACATGTACACATGGAAGCACAAACCTGGACTGTCTTCTTTCCCGTTATCAATAGAAACTGGACAGTTAAATATTAAGAATGTGACCGTTCAACATGCAGGGCAGTACACATGTGATGTTACCAACACTATTGGCACAAGATCACAAACCATTAAAGTTGATGTGCTTTGTAAGTCTGTTTCGCTCTAAAATCTATATCTTAACTAATCAAAGTTGATGATTTCATGAATAGCCAAATAATTTTTGTCACTTTTTCTTTTGAACTCTTTAGATCCTCCAACTAATCTCAGATTGATCATGAAGGAGGAAGTGAGAGAGTTTGAAGTGATCTCCATTATCTGCTCAGTTCAAAGCTTTCCTGACTCACAGCTCACAGTGACAGGACCTCGGGGTGATCTGAGATCTGTTCAGAAGAATCGAGTGAACAGCACTCCATCTGCAAACATGTTGACTCTCTACTTCAATGTCTCTGAGTCAGATTCAGGGATGTACACATGCAAAGCAGGAAATTCAGAAGGAAATTCTGGAACTGAACAAGAGCTAATTGTGTTGCGTAAGTAATAATCAAAATTTAAATAAGTACAATTATTTAAAAGACATTTGAAGGACTTTTGAGGGGTATGAGATGCTTTAATTTCCTTAAAAGCGACCAAACTGTTAAATAGGATTACTTCAACAAAAATAATTTGGATCTTTTTATATATCATGTGTGTATAGATGCACCTAAATATGTGAGTGTAAGTTCTAAAGGAGAACAGACATCTGGGAGTGAGCTGACCCTTACATGTGAGGCTCACTCCAAACCTGCTCCATCCTCATATGAGTGGAAGAAACGCTTTAATGGGGCGATAAACACAGTCGGACATAAACAGGAACTACAATTTACCTCTCTGAAAATCACTGATTCTGGTCAGTACATCTGTATTGCTCATAATTCCTTTGGGAAAACAGAATCCTCATCTGTAGAGATCAAGGTCAAGTGTGAGTACTCTTTTCTTCTAGTTATGACACACTTCAGCTTTTTGAGGCAAAAATGTTCTTAATTTTTCGAATTTGAGTTTTGTGGCAGATATAAGATAGACCAAAGTTTTTGCTTAGTTTGCCTAGTGAAATGAATGAGTTTGTCAAGATAACTAGGTAATATTACACAGTCCAAAAATATGTTGTTGTCCACGGCTTTCAATTATAACAAAGCACATAATCAATGCTTTCCATCTACTTAACATTATGAGTATTCATGTCTGTTTGCCTGCTTTTCTATAGATGCTCCAAACATGAATATTGTCCATAACATGACAACTTCAACTCAGAGGAATTGGGAGATTCCAGTCTATCTGACCTGCAGTGCAGATGCGAATCCTCCCGTCACTGACTACAAATGGTACAGAGAGGAGGACAACACCACGGTACTATCACACCAGCAGAACTTCACTGTTTGGCAAAAGAGCCCAGGAATGTATTACTGTACAGCAGACAATGCTATCGGAAAATCACAATCCAAAAGCATCAAGTTATTTATCAGCAGTGAGTATGAAATAACACCTCATAAAAATGTATTTACCAAATTACTCAAATTAGAATAAAATGTTAGCTGCGTTTTGCTCTTCTAGAACTTCTTCCGCCAGACTTTAACCACTTCAACTGTCTCTTTGGTGTAACCATAATGACCAAGCGATTTATTTACCTTATATTTTACTGATATCTTTCAGGGTGTAGGATAGTTTTCTGCATATCATTCTATTAAATCTTAATGAAAACCTTTATGAAAGCAAAAAAAATTCCATTATGTTTATACACTTAGGCACGCATCACATACTTGTTTCTCTGAAAAACAATGCAAAAGCCAGTTGTTCTGCTTTGAAATGTGTTATTCCACCCACTGCCAATTTAATCAATAATATTTCAACAGCCCGGGTTGGCAGTTGGTGGAAAGCACAGCATATTGTGGCCATGGAAGCCAGCAAACAAACTGGGTCAGAGATCCTGGATTCTATCTGACCTAAAATGCCTTGTCATCCATCTAAAAAGCTCTATGAACAGAGGCATATTGAAACATTGATATATCAATTCATAAATTTACAGTTGGATAAGGTGTGAGTGTCCAGTGGGCAGCAGAAACAACTTTTTCCAATATTTTGACTTTGGACTGCAATACCTCTATCAACCACTAGCTATTAATATAACAGCTATAAAAAAATACAATTATACAATGCATGTTTAAAGCCAAATACTTCAACATGTTGTACTTCTTGGTTAACTGGGTTAATTCATGAATTTTTAGGTTATATTTAAGTCATAAAGGGTTGAGTCTTAATGTCTTAAAAACCTCTTCATTTAGGTAACTCTCTCACGTTGTTCTGCCAGATCTTCTTACCCATCATTCTCCTGTTGATTCTCATTGTTTTGGCCATCTTTCTGATACGCAGGTGCATTCCTCTTTTTTATCCCAAAGGTTATTTAAGTGAAAAATATCACTAAATAAGCTTGTATCATTTATTAGTTCATCTGTGTAATTAGTAGTTCTATTAGGTATTGAGTTTGAAGTTGGAAGTTATTCCAGTTATTGTGCTTCTTATTTTACAGGACTATCATCAAGGCAAGATCAAATCAGCAAAGTGGAGCAGATAATCCATTGTGCTTTTTTCCAGTATTCCTGTCACGCTCTTCAACAGTGACAAGCTTACTTTTATTGGTCATTTTACTTCTGTTTGTTTCGCAATAGGGCTACTTACAGTTTACTGAAATCACCTTAATATGCATTTTTAAACAATAAAATATTTCTGTTTTCTTAAGAGATAAATCCTGTTTTTTTTTTTTTTGGAATTTTTAAACAATTAGGGATCACGTAATAATACCCAGGAAAATCTGTCAGCGGAAGACATTCCTGATCCAGGTTACGGAAGGGTTGGTCAATCACGTCCGACACCCCATTCCCAAGATCCTACACAAGTCCAAGACCTTGATCCAAGGTAATAGCAGCAGAATTGATGGAGACATCAGCTTTGTGCAATAAAATTAATTAATCTGTTTTTCTCTTAAGGCCGAAATCTAATATCCACACGGTGTACGCTGCTATTAAACTGCCACAGATGAAACCGGTGAGAGAATGTTGTTGTTGGTTTTTTTTGGAACAGGAGGTCATTGAAACATCAATATCACATGTTATGTGATGTTTTTTTTTCTCTTTCTCTAACAGGGAAAACAGTCCCCCAAACAAGAAAAAACTGGATATATGGACAATGACGCAGCTACCCTAAACTATGTCACTCTTGATTTCAAGGGACAAAATGAGCCAGGAAAAAGGTAAAGCGAATAGGGAAAATGAAAATCAGTCAAACATCAGTTAAAGCTTTATACTTATTATGAAATCAGGGGAAAAAGTCAAATTTCCATGATCATTTAAATATATGACTAAAGATGCTTTTAAATGTTTGGTTGTGATTTTAGAGTACCTGAAAGTTCGTCAGTCTACGCTGTGGTGTCAAAGAATAAGCAGACAACGGTAAGCCTTCATCGGAATACGTCCGTATATTAAAAGTAGCGGTTGAAAGAAAAAAAACTTTGTGAATGAAACGCAATCAAAACACAGGTTCAATAGATAAAGTTGTCTATTTATACAGCTGAAAACGTTTAAAAGGAAGAAAAGACGTAGCTACTGTAAGTTAATTATTACAACCCGAATTCCGGAAAAGTTGGGACGTTTTTTAAATTTTAATAAAATGAAAACTAAAGGAATTTCAAATCACATGAGCCAATATTTTATTCACAATAGAACATAGATAACGTAGCAAATGTTTAAACTGAGAAATTTTACACTTTTATCCACTTAATTAGCTCATTTAAAATTTAATGCCTGCTACAGGTCTCAAAAAAGTTGGCACGGGGGCAACAAATGGCTAAAAAAGCCAGCAGTTTTGAAAAGATTCAGCTGGGAGAACATCTAGTGATCAATTAAGTTAATTAATATCAGGTCTGTAACATGATTAGCTATAAAAGCTTTGTCTTGGAGAAGCAGAGTCTCTCAGAAGTAAAGATGGGCAGAGGCTCTCCAATCTGTGAAAGACTGCGTAAAAAAATTGTGGAAAAATGTTCCTCAACGTCAAATTGCAAAGAATTTGCAAATCTCATCATCTACAGTGCATAACATCATCAAAAGACTTGGCCCGTCGTGTCCTGTGGGCCAAGGCTCATTTAAAACGGACTATTTCAAAGTGGAATAGTGTTTTATGGTCAGACGAGTCCAAATTTGACATTCTTGTTGGAAATCACGGACGCCGTGTCCTCCGGGCTAAAGAGGAGGAAGACCTTCCAGCATGTTATCAGCGTTCAGTTCAAAAGCCAGCATCTCTGATGGTATGGGGGTGCATAAGTGCATACGGTATGGGCAGCTTGCATGTTTTGGAAGGCTCTGTGAATGCTGAAAGGTATATAAAGGTTTTAGAGCAACATATGCTTCCCTCCAAACAACGTCTATTTCAGGGAAGGCCTTGTTTATTTCAGCAGGACAATGCAAAACCACATACTGCAGCTATAACAACAGCATGGCTTCGTCGTAGAAGAGTCTGGGTGCTAACCTGGTCTGCCTGCAGTCCAGATCTTTCACCTATAGAGAACATTTGGCGCATCATTAAACGAAAAATACGTCAAAGATGACCACGAACTCTTCAGCAGCTGGAAATCTATATAAGGCAAGAATGGGACCAAATTCCAACAGCAAAACTCCAGCAACTCATATCCTCAATGCCCAGACGTCTTCAAACTGTTTTGAAAAGAAAAGGAGATGCTACACCATGGTAAACATGCCCCGTCCCAACTATTTTGAGACCTGTAGCAGAAATCAAAATTCGGGTAGTAATTTGGTGACATATGTTTATAATTCACGCAATGCATCCTTGAAAATGAAATCCAACACAGCACCCATAATGAAATGACTCTTTTTTGTTATTATCTATGAGTCAAATAAAATATCTTACCTGTTGAGTACCACGAAATAATCATCTCTGGTTGGTTTTAAATCCATTCCAATCTCGGGAGTTCTCATCACCAAATGTTATTCCGGGTTTTATTAGGGACCTTCCCTAATTTTTAGGGAACTCGCTTTCCCTTTTTGCCTTCTCTGCTCTCTTCGAGTTTCTTTGAATTTAAAGCTGCTGATTTCGATCGCTTTCACGGTCCATGATCAATATTTCTCGCTCGTTGTGACAATATGTTCCAGCTTTATGTTGCCCCCACACCATAAGCGCGCCAGAATATCCAGACCTACTTCTCTGTTTACGGATATGACGAGACACATACAGGTGAATTGATTAGGTATGCAATTTGCTGCGAAATCTGACCCGACACGTCTAAAATATATAATATATAATGCTTATTATAGTCTTACTGTAGTAGTTCATGGTAATAGAAAAAAAAAAAACACGATTTGGGCACATTTGGGAACGCAACATTCTTCATTAGAAATGTTTATTAATCTGTTGTTGTTTACAAAGAAGTTTCAGTGTCACATATTCCTTCAGAAATCATTATAATATGCTGATTTGCTGCTCAAGAAACATTTCTCATTATTATAAATGTTAGAAACAGTTTTGTTTACCACTCAAACATTTGTATAAGATTTTAAAAAGAGAGGAATTATTAATTGTATTCATTATGCATGAAAGTGGCAAAAAGTGAGTGAAGACATTTAAAGTGATTTCGATTGAATAAATACATTAACAAATTTAATTAATATATTTGATGAATGCAAATAAATGCTGTACATTAAACTTTATATTCATCATAAAATCCTGAAAAATAATGTGCAGAATCAATTCCACGCAAAATATGAAGTAGCACATTTTTTTTAATTGATAATAATCAGAAATGTTTTATATATATATATATAAACACACACACACACACACACACACACACATACACACATATATATATATATATATATAAACAATTTTTTTTTGTCTCTTGCTGATTGTCTCATGTCAGATGTCATGTCACGTTCAGAATAGTTGTATTCTATTACCATATGTCTTCAGAACAACAATAAATTGTTCACAATAAGGATAAACCAGAAATTATATGGAGCACTTTTACATACAACAACTGTATATTGAGAACATTTGTTTTATTATCTTCCTAGAATTCCCAAACAGAAAATCCAGATTATGAGAATGTTTCTTCTGCATGTGTGCCAAAGCTTCCATTCACAAATATGGACTGGGAATCTGATACCAGTGAAGAAGATGAGGTGAATTACTCCACTGTGTCTTGTCCTGCCAAGCCTGCTGCTAATCAACCCAGACATAATCAGAAGAGCCACCTTAGCAGTTCAAGCTCTGATGAAGAAGACAGAACTGTATATTCAGCCATAAAAGCATAACCACAAGGAATGTCCAACTTAAGTATTAATACCAAGTGTTTTATTCTTAACCTGTATTATACTTATATTTTTATTCTATATAGTGTTATTTTAAAGTTAAAATATATAAATAATGATTCTATAAGAGTGTTTTATATATATATATATATATATATATATATATATAGAGAGAGAGAGAGAGAGAGAGATAGATAGATAGATAGATAGATAGATAGATAGATAGATAGATAGATAGATAGATAGATAGATAGATAGATAGATAGATAGATAGATAGATAGATAGATGGATAGATTTGTTTAAAAAATACTGTTTTATTATGTATCAATGTACCATATATTTGTGTGATCAATTCTTGAATTTTTTTTCTTTACTACTTTGTGAAATGCAGCAATATAGCTTTGTAATTTCATTACAAATTTGTATTTGCCACTGTAAAGCAATTGCTTTTTACTGAATTGTTGGAACAGCCAAGCTGAGAGCATTTGATTGATTTCATAAAACAGTGAATTAAATAAAAATAAAAAAAATAAAATAAAAACAGTCTCCCAGGCTAAGTGATTTCAGGAAGTAATTGTATCACACGTTTGTTATAACATGAGAAGCAAATAATTTTTCACAAATAAAATAATTTAATATGAATAATAATTCATAATATGACTGAATAATTTTTAATAGTCAGGTACAAAAGTAGTAGACAAATGTTTACCAATCAGCTTATTATATATATATATATATATATATATATATATATATATATATATATATATATATATATATATGTACTGTATGTGTGTGTGTGTGTGTGTGTGTGATTCAGAAAGATACTTCAGTGCAGTTGTTTGCTCAACCAACTTGCCCAAAAGATATGAAATTCCAAAGATAAATGCATATAGTATAAAAGTATCTTAAGTATTGCATTGTAACAAGTATTGCATATTGTAACAATATGATGAAACATGGATGAGACAAAATTCGAATAAATTACTCGTATTGCTACAGGCACGGCCCCATAATTTTTTTTCTACCGGTGCCAAGGGGGGCTAGACCAATAAGTGGCAGTGCTTAAAGTAAATGATATTGATGACGTCAGAGTTACTTCATAAAGAATTTTTTTTTTTTTTACCATGCCGTCCTCACTTCACATTCACAATAATATAATAAAGCAGACAGGGGCGTGTTTTCAGATTATTCTTTTTTTTTTCTACTGCAACGTAAAAACAATTATTAATTAAAAAAAATAGCCACTATTGCTGAAAAAGCATATTAAGTGTACGTAGGGGCCTGAAGTGGCCATGGAAAGTTTTGGGAGGATTCCCAGTAAGCAGCTCGACAAACGTTGTTCAGGACACGGAAAGCACAAGTCTCTGTAGTTCATTTTCACTAAGACACACAGAAATATGTTCAAGCCGTGCTCATACAGAGGAAATCCCTATTTGTATCAGGGTGTAATTTGAAAAAGCTTTGTCCGGGTCCACCTCCAAATTCAGATCCCCCCTCCTCATGCACCATTGAAAGATGTTTGTGTCAGGGTTATTATAGTTTTGCATTTTTAACCCCTTCAAGCATGGTGTTCACATTTTTGGACAGTTGATTTAACTCCATAGGGTTATTTTATCATGGTAATTTTCTCCAAACGACTTGAAGGCGGTGTCAGTAGATTGACAACAATATTGTAACAGTGGCTACTACCTTGTATTCCAAATATTCATTGCTTGATAGCGATAGACATGTGCTAAATGTCCCAGGCCTATCTGTGAAAAACTTTTATACAAGGAGGTCAACTGATGTAAAAAAAAAAAAAAATTGTACAGTAAATATGTAAGTATTTTATAAACTAAAATTTAGAGTAAATTGTAGTTTAAATTCACCATAAACCAACTGTCCACGTATGTGGACATCTTGCAATAGTAGAGTCAGATTGTAGAAGTCTTATCTGTAACCTGCTAGTATATCTATTCTATTTTTTCAAATATGTTATGAATTGTCTTATATTGTAACAAAACAGACATTTAACAAATATATCAACATAAATAGTTATTTTAAATGACATATTATAGCATTAAATGGCAAGTTTACACATGCATATGGAGATAAATTAGCATTTTGTCTTCCTAACAGTCACAGCATATATCAAGGAGTCAGTACAGAATAATAGGGAATATCCCAGAGGGACAAGGGTGAAAATATAACTTGTTACAATCAGCAGTGAATGTTTTCCATGATTTGTTCATTTGCTAATAGGTTTAGACTTGTATGTAATCCCTATCATTATGTTATGATGAACACCTGAAATTGAACTGAAATCTTGCAAATTTTGCAAAAATGGCACATAAAGCATGCTGTTACTCACATTGACACTTTTGTCTTGTGTAGCTATCACTGTTATGCCACTATGATGTGTTCCTAAACACTCAATAGTTGAGTTTTCTCCATTCATCTTCAGAAATACTGATGCTGGGCTGCTGTGGCCTTTCTATAATTCACAAAAATATTCAAATTATTACATCATATCACTTTGATAACTACAATGGCTTCAAAATGAATTTGGAAAATTTCTGAATTGCATTAGATAAAAAGTGGCATCTGCAAACAAATATAGTAATAGAGGTTTTCTCAGAATCAACTTCCCTTTCCTGAGCCACTTTTTAAATAGTTTTAACCAACTGGTCATGAGGTCTTTTTTTTGTTTGTGTGCATGTATGAAGTCAGTTCCTCTCATTTCCTGTCATGGCAAAATAAGCAAGGGCTGCCCAATAATGATTAAATCTATATTCCCAAATATTTTGCACAAGAATGTCAATAAACAGATATTAATCATGAAAAAAATATTGCACTTCACACAAGCGTGTGTCTGAGCTTTATTACATTTCAACAATCCTGAGGTTTGCTTGCAGATTTAGTTTCAGTTTGCATTTAGTTTGCATTTTATGTTAAAAACAACTTTGTGTATTATCATAGTCAATTAAAAATATTTTGGGGAAGAAAACTATTTTGATGATCTGTTGGAAAATGTGTTGAATGTGACTGACACGTGGTGTTTCTTCTCTGGCAAATTCATTTAAAAGCCTAAATGTAAGCCTAAAACAAGCAGTGTTGGTTGCTGTAGAGGACTGTCTATGACTGCAATGGAAAGTGAGCAGTTATGAAATGATACTGATGTCATTAACACCTACCACTCATTTTGGTCTATTAATGTGTGGAACAAATGCAAATTCGTTTTGGGTGATAGATGGATTAATATATAAATCGAGGTGCTAAACTGGATGGTAATTTGTAATGCCATATTTATTTATACTTATGTTCTCACAAACATGCTGGCAACTGTTGATAAATGGCAGCAGAGACAACAACATTAATAAAATCAATACACGCTACAGACTCAGACTATGTTTCTGATAGTATGCAATCTACTGTATGTATTTATTTTGAGCATGAAAGTAAAAATATATATATATATTTCCATGCACATTGAGATTATCCATGTGGGCATAATCAGCCTCATAATCATAATGCTTAATGTAATATATCAAGAAAAAATAGGGACTCAGAGGTGTCAATAACTTAGCATTTTAAACCAAATAGGCCTATGTTTTCAACAGTTTAATAAAGTAATGGTATAAATAAATAAAACACTTACTGAGTAACTGAGTAGGATTTTGGTTTGCTGAGGTGCATGGTGGAAAAAACAACAACATATCTGCATTTGTCAAGGCAACTCTTAAGTTAAAGGAATCAGGAAGTAGCATAGGAACTTTTATTATGACACTCTGCTCACAGATTGAATAGTATTACATGGTTTGTAAAAAGTTTAGGCTTGTATTCTGCTCTCAGATTTGCATTGGTTCTGGAGGATTGGGGGAAAAAGTTATCAAATTGGATTATTTTATTATTTAATTATAAAGCATAGGGAATAAACACAGAACTTTTTATATTTATTACCTAGAAAATTGGCTCCAGATGCTCCGTCTGTTGAGAGATTGACTTTAAGATAAATGTTTCTCATAAATAGTTTTGATCTCCGAATATATCTTCAAATTAATTTGAAATTGTCCTGTGATACATGCAGTACCTCTAAACTGAAAGTCCATACATAAAACGCATAATAATCAAAAGTGAAGTCACCTTTATTAATATAGCACTTCATTAAATACAGATTGTTTTTCCATCTTACAAAATCTCTAAATTATGCTTTCAATGTCAAATGCCAGAAAGTGAATTCATGAATTCAAGGCTAGATTATTGTAATGCTTTACTGAGTGGTTGTTCTTAATAAACAGACTCCAGCTCATCCGAAATGCAGAAGCTAGAATTATGGTCATATAAGCCTGGTTTAGTAAACACTGCACTGGCTGCCGATAAGCATCATATACGTTTTAAAATCTTGCTAAATACTTAAAGCCCTGAATGGTTTAGCTCCTCAGTACTTAAGCGTGCTCCTATTGCTTTATACTCCTTCAAGTTCACTGTTGTATCTAAATTCTGGCCAGTTGATAATAACTAGAAAATCAAAATCAACGGTGGGCAAAATAATCTTTTTTTCTATTTAGTGCTCAAACAGTCTTACTAACGTTGTTTGGGAGGCAGACACACTCTGTCAGTTTAAATCTGGATTGAAAAGCCAACTCTTTATGTTCCCACACAAACATACTGGAAAGCATTGATAAAGTCAATACCTGCTACAGACTTTTATATTTTTTAAAGCATACATTATGCTAAGCATATTTTGTTTTGTTCATCATCATCATCAGGCATTTTAATACACGCTGAGCTTGCCCATGTTGTTGTAAACAGCCTCATAATCGCCCTTAATGTAAAAAATAACACAGACACAGAGGTCAGACAACAACTTATTTCAGAATATTGAATGTTTTCCACATTTTAAGGAAATGATTGTAAAAATAAATAATATACTCACTGAGTATGATTTTGTTTCACTGAGGTGCATGGTGAAAAAAAAATAAACAATCACATTTATCATCTGCATTTATCATGGCAGCTGTTAAGTTAAAGGTGTCATATGATTCTATTTCCAAAGATCATTGTTTTGTGTATTTGGTGTAATAAAATATGTTAGCATGCTTTAATGTTTCTTTGCGTTTAAGTTTGGTCAGAATTGTGTAAACATTTTCAAATAGAGAAGTTTGAGGGAGAATCCATTTAGGGCATTTTCGCCAGATTTCAGTCAGCCGAAGAGACTGAGCTTTATAACTTTGCAGATCTTATACATGCCCAATTAGCTACATAACACACTAAAGAAAAAGAATCTTGAAGTAGCATCAGAATTTGTATTATGTTTATCATTCTGTATACTGAATATTATTATTTTGCTGTATAACACACTGTTTAATTAATTTAGACATTTGTGGTTCAAATATTCTGTACCTCTTTGGTTGACAACATAAAACGCTTGGATAAAGGCACGTTTCCTGACACAATGCAAATGTTGTTTGACCTGTAAAGAGAGAAGGTTTATCGATGAGTGGTGTGTAGAAGGAAGAATGAGTGAAGCTGTGAATTTCACTTCAGTATGCAAAAATAACTGTAAAACATTTGTCAAATGTGTCAGCAGCACTGTGGTGATATCAAAATGATGGCCTGTCACAGTCAATAACTGAATCAATGTTCACCTGTATATTTAAATATTAATGTTACTTATCAAGTGTTTTTTATTTTTTCTATTTTTTGGTAGAAATATGTAATGGAATTCTAATGTATTCTTATTTTTAAAGAAAAAAATAGTATTCACTTGTATTCTGCTCTCATATTTGCATATGTTCTGTCGGATTGGTGCCTGCAAAAAAGAAAGAAAATCATAATCACATTAAAAAAAATAATTATATTATTTAATGATTAAACATGAAATGACCCCAATTAGGTAAATATTGCATTTTGTGTAATTATGTTTAATACCTCTGTTCAGATTGTGTTTGTGGCCCCTTTATATCATAATGTTATATGCATACAGTATGGGACATTACTTCCCTTTCTGTTTGGGATCATTGATGTTATGGTCTGAAATTACTAATTTTTGACCAGAACTGTCTCAAGATCATCTGACCCAGATTTGGGGATGATCTGATAAATGTTCAATACAGGATGTGTTTGAATTTCTTTTTTCTAAAGCATAAGTATAAGCCAAAAAACATACAAACCTGTGTCGCCTTTTATATATGAAGACTCCAGTAATTACACAAATAAGGATGAAGACAAGGGAAGATACTACAATATATGGCCAAAATCCAACACCTTGAGCCCCTATGATGATATAATTATAAAAGGATTATTAGTCATATCTCACACATATCATGAAGTACAGTTTCTATTTGACCACACCTATAGAAAAAAAAGCTTTATTCCCAAGATAGCAAGTTAAAGTTTTCATTTCATTACAGAGCAATATTAACAGAGGCTACTGTATTATTCATTGTAATATATTAATTACTGATACTAAAATGTTCATGTTCAATAATTCCTGAATAATCATGTTCATAAAGAAATAAGCTATAATTTGTGTAGGATTGTTACATGTGTCATCAGAGCGCAGCAGACACCCACCTAAATGGTTTAAACATACCGCTTATCCTGCCCCAAAAGACCGTGAACACCGCACATAACATCTGAAGTAAACATTAATTCATATTCACATAACATAAAAACTAATCCCGTTTGACTGATTTGCTTCACATCGGGTGATTTTAGGTCATTGTTTTAGCTGTGACTTCCGGTGGCTTCACTGCCTGATGGCAGTTTAGAACGTGTTGAGCGATCCAGGGGCCTTTGCTATTTCTCAGCCATTTCACTTATAATGGGCCTTACATCAGAATGGGAGTCCGCCTGTGCTCGAAAAAAAAAATAAAAATCTAATCATTGTTCTCTAATTTTTATTTCATTGCTCTCAAGGACAGGTCATCACACTGTCCAAGAGCTGAGGGGCTAAGAGAGGAACACTGTTTTTGTCCATGATTGTTAAAATAGTTCTGTTTAAAAAGATAGATAGAAAGTGCTGCCTCCGAATTGGAAAGGTTGCCTCTGCACATATCATACATGAAGCTAAAACATTACTGACGTTGTACATGTAAAACAACAGATATTGTAATGTTTCCTCCAGTAAAATATGCAATACATTTCAACTCCTTCCCATGGTCTTCTTTTGCACCCAGAAAGGTTATGTTAAAGTAGGTGATCCGATCTAAACCTGAAAGTGTTTTGCTCCCCGTTGTGACCTGCATGTTCTCATAGTTCCATGTGATGGTTGGATCCTCTTTCTGGCAGGAATGGTAGACACTACAAATGAAGTTCTTTGTGACGCCCTATGGGACATCTGCCAGTTCAGGCTCAATCATTATTTTATAATGAACACCTGAAATTGAACTGAAATCTTGTAATAGGTCCAACTGTTTAAAGTGAACTTATAACTAACATAACACAAAGCATTTCATATTTGTTTACTCACATTTTGACTCCTTCAGTTGTCACTGTTATGCCACCATAATGTGCTACTGAACACATAATAGTCAAGCTTTCTGCCTTTAAGACACCTGTTCGTGTCAGAGTGATTTTCCACAGGCCGTTTTTAATATGTTCATCCTTTGTTTGATCAGATCCTTCTACACCGCTCAGAGTGATTGTTGGTTTGCTCTGTGGACACGTGTGGAGAGTTGAACATTCTACTGTGATGGCATCACCCATCTTTTCACCTCCATAAATACTGATGATGGGCTGCTGTGGCTTTTCTATAATTCACAAAAACATTCAAATTATTACATAATATCATACAGTGGCTCCAAAATGTATTTAGTAAATGTCTGAATTGCATTAGATAAAAAGTGTCTTTTTCCATAATTTTCTTCCCTTTGTTGAGCCACTTTTTAAATTGTTTCAACTAACTTGTCATGGGGTTAATTTTTTTGTGGATGTATGAAGTCAGTTCCTCTCATGTCATCTCACGGCAAAGTAAGCAAGGGCTGAACAATAATGGTTAAATCGATATTTCCAATTATTTGGCTAAAAGAAATACAATAACAATTATTAGTCATGGTTATAGTCATTTTAGAAATTTAGAAAATGATTGCACTTTCACATCAACGTGTCTGAGCTTTAATACTTTTGTGTAATGAATGAATATAATATACAAGTTTCACTTTTTGAATGGAATTAGTGAAATAAATCAACTTTTTGATGATATTGTAATTATATGACCAGCACCTGTAGTTTCAGCAAACAGCAAAAATGACAGTATGGAAAGAAAAAACAGACTAGCTGTAGCTTTACACTGAGCAAGATATTGCAGTGGATATCGAACTCCAACTTGCCCGTGCTTGCCATTATTTTTAGATAAAGATGAAAAAAGAAATAATTATTAAAATGTGGTTTATCATGAATTGCCTTTTTTGATGTTATTTAAAAATTGTTCAAATAAAGTCAATATGGCTACAAAACTATTACAATTTTTTTTTTGTTTAAATAAGACAAAGATTATTGGAGTATGCATTTAAAATGAAATACCCTTTTAGTTTTTCTACTTCAAAATGCTTTCAATATTTGACTTGCCATTTCTTTGTAATTGCTTGTGAAATTTACTATAAATTTCTGAGAGATAATTTTGTCTACACACTTTTTTTCAATACATTTGGACTATCACATATTACAGGAATATTATTACAACAGTATTTACTTTCTATCGACAAAGATTGTAGACGTGACATCATAAAATGCATAGGTGCGCATTTTATGATGTCCTATGAGGTACTGCAATCCCTACTTGATGACTCAGCTATAAATCAGTTTTCCATCTGAACTTCTCAATGACATAATTTGGATGCCATGGATCATAAACTAAAGGATAACCTCTAGAGACCAACTGATACCACACAACTCTACATGGGTCATTGGGTGGGTATGATGTGTAGCTGAAAGAACATGGTATGACCAGACAGGAACCTCTGAGACCGTGCATTTCCTTTGGCATTGTCACTTCCCATCCCAAAGCATCATACAGCAGAACACCTTTGGGACAAAAGTTAAATAACATTAATAGCTGAGTGGAAGATTAATCAGTTTTGAATAGTTAATTTGTTGTGAATTAATCTCAGTATCAATTATTAATGATTTTAACGATTAGTTGTTTCAGTTGTTGTCGAATCACCACCCATCAAGGTGAAGTGCATTGATGTTGAACCTTTGATACATGTAAACCAGTTGTAGGAGACCTCCAATACAATTAGTATTATAATAGGGGCAGTTAAAAAAATCAGTGACAGTTATCATAATGTATACCCTTTGTAGGGGAATTTACAGTTAAAACCCAAGGACCAGATATGTCACAATGAAGACCAGGAGTCAGAGATGAGTTCAATTAATAATAATAATTTTACTTGAAGAAAATAGTTTGCAATTTCATCAGCAGATGTCAGCTTCAATACTCTCGACGGAGTTCGTAGGCCGCTCTCGTACAACTCAAAATCAACCACAGTTATACCCTGACAGAGGATACTAATTGCGTCAATACATAAGTCAACAAGATTCTGATTGGTTCCTAAACCTAGATAAACTCTCCAAAGACGTATATCTGATACGCTGGACACTGGCAGTTGATCGTTTGTCCTGGGACTGTCTGAGCTTCTCCCTGTACAGACAGATACTAACACACAGAGAACTTATCTAAAATTCAAGGCTTTCTAGCACTGGTGAGTGTCTTATCATTACGGTTGGATACACACACATAATATGTGGACATTAATCTTGAGGAAAAGAAATACAGGGTAGACCAGGATTCTTTAATATCTCATAAGCGCACATAAGGTTACACATTTCACTCTTGCCATAACTTGATTAATAGTCAAACAAGAAATCAGGTAATAATATAATTAATATCAGTATGAAGGATATGTCAACTCGGCATCCACTCCTTCACCTTCTCAGTTGCATCCACTATAGGTACAGTAGAAGTGAGGAAAACAGATTCTTTTACCTTGTAAAAGCAATTGAAAAAGCAGAAGTCCCATCATGGTCCTGGGTTTGCCCATGAAATAAAAGTTGAAATAAAAAAACTATTGTCTTACAAATAATAATAATAACAATAATAACATTTTAATGCAAAGTGAAAAGAATTTAAATCAACATAAATATCACACTATAGGGACTTTCTAAATCTTTTTGCTCTCAATTGAGTTCTTACCACTAAATTAAGAAAAAACATTTATTAAACTCAATAAAATTTTCTTAAGACAGTGGATTCCAATCCTGGCCTTTCCCAAACATTTCCCAAAGGCAATATACAATCATGTCGAAAAGTAGCTGTGCTTTTAAAAAGTTTTTATGTGTATCAAACATCAAGCAAAGATGGAGAACAAAATAAGTAATTCTTATATCTTAACAGCAGCATGTCAGAGAAATGTACAACAAATACTGCTTAAAGTGATTAAAAAAATTAACCACTTTCTTTTGTTTGATAATGATAATGTGACATTATTGTGATTTTGAATACATTTTTTGAAGAAGTTATTAATCTGCTACTATACGCATTATTTACGACAGTCCAATTTTATTAAACCAACGTGGTGCCCCCTGGTTTTTCAAAAAATGTATAAATATGAAACTAATGAAAATAAAAATTTGAAGAAAAGTGTTGATTGCTGTAATAAATGAAGAGCTGCTCATGTCACATCGCATTTTTGAAATCAATCACACATGGTTCTGTTGAGTATGAACACATTGGCCAATCATGAGTTTTTGCATGCTAAATGAATCTCACAAATTTTCTCATCATAAGCAACAAAATGAAGATCAAGTAATTACGTAACATTAAATTAAAGCATAATATTTTGTAACTCAGAATGTATTTATTGAGTTGTGATCACTTTAAATACAAATTGAGTTGAATTTAAATATTTCCAGACATGATATTAGATATTGTCTAAACAGGCTGGTTTATGATGTTTGTAGTTTATAGCCATTACACTAACTTTAGGCTACTTTTATCCTTACCGTGCAGTTGGTTCTCACACTGCCTATTGGTAGATATTTCCTTCTTCCTTGATAAATTATGACAGACATTTTAATGAAGTGTAGTATTGTTAAAATGTAGTCTTTGAAATGGCAAGTCAAAACAGAATGACAGATTAAGCAAATCATTCAAGTGCATTAAACTGCACTTAATTATAATTTTATTCAGTGTTATATTATTATTCATGAGACAAATAATCTTAGAATCCTTACATGGAAAGAGAGAGAGAAAGAAAGAGAGAGACTTCATTTAACCATTATCATGAATTATTTATTTGGTTTACCATGGGGCACATCATTTTTATTAGTATGCTGTCATGCACAAGCATTAAATAAAATGATCATGAAAGTATTTTATTTTTATTTAAATCCTGTATCCATGTGATGCTTGGTGTGAGGAACAGCGCATTCGGCGATATGTATCTCCTTACTCTGTAGCTATAGTAACAATTAAAAAATGTGCCGTTAAGAAGTTTTATTTAGTTATATCTAACGCTAATTGGCTCTCGCCGGTTTCGTCATAGATTGCGACATGCTGTGTTTCCGGTGATGTGTGTTTTGAATGAGAAACGCGCGCCTTGACGGAGTGGATCAGGATAGTATTTTCAGCATTTAACAATTTAAATTATTGCCTGCTCCTCACGATTATATTATATTCTGCCAGAGTGAATTGCAACTGAAATGCATCGTCATTTGGATTACTGTTGTACTGCTCTTTGAAACATCTGCAATAAATTATTATGATCAAGTGTCCATCTGTTACGTTAAATATATATATATATATATATATATATATATATATATATATATATATATATATATATATATATATATATATATATATATATATATATATATATACACACACACATATATGTTTCGTATTCCTTCAACTAAGTAATATTTTGTACAGAATTAATTGTATTATTTTGATTAACATCTCTATGTGAAAGAAATGCTCTATATCTAACATTTAAAGTGAACTATTTACTAGCTTGCTTTATTCATTCATTATTTTATTAGAGTGAAGCGTTTGGATAAAATAATTGAGCTTTTATGCTTTGTTTTGTACTTTGTAGATGGCTGATCTTGCATAATCACTCCAGCTTGTAGGCTATTACCAGGGTTCTAAATTAACACCCGCCAAATGCGGGTTAAAATTCATTTTGGCGGGTGTTAATTAAAACTTACTAGCCAGTTTGGCTGGTGATGCATGACATGAGGCTCTGTTCTCGGTCATTTATCCCCCTGGCAGCACTTCCTACATTTCCCATGAACACTTTGCTGTAATGCTACGTGATGACGTTTCATATGCCCATTGGCTGCACGCAGTTTGCAGTGAAATCAGCGTGAAAAAACATGGAAACGAATAGAGCATCCAACAGAAAACACAAGAAGAAGAACGAATGAAGCCAGAGCAGGGAGCATAAACTGAAAGAGGAGGGAGTTAGCTATTAAACAAAGAAATTAAGATTAAACTAAATGCGGCGGTGGTTGGGACAGATTTCTGGGGGCGAAAAGAGGAACGAGGCAGGGGATGAGGATATCGACAGAGAAACAAAGAAAATAAAATTTAATGCCAAATGGCTGACGGGTCACGAATGGCTTGTGTTTGATCACAAGACTGTCGTAATGCTTTGTCAGGATTGCCGCATGTAAGTTACGCGAAAGAAAAAAACAAAACAAGCAATTTTGTGGTGGGAACTAAAAATTTTAAATTTGAGTCAGTGTATATTTTGTTGTATGCATTGTACTTTATATGTGTTTTTCATGCCAACAATGTTAATAAAATGATCAAATGCATTCAGTGGCACTCATAATTTGTTATTTTTATCGAAAAAAATGGCTAGTGGAAATTCTGATTGGCTGGTAACTTTAGATCAAAAAAAGTTAATTTAGAACCCTGGCTATTATTTATCTGGAGCTCCCAGACTTTCCTGATGGCGAGGATAGGTCAGTCTAGTGGCTGTGGGCTTAACTGGGGATTGGGAGCCCGCCGTGGGATTAAGTCGGGGTGCTCAGGAGATGAAGAAGGGATGGACGGAACCAGTGGAGGCGTAGGACACCTAGGAGGTGAAGGAGGCTCAGGGAAGTGTCCTAGAGGGGAATCTGGGAAGAGGATTATTATTGGGTTATAAGAAATCTGGGGGTAATGCAATGTCTATGATATTAGAGCTGATAATGAAGGATATTCTGGAGGAGAGGGCGGTTTATTATATATACAGCTTGCCATATGAGTCGCAGGTGCTCATGTCTTCAGTGCAGCAGAAGTGGGGATCGTGGACGTTGACACTGGCTTTGCTGAATGCGGCGGCCTTGACTTCGCCACGGGCTGCTGCATTGACCAGCTGAGGAAAACAGCTGAGCTCGGAAGGATACTGGGTTGGGTTTGGGTAGATGGGAGGAGCTGTTGGAGCGGTATGTAGAGGTTCCCGGTTTGGGGTGAGCAGGCGAAACACGACCCGTTCCTGAGGGGACTGGACGAGGAAATTTGGGCCGTTCTTGATTTGAACTTCTTCCACTTCGAAGTCAGGATTAATGAGACAAGATTAATGAGCTCGATCAAGGGGAAAATCACCACCAGGAAGAGTGCAGCAGATTGTGTCTTCGTCCAGCCCGACAAAAAAAACAAACGCCCAGGAACGATGCGTGATAACTCACCCGGTTTGCGAGCTCAAGGAAATCCTTTATATATCACTCCAACCTCCGACCGCTCTGACTCAAACACCTCAGCGCTAGGGATGGCTGACGTGAAACAGACGTTCCGAAGCTTTGCGAGATCCCGAAGCCATGGCTGGACTGGCCATTGGGCATACCGGGCATTTGCCCGGTGGGCCGATGTGCTTTTTGGGCCGATATCTCATACTCATACTTTTTTTTTTTTTTTTTTTTTTTTTTTTAAACGGCCCATAAAATTTGTACATCGGCGGCCCATTCGTTTTGTTTTGCTTAATTGGCGGCGCTGGGTTTGTGCCGGTGAAATGCATTGGTCAAAGTCAGTGTTAGTTTTTTTTTTCTGACAGACCAGCCCATGAAACACGTAGATCAGTGGCCCATTGGCTCTTTTCTTGATTGACACTGGGCTGGCCCAATCACAACTTTAAAGGAGTGAGCGAGCGGCAGCAGTGTCAGTGTGTATCTGTAAAAAAAGATGGAGAAGAAACGCAAGGAATGTGCAGATAAATAGCGTGAAAAAATAGAACCAGGCCCTTAAAGCAGACACTGTAAACTGTGTCAAAATATATGTTTTCTGACCTTCATCAGCTCCTGTGGCAGATGATGATAGTGAGGACGGAGGATCAGGAGAGAGATGAGAAAGTGTAGAGCCTGCGGTAAGCATAACTACTTTCAAAACACTTAGGCCATGTCATGAGTGTAGATTATTTCCACATCTGCATAGTTGACGATTACCGCAATTCACTAGAAATTTAATAAGAGGCGTTTGTAAACCAATGTTTTCCGCCAAAATAAAAGCTTGATGCAGTTTGCGTCAAAATAAAAGATCATGTGCTTATCTCTTTCACGTATAGAAATTGGTACAACTAATTAAGAAAGTTTCCTTTATTTTTTTGTGCATTTGTTTTACAAAATATGGCTATTACTGTCATTGGATTAATATTATAACTATTATTATGTATAGGTGTAATGTAAATAGACACTGTAACTAAACGAGGTTTGAATTTTTCTTTGTTTAATTTGCACACTGAATATGGGTTGGAGCTTTTAATTTTGAACTCTCAAAGTGCACCAGATTAATGAATTTAACATTAAAATGCACAAAATTTTCTCACGGGGGGGCATGTCCCCGAACCCCACTAGAAGGACCGAGGACACACCACCATAGCTTTAACAAAAATCCTGTAAGAAACACTGGTATTGCTATGCCAGAGATGCTTATAGCTTGTTTTAGGATTCAGCGCTGTGGAGTATAGTTCAACTGTATTAATAAATATAAAATTTTGACTTGTTTCATCTGTTAACTCTCACTCGTTCCTATACTCACTCATTACATGGCATTAGTGGTTTTAATGAATAGGAGTTGGTATGCATATAATTAAGGGCGTGCAAAGATGGGTGGTGTTTATGATCATATAGTGGGCCGGTCTGGGCAAAAATGCCCGGGGCGATTTTTGTCCCAGTCCAGGCCTGCCCGAAGCGCAGATGTTTCGAAACACTGATCCGAGGCGTGATTCAAAACGCCCATGTCACATGACTGCGGCCTCGAAGTGTTTCACAAGTGTTTCGACAGGTGGCATGGTCCGCCGAATCAGCGTTTGATTGACATGGTTGGGTATTGACCACACAATCGCACATCTGTATAAAAGTGAAGTCAACGCATCTTGACCTGTCTGATTTTGAGATAGCGGATATTTGGTGATATAGTGACATTTATAGTGTGATTTGTTTAGTTATATGTAGGGTTACATTTAAATTAACACACTGACTGATAGGCTAGAGATGGACAGAATATACATATAGTGACACATTAAAGCTACAGGTTGTAGGACCTGCCATTAGAGGGCGCATTATCAAAACAATAACAATCGTGTGGTTTGATGACGCTAAGGAGGAGTGTGGAACGATGGGATTTGTTGTCTTCTACCCAACCGCTGACGGCCATCAATCAGACGAAAAGATAAATCATGGATTTAACGCGAGTTCACCGATTTGCGCGAGTGGATTACATACAAAGTCAATGGAAAGACGCGATCAGACTATGGATCAGATGCATCCTTGCGCGGGTCTAGAGATGCGATGCCCCGCGTTTGGCGTGTATGCCCCATAATACTAATCTTGTTGATCGTTATAATAGCATACATTTTCTGTAAAGATACGAATAAAAACAAGTCACCTGTCGAGTAAAACACAAGCGAGATCGGCATCTCTTTCTTGTTGAAGTTTGCCGCGAAGCTACTTCCGCATTTGTCCACGACACTGTTGTCACATGGTTTCTGTCAGTAAAGGCGGTAACGAAGGGTAACTAACGTAATTGACAGGCGACTGCACTGCCCCGTGTCACTATTTAGAATGGGAATTTCCCAGGGGGGCAGGGTTTCATATTTTTTTTGAAGCACCCCTGGGCTTTGCCATTAACTTTACATCCGAGGCGTTTAAAGACTCCATTTGTCCATTAATTATTTCTAAAGAAACATGAAAATGTATAAAAGGCTCCATTACCTTGGGTCCCGTAGAAGCAGTTTTTGTAAAAAATAGGCTAACGATTGTGTCATAACCAGTGACTCTCTGTCGCACAGTAGAGAAATTACCGTATGGACAGGAGGAGAAGCTCGCAGGCAATCTTTTTTCTGTCTATGAGCCTATCGGGGGGACGTGGAGGTATAAAGTCAAGGGAGATAATTAATCAGAATACTTACCAAAATTTGCTCCTGTTCACGCTCGCCTTCTCTGGAAGATTCGGTGGGTGATTCAGATTTCTCTTAGCACAGCGATTAGAAGACGTACAGGTTGCTCACGTGACATTTACGTCATCAAGCTCAGTTTGAGTCTGCGCAGTACGCCCGACCCCCAGGAAGTGCTTGCTTCTATTGACTTCATTTTTCTCCATTGAATCCAATGGGGTTGTTGTGTCCATTTATTTTACTGTATGGAATTTTCTCATGATTACATTAGAGATATTGTTAGTAATCAGCTGGACAAAATATATAACACTAGCCTAGTGGTTTTTGGATATTTTACTGCAAATATGTTACAAATTGTACCTTTAATAGATGCATAGATAGAAATATACTGTATATAGGCAAATAGATTAATATATATATATATATATATATATATATATATATATATATATATATAGGTAGATACATAGATAAATAGATTAAAATAGATAGATAGATCAATACAAATGGAGGCTCCCCAGAAGAGATGCTGACTTCATATATGCTGTCAGTGTAGGATTTGTTACTAATTGCTGTTTTCATCATCAGGCCCATCATCGCCATAATCATCACCATCAACACCAGTAGAAAAACACAGGACAGTTTCTGGGAATTTTTTGATAAACGTATCCATGTAACCCAGATTATACACAATGCTACAGCTGATGCTACAGTGGAAGTGGAAAAATACCCCCATGATGCGTTTTTGCCCAGAACTCATGATTCCCTAATTGAAAGAGAGAGCAGTAAACTTTCCTAATTTGTATGTCCTTGCTGAAAAACATATATGCATGCCATCAACAAGTGTACCTTGTGAGAGGATTTTTTCGAAGGCTGGAGAAATTATCTGTATGAAAAAAAAGAAGTAGGCTAAGTCCTTCCACAGCAGAGAAATTAATATTTTTGAATAAACATCTTTAAAAAAAGTGAGACATTGTGGCTTGATTTATTTTATTAATATTCATTTTTCATGACCAAAATAACAATATGCACAGTAAGAAGCCTACAGGTTACAAGCTTCACATATCAGAAAAAGACAATGATAATAAAAACATCACATTTTTAATGGCTTGTTGTTTCAGATCAACACCTGCAAGTGGCCACTAGGTGTCACCGTTGAGACGGGTGACGGATTGATCAATCAATCAATTAACTAAACAAGAAAAGGAAAAAGACCAAATAAGGAAGATGCAAAAGGAACAGAAAAAAAAGTCCATAACTGTGACATGGACACTACATTAAATTTGCAGTTATAACTTGAAATTTACAGCATCTAATTTTAGATAGAAACAGATCTCCGCTTATCTGCAAAGCATGGGTAAACTACGGTGCCCGTGAGGCGACTTGTTCGGTTTACTTAGTTTGTCGCGGCCACGAAATAATAACTCGTGGGAACGTGATAATATTTCGTGGCCACGAGATATTAATTTGTCGGAACTTCATATTAACTCGTGGGAATGTCATATGTCGTGGCCACGAGATCATTTTGTCGAGGTAACAACATCCTTATGTCGTGGCCTCGAGATGCTATGTTGAAGGAACGAAATGTTTTTCTCGTGGCCACGAGTTTAATGTGTAAACAAACCTGCGTGACCATAGCAACCCAGGATTATCAGAGATGGAATCATTAATATTTTATTTTAAATTAAGTAATTATTATATTAACCATATGCTTTGGCTATTGGGCTGTATTACATGCGATCATCAGTATTCAAATGAAGTTTATCATAAATAAATATTACATAAAGTGCATAATAAAATATGAAAACTTTTTTTATCCATCCTACAGTTTTGTAAGTCCATTAAATGATAGTCTTTCCCACATAATATGTGTACATTATTATTATTATTATTATTATTATTATTAGCCTATTATTATCGGTTATTTTTTTATTTCGTTTATATTCTTTTTTTCTCTTAATATTCTCTTTACTTAATATCCTGAATACTTTTGTTAATAATAGCGTACTGTAAATGCTCCACATTAACATAAAATGTCATAAAAGCATCAAATGTAAATGCATACATTTTATATGTATAAATCATATAATAATTTCTTAATTAAAAATAAATTATTAATGATTCCATAATAAATCCTGGGTTGCTATGGTCATTCAGGTTTGTTTACGCATTAAACTCGTGGCCATGAGAAAAACATGTCGTTCCCTCAACATAGCATCTCGAGGCCACGACATAATGATGTTGTTACCTCGACAAAAGTGGCCAAGACATATTATCACGTTCACACGAGTTATGTTATTATGACGTGGCCACGACAAAACTAAGTAAAGCGAAAAGTCACCATACGGGCACCGTATAGTAAACAAATAACTGCTTGAATAGTACAGCATTTTCTTTACTCAAACATTATGTCTGTTAAGGCTATTGTTTGTGTGTGCTTGAAGACTGGAGAATTAGTTTTTTTGCCATCTAGCAAAAATACTTTTGTACGTTTGAAATATCCTGCTGTGCATAAGTGCTTAATCGTTTATATCATGAGATTTTGGCTAAGTATATTAAACAACAAGAAAAAACTAAGCGCCCATAGCAACAATAAACGTTATATCCTAACATGTAAAAGGTGATTGTGGCATATAATGTGCTGCACTTGCCTCAGAAGTGGACAAAACACTGATCTCCTCATTCGCCAGCCAAAGACCTTGTTAACTCCATTTGAGCTTGTTTTTTATATAGCCTAATGTTAATTGCACGTGTCTGATACAACACCAACACTGAGTGTTGTTTAATTAATGATTTTTCTGCCTTTGTTGTCTTTTTCTCTGTAAAATCTTTTGGTAATCATCATAAATCATTTGAAAGCTTAGAAGCCCAAGATTCATCCTGTGAAAACCATTTTGGAATTGGACATTGCTTTACCATGAAAATGGTACTTTAAATTCTAATGGCGGTCACCTCCCCCTTAGTGGGCAGGGTCAAGTGTCATAAAACATAATGCATTACGGTCTTCTAGAACCAAAACTTTTATAATCTTGGCAACAAACATATCATTGGAAAGGTCTGAGTCTCAGGATTTCACATTTGGTGGTTATTTTGAGATAGAAGTAAAATTCACAGAGAAATCTAGAGAAAAAATCATTAAGAAAAATTCAAAATAGTTCTGATGACTCCCAGTGGCTGTGTGTGGTATGACACCCTAAATAAAATCTCACAGGAACCTCAATTTTTTTTCATATCAACTTTAAATTTGTAAAATAACTTATTTAGACACAAGGCTTTAATTTTATACCAATTTTAGAGTAAAACCTGTTATGTAAAATATTAATAATAAATAAAATAAAATGAATATAGCGCATATTATTTACAGTACATTTAAACTTCTATAACTTTTAGATACTTCAAAAAAACTTTTGCCAAAATCTGCACATTTTTTTCTTTAAAAAGAGACCAACCTTAGGTAAAGTATAGGATATAATTGTTTTAAGCATGCAGTGGCAAGTAGGCCAGTAACAGTTAACAGATTAATGACTTAGTCCTTTTTTATACCCTAATCAGGCAAAGTGAACTGGGAGTCACAACTCATAAAATCTAAAATATATCAAATATTTAAAAAATTATTTTGGATATGTTTTACTTAAAGGAACACTCCGACTTTTTGGGACTTTAGCGTATTCACAGTATCCCCCAGAGTTAGATAAGTCCATACATACCTTTTTTATTTCTGTGCGTTCCGTAAGTGTTATTTGACGCACCCACCGCTAGCCTAGCTTAGCACAAAGACTGGATGTAAATGGATACTGGTAGCATAGTAATCCCAATAAGTGACAAAATAATGCAAACATTTTCCTATTTACATGTTGTGATCTGTATAGTCACAGCGTGTACAAATAACAAGGCTATATGAGACAGAGACCATTTTTAATCGTATAAATACTGGGAACTATATTCTCACTAGGCGTAGGAGCACAGATAACGTTACTTGGGCGGAGTGGCTACTTGGGCGGAGTGATTAGCGCAGCACACGGGACCGTAAACAAAACAAACGTGACTAACTAGCTTGACGTGACTCGTGATCATGGCTTACTTTGAGGAATTGGCAGACTCAGAGGAATTTTACTGTGTATCAAACCAAGATCCAGAATATTTGCGTCACTACCACGGAAGATTTCTCTGCCCTAGTAATACACCCGGCAGTTGTCTTTTTTTTACCCATTGTGACAAGATCAACTGGAAGAAACGCCCCATGCCGAGTGAACCTAATGGTCAGCTGGCCACCAAGTAAGTGATTTTGTTATAATGATCATTCATAGTTCAATGAAATTGTAGTATAGCCATTGCATACAGTGTGTCACAATAATAACAATAAAGGGGATACACGGACCCCCTATTCACGTAATAGTGTCACTACTAAGGTTATATTACATTAGCAAGGCACTGTTACAGTATGGCTAATGTTAGTCATCTCAAAACATAACGGAACACTTACCGCAGCAACAGGTGATCCAATTTGTCCTGTCTTTATTATCGATGGGATGGCTGTATCCTTTAGCACACGTTTCATGGTCCGTGTGGCAACTTGCATTTTTTCAAAATAGTCGTCTACAGTAAAATGTTCAGAGCAAACGAAATACTTTGTGATGGTGTTTACAGGTGTGTTTGGATCTATTTCCAGAGCAAGTAGCCATCGATTTATCAGGTCAGCGTTTGTGGTTGGAATTCTATGAAACATCATAGTAATACCTGGTCTCCCCTGTTTATTGTCGCAGTTCTTTACAATACAGCGAACACCCATGATTATGCCCATGACTATTACTCCAACTCTGAGCGAACTCTCTTCTCCTCACCACGGCGCGTTTTGGGTGCTGCGCTAATCACTCCGACCAAGTAGCCACTCCACCCAAGTAACGTTAGCTGTGCTCCTACGCCTAGTGAGAATATAGTTCCCAGTATTTATACGATTAAAAATGCTCTCTGTCTCATATAGCCTTGTTATTTGTACACGCTGTGACTATACAGATCACAACATGTAAATAGGAAAATGTTTGCATTATTTTGTCACTTATTGGGATTACTATGCTACCAGTATCCATTTACATCCAGTCTTTGTGCTAAGCTAGGCTAGCGGTGGGTGCGTCAAATAACACTTACAGAACGCACAGAAATAAAAAAAGGTATGTATGGACTTATCTAACTCTGGGGGATACTGTGAATAAGCTAAAGTCCCAAAAAGTCGGAGTGTTCCTTTAAGCTCAGATGATAAAAAAAATGCCATGAAAATATTTTTTGCTTATCATTTTCCACTCTTGCCTGTTTAAGGATTAAAGCTGATAAGGGAGATTAGAGCTGTTGATAGCATTCTATTGCAGTTATTAATAAAGTTATTAAAAAAAGAGCGAGAGAGACAGAGACAAACAGAGAGAGAGTAAGAGAGAGAGAGCTTGTGTGAATTAGGCTAACATACCTCTGTGCATCTCTACACTCTTCTGCTGCAGCGTCTCTAAACAGCGATGTTATTACATCGCTACTGAGAAATTTCATGTGTAGCCTTTAAGTTGCTACACTAGGTATATAAGCTAACTGATAAAATCATCAGGGCAGCGCTGACAAACTGCGTTTTTACATGTTAACAAGTGATATGGAACTGTAATGCGGTCAAGAGAGCTGCCTGGAACTACGCTGGCCGTGTGTTTCCCAGAAAATAATTGTATTTGCACACATCAGAACGTTCGTCAGCCAACAGATTCAAGCATTCAATGGCCCCGTAGTCTGTGTGTGAGATCTGGTGTATATATATATATATATATATATATATATATATATATACAGTATAAATATTTTATATATATATATATATATATATATATATATATATATATATATATATATATATATATATATATTAGTGGTGGGCCATTATCGGCGTTAACTTTTCATGACTATGAAAATTGTAGAGTCACACTGAAGGCATCAAGGGCTATTTGACCAAGAAGGAGAGTGATGGGGTGCTGCGCCAGATAACCTGGCCTCCACAGTCACCGGACCTGAACCCAATCGAGATGGTTTAGGGGTGAGCTGGACCGCAGACATTAGGCAAAAGGGCCAACAAGTGCTAAGCATCTCTCGGGGAACTCCTTCAAGACTGTTGGAAGACCATTTCAGGTGACTACCTCTTGAAGCTCATCAAGAGAATGCCAAGAGTGTGCAAAGCAGTAATCAAAGCTAAAGGTGGCTACTTTGAAGAACCTAGAATATGACATATTTTCAGTTGTTTTACACTTTTTTGTTATGTATATAATTCCATATATAATTCTACATGTGTTAATTCATAGTTTTGATGCCTTCAGTGTGAATCTACAATTTTAATGAAAATAAAGAAAACTCTTTGAATGAGAAGTTGTGTCCAAACTTTTGGTCTGTACTGTATATATATATATATATATATATATATATATATATATATATTATTATTTTTTTTTTTTTTTTTTTTCTGTTACAACAACAAAAACAACATGCTGTTTACCATAAATACCATATTGATAATTAACATTTTACAAAATATTTCTGATGGTGCTGATCTATATTGTGAAACACATTTTGTGTGAAAGGTATAAAACTGCATCTGAGCACGAAGAGCAGATTAATCAAAAATAATTCCTTGATACATAAACTTTTGACAAACCATTTTTTCATACAAATAACGGATTACAGATGATATCCAATCCTGTCTTCAATTCCTTCTAAAGTCATAAAATAACTGGATTATACTGTGAATATAATCAAAAACATGCATAGATTCAGTATTTTATCACCAGAGGAGGTGTTTTGTCCTGGTTTGTTGCAGAAGAATGCATTAGAAGCTGCTGGATAGGCTATTTGCCTCTGTTCACTGGCTCCTGAACAAAACCTGGTGATCACACACACACACACACACACACACACACAAAGACATTCTCGACTTACTTTCAATTATATTATTTACTTATGTGTTCTTATTGTTACAATGAACATTCTTCTTAAGGACTGTATTATTATATTGTAAGGCTGGTGCCAAGCTCACACCCAGAGAGGGCTGCTCTCTGAGAAGGAAAAGGACTTTTCTGGAAATTAGCATTTGAACACTCTCTTGCAAATCCTCATCCAAATCAAGATGCAATTAAACTCTGTTTTCTCTGTAAATGTTAAAATCACCCGAAACTTGCCCGAAATCTGTTTATTTCTAATTGTGAACACTCACTACACTCTCAGAAAAAAGGTACAGAAACTGTAACTGCGGAAACAAACCTGTATATTATTTATCTCTAAAGGTCTGGAGCACTGGCACTTTTCCCGGTGGGCCGCTGGCCAATACATACAGTCGGCATATAGTCATAGCTGGGGGCGTGGCGAGGGTGGAGTTGGCGTGGGGGAAAACACTGCGAGCACCGTGTGTATTTGAATGACAAAAATGCACATATTGAGCACTCATTCCCAGAGACTCGTAGAACAATTGTAGTCTCTTTTATCTTAATATTCATATACACTAGTCCATGTTAATATTTGATTCATTGTACAGCCCTACTTTAGATTTATTCATTCAAAAATAGCCATGACGTTTTGCTTTATACAGCAAGTTCCATTTTTGACTGGATTCCGCGATTCGATCCTTGTCGCTTCGCAAACACAGACGGGGTGAATTTACGTATTACCAAGAATTTACTTGGGTCTGTCATGTGATTAAGGAACGACTCGACCCGAAGACTCATGAGATTAACTAATCAATTCTCTTTCCGGCTCAGACTGCACTGGTTTTAGCATATGGGTCTGTCAAGTGATTACGGAACAACTCGACCCGAAAGACTCATGAGATGAACTAATCAATTCTCTTTCCGGCTCAGATTGCATTGGTTTAGCGTATGGGTCTGTCACGTGATTAAGAAAGAGTCAAAAACCTGATAGTCCCGAACTATGAACCAATCAATTCTCTTTCCGGCTCAAGACTGCATTGACTGACACAGGTGAATTACTACTAGCGGAACAGAACCTATAGAATGTGCGACTCAACAAATCACCCCAGAGACGTCTCGTTCTTCCCGAGTCACATTAAAGATTCGTTTTGCAAGGGTTCTATGATGTTAGTAGTATATAATTTTCTTTAGCAATTTTTTTTTGTTATTTTATTTATTTATTTATTTTTATATTTTGACCCCTATGGGCTAGTGTTTCCCAGTAGATTTGTTGGTCCCACTCTGCCCCCGTCTTCATCCCAAGATAAGTAAATCACAAGGTATTACAGATTTTAGGAGTTTTGAGATATTTTGCTTACTGTGGAGTGTGTGTCTTCTTCCTGTGATTTCCTGGTGATTACATTCTGTCGCCCTTGAGGTGTAAACTCTCCAGATCTGGACCTTGATTATGGTAAATCCTAATTATTAGTTCATGCCTCCATTAGAAGGATGTTTTGTCTTTGTTTTGGAGTATTTAAAGAAATGTTGCAAGAACGATTCTGTAGCCAGATGAGCCCAAATTTGTTATGTCAGATTTTTCGTATTTTACTCTTAGATTTATCTTTGAGAATTTGATTTTAAAATGCAAATTAATTCATTTTCATTCATTACAATAACAGTGAAAACCATTTTCAGGGATGTCTTCTCTAATATTAGTCAGTGATATTTATGTAGAAGTCCGTTTCAGACTCACTCGTATCTCTTCTTGGCAATGAAGAAACACAGTAATCCAAACAAAAGAGCAGATCCAAGACCAGAGATTACTGGTATGAGAATGTGGCTGAGAGTTGCTTGTTCTGGTAGAAAAAAAACACTTAATTACTCACACAATACACAAAACAATACATACCCAGAACAGTTTTATTGTTATACCTTTCACAAAGATACGGTGAGTCTCTGTCATTTCTCCCTTGACATTCCCGTGATGCTTGACTGTGCATGCGACAGCGCTGTGATCGTCCTGTTTTTGAGGGGTGAAGGTCAGTACAGACTGTGTTTCCCAGTTTCCATGACCAATGTTCTTGTAGCTCATGATGACTTTTCCAGTGTGGTTCCAGGTGAGAGTGGGCTGGTGGGACGGACAGGTGTGCCGGACAGAGCATGTGAAGACTGCAGGTTCACCCTCCTGCACAGACTGTTCGGCCTGCAGCTCTGGTTTTGATGCTTGCTCTGTAAATGCATTTGGAATGATTCACATTTTTGGCAGTTTTCTTATTTTGTACCATGTTTAGTTGTAGTCACAGGTTGAGAGCTCAAAAGATCACTTACTTACCGATCATTTTAATCGACACACAGTTTTCCACAAAGGAGTACTTGTCTTTTTTAGATGTTTCTAATTCCACTCTGAAACAATACGGCCCGTTGTCGTGGTTTTTGACCTCATAAATCTCCAAGGAGCAGTTGGAACCACCCAGTGAACCAATCAGTTTTGTACGACCCTTGAAACTGTCTTTAACCTTCGTAGGGTCTTTGTGAAAAATAATATCATTCCAGTTGTCCTTCGTGTGCCATATAGCTCTAATACGATCAGAGGGGTGTTCTTGAACGGGGTATTTGAATGAACAGGGCAACACGACACAAGATGAGACCAGAGCCTTCATTTCAGGCTCTACAGTTACCTTCCAGACATCAGCAAACACGCCAGCGCAAAAAACTGCAAAATAAAAAATGTAAAAGTTAATTAACTTTTTAAAATAAAATACATTTCAATAAGTTGAAGTTTTAATATAAATAATTTTAAAGGAGTATTGGAATACATTACATTTAACTTAAAATTAGTTTAAGGCAATCGGGTTTGCTTTTTTTTTAGGTTAACTAATTAGAGTTTACAGTGCACAACATTTAAAAAGAATTTATTCCTATAATATATATATATAAAAAGTGCCTTAAAAACATACGGTGAAACCAGTACTAAGAACACCTGACCGCACACACATGCTGGACTGAGCTCTAGAAACTGAAGAGGCAAAAATGCAGAAAATGATAAAATAATAATAATAATAAATAAATAAAAAATTAAGGACACTTTTTCCTAGGACACTGCCACTGTATAGATTTCAGTAAGGTTCAAATATATTAACCTATTAACACCTACATCACAAAGCGCACTAAGTGCGAACCTTTGCTGTTAGCTGGGAAAGTGTGGAAGAACACCTTTTTTCACATTCCAGAATAGTGGATTTACCAAGTGGATGATGGACAAGCTTTGCGGAAAAGAAAAATATAGCGGGTCAAGATAGAATGGTTTGTATTTGGGGATACTTCCTGCTACTTTTTGGCCTAATGTGCATATTAATGTTTCTCCATTAAAAGTAGTATAACTTGTATAAACTATGTATTTTAAATTTTAATCAAATTCCCTACTTTCCCATTTTAGGAAATATGGTTTCGAAAAGTGGGACAGTATGATTAGCCTAATGTGGGACAGTACTAAAATGTATGGAGGGGCATGGTTTGTGGTGCAAAAATAATTATTTACAGGGTTTTAGTGTTGTTATGGAATATTAGAATGCTGTTACTGCACATGGGATTACAGATGATAAAGGTGGTGTCTTGACATGCAAATGACTGCTTGTTTTCAGAGATGTAATGAGTTAAAGTCTGTAGGTTTTTTTTATTTAGGTAGTTCTCAAAGTTTATGCAGGCTAGCTGCTAGGTGTTTTCAAGAAGACAGTTAAGATTGTATGTTTTTTTAGTAAAAGAGAAATGATTAGGCAAATTGGTCTTAAATGTTTTAGCAGTTCACTGCACGTTCATGAATTCTGAATCAAGTCTGATCTAGCCTAAAGTTAAGCTTAACTTAACCTAAAGCCTCAACTATGGTTTTATATTTCGTCTTCAAATAGGCCTAGGTTATGCCTGCTGTGGTTGTATGTGTTTGTTGAACTAGAAAACAGTCAGGAATTCTATCCACATAACATAACACAGGTCAATAATAGTTGCTTAATTCCTTAAAATAAATGCATCAAAACTTTCATATTGTTTTATTTGTTTGATGATGTTTGGTCATCTATCCATTCATAACCAAGAGAAATTCTAACTTTTAAGATTTGACTTTTCTACATGAAAGGTGATTTTGGCCTTTTATTATCAGTGTCCCACATTAGGAACACATCTGTCCCACATTAGGAAGCTGCAGATTTTCTCAGATGACTTGCACTAAGAGCAATAATATGTCTATCAATTAATTTATGAATGTGGTATCTGCATTTTCTCTTTTGATTTATTTAGGAACCATCCTGGAGGTTTTAAAATGGTATTAGGTGTGGAATTAATGTTTTAGCTATCGCAATATGTCACAGAAATCTGAAATGCAAAAAATGTTCAACATTAGGGCAATTCACCTCAATTCTTCATGAGTTGTGAAAGTGAAAGTCGTGACATTTGCCAAGTATGGTAACTTATATACTCAGAATTGTTGCTCTGCATTTAATCCATCTAAGTGTACACACACAGTAGTGAGAAGTGAACACATCCAGGGACGGACTGGCCATCTGGACGTTCTGGAGAAGTCCAGACCAGCCGTCCATCCAATGGCTGTCGGCCTGCTGATTCATCATCAAAGAAAAAGTGTCAGATAAAGTGACGTTGACAGCCGACAAAAGGTGGCGCTAATGGAATCTATTTTTTCTTATTAGAAACCGAAACTGCTGTATAGACGGTTTCAACAGCAACAACATAAACAAACGTTACTTTGCATGCGCGCTTTTGTGGACCTAACTTAACTTCCGATAGACTTCCAAATAGTAACAACTCAATAACAACAGCCAAGTCCCTCTAGAGTAGATATTTTTTGATAAACAAACAAAATATGTTTGCCGCGTGGATCAGGCGGACTTAATGAAAATGCAAATTCATTCTTTGCCAGCAGGAGATGTTTTAAAGCATAGACATAAAGGGCGAGAAATAGAGGTTTCCCCAGTAACAGCTGTAAACAAAGCAGAGCTGGTACGCTCACAAGCTGCTTTATCAGCAGTGTTGGGAAGGTTACTTTGGAAATGTAATAGGTTACAGATTACAAGTTACCCTGTTTAAAATATAATAGTAGTGTAACTTTTTCAATTACTTTATTAAAGTAATGTAACTAATTACTTTTGAGTACTTTTTGATTACTTTTGTAAATTTGTGAAAATTAAAGAATAATAAATAAAAGCATATACATCAACTTAAATACAGTTATCTAATAAGCATGTGACGTATTCTGTGTAATAAAATCCTAAACATTGGTGTTTCTTTTAAACTGCTGTCTCTTTGTATATGATGATAGATTTCTCAAAATAAGTAAAATGCACATGAAGTGACACAGAGCAGTTCTAGAAATTATGTTTATGTGCTCATGTACTCCTATATTGAGGCGGCAGGGGTTGAAAACACTGCGAGCTTCAGCAGGCCTATGTGTAGAAAATGAAACCATGTCTTTGCCATTAATTTACAGGAGGGGCGGACTGGGAAAAAAAATCAGACTGGAAAATTCAAACTCATACAAACAAATTCATGGACAAAACTATTTTTTATCTATTTTAAATCTTTAATTTGGGGACATGCAAAATAATTAAAAGTTCTCTCCTGAACTGCACCTTCACTTCCATTTTTCTCTTCAGTTTCTTTATTTTGCCCTGTTATGCATCTCTCTCATGACTTTAATACTCAAGATTGAACAAAACTATACTTTACAATACAATACTCTCTACAATACTACAATATCTTTATAGAAAAATCCTATATATAATCCATATTCTTCCCTTACAAAAATTAACCATGCCTTTATTAGCCTATATAAAAGTAAAATAATCTTGAGTAATTTTTTTTTTTTGCAAATGGATTTGTATTTATTTTTAAATAAATACATTTGTAAAATAATTTTACATTTTTGGTTATCACAGTTGAACAACAGTAACCATTTTCTCTGGATTTATAGTTAAATATTAAAACGTTAATTTTCGTAAGGGTTGTGTTGTTGTCTGTCGTAGCTCCCCCTAAACCTATAAAAAAATCTGATTTTTTTTTCAGCTAAATTACTACTGTATCATTACAACAGATAATAATGATGTCCTTTATATAGTATTTTGAGTGATGACTGATGAGCAACGTGCTGCTGCTTGATTAAATAAATAAAAAAACAAAGACAAAAAAGCATCTTTACAGATGAAACTGACCTGAAACCCTGAACAGTAGTTCTGCTTCTCTGCTCCAGCTGTCCACTCTATTTTTTCTTTCTTTCTCTTTCTCTCTCTCTCTCTCTCTCTCTCGCATTGATTACTCGGAGTCTGATCCAAACCGTTTGGCGGAGGAGCGGAGAGCGCGCGAGTCATGACTAACAATTCATGATTTAGAGATTTAATTATCAAATGGCGGATTCGCAAATGATCGCTTTAGTACATTCGGCAGGCAATTATACAATAATGATATTAAATAGTGGGGCAAAATCGGCTGCCAGGTCACCGGGAATTGTCCCGGTTCTCCCGGTGTCCAGTCCGCGCCTGATTTCCACAGACACGCAGAATGTGGAAGTCATATATTGCATTTTTGGGGCTTAATATTCACAGACACTAGTCCATGTCATGTTTTGATTCAAGTGTACTGACCTACTTTTGATTTAGTCATCCAAAATGTGGCATATTCCGTCCGCGTTAGGCATTTCGTTTTTATGACTGGATTCTACGAACTGTATTTCCGCATCCCGGAAATTATTAGGGCGTATAGTCAGTGCAATTTGGGAAAGAAATCAGTTAAATCTGTATGTGGATGCGTGTAAATTTTCAAATGTAATCCCCTTTGTAATCGTTAAAAATTTCATAAGTAACTGTAATTTAATTACTCATTTTTTCGTAGTAACTGTAACTAATTACAGTTACAATAATTTTGTAATTAAATTACGTAACGCCGTTACATGTAACTAGTTAATCCCCAACACTGTTTATCAGGCATATAACATGCAAGTCTTCCTTCAGTAATACAGTGATATAAAAACACCTCTGCTTTGTTTTGATATTTAAACATATAAATGTAAGGAATTGTTATTATTAAACGTGCAGTACATTACTCATGTTTATTCAACGAAGCCTTTTTGAAAATCGATCAGTTTTAAAATTGTGGCGAGTCTCCAAAAATAAATAAATGTATGGGAAACACATCCCACAGCACAACCACCTGACCCCAACTTCAGTCTACTCATCACATTGACTTTAACATCTCGGTTATGTATGTAACCTTGGTTCCCTGAATAGGGAACGAGATGCTGCGGTGACGTCACCACGTATGGGAACACCTTCGGTGTGACGAATGTCTGAAGCCCTATACCATCCCGCCAATCCTATTGGCCAAATAGCGCGTGGCACCGCCCAGCATGCGTAGGCATATATATACCTGGAGCCGCGCGCCATTTACCTCAGATTTCATGACGAAGAAGATAAGAAAGTTATCAAGGTATGACACGGCCAGAACCGCAGCATCTCGTTCCCTATTCAGGGAACCAAGGTTACATACGTAACCGAGATGTTCCCTTTCATAGGTCACTTCGATGCTGCGGTGACGTCACCACGTATGGGAACGCTATACCATCACGCCTGACGTACCTGATAGCTTGGATCTAAGGAAGCATCTGCTCAAGCGGAGAGAACCCGGGAGCCAGGAGCCATCCTCACATCCAGACTGTAAGACCTGATAAAAGTGCTCTGTGAGGACCAGCCTGCCGCAGCACAGATATCATTCAAAGAAGATCCACTGAGAAAGGCTTGAGAAGAAGCCACTGCTCTTGTGGAATGACCTTTTACTCCTAAGGGCGAAGCGAGCCCGCGCGCCTCATAGGCCAAGGAAATAGCCTCCACCAGCCAATGGGACATGCGCTGTTTCGTAACTGCATGGCCCTTATTCTTATGTCCAAAACAGACAAACAGCTGGTCAGACTCACGCCATGGGGCAGTGCGATCCACATAAGTCTTCAACGCCCTCACAGGGCAAAGACTTAGATCTCCAGACTCTGTCGCAGCAGGAGAAAAAGCCTCCAGGACCACCTGCTGAAAATGAAAAGGATTAGACGCGACCTTAGGAACATAATTAGGCCTAGGTCGCAACAACACTTTCACAGAGCCTGGTGCAAACTCCATGCACGAGGGTGAAACAGAGAGAGCCTGTAAATCCCCAACTCTCTTGAGGGAGGATAAAGCCATGAGAAGAAGTGTCTTCAGAGTCAGGAGCTTATCCGATACAGTTTCCAGGGGCTCAAACGGATGCCCTGACAAACCCAGTAACACAATGGATAAATCCCATGAAGGAACTCGCACAGGGCGGAAAGGTCTCAACCGTCGCGCACCCTGTATAAAGCGAGAAACCAGTGGATGACGACCCACTGAAACACCACCTATATGCTCATGGTGAGCTGAGATAGCCACCACATAAACCTTCAGGGTGGCTGGTGTCAATCCCTCCGAAAAACGGTCTTGAAGAAACTCCAGTACTGAAGCCACAGGGCAGTAAACTGGATCCACATCATGAGTTTCACACCATGTCATAAACAGTTTCCACTTGAAAGCATATAAGCGTCTCGTAGAAACTGCTCTAGAGTTCAGTATAGTCGCGGTAGTTTCAGCAGAAAGACCGGGACATATCAACTTACTCCGCTCAGAGGCCACGCCCACAGGTTCCACAGATCTGGCCTCGGATGCCAGATCCGTCCCTGTGCTTGCGATAATAAATCCCGTCTGAGGGGAATCTCAACCGGAGAGCCCGCTAACAGATTGATGAGATCCGCAAACCACGGCTGTGTGTGCCATCGCGGAGCCACCAACAGCAGCTGTCCCACTCTGTCCCGCCGTATTCTGCATAATACCGCTGGGACCAGCCGAATCGGAGGAAACGCATACAAACTGGTCCTGGGCCAGCTGTGAGCTAGCGCATCCAGGCCCAGGGGTGATGGAGGGCATAGGGAGAACCATAGCAGGCAATGCGTAGTTGTGCTCGACGCGAATAAATCCACTTTCGCTTCCCCGAAAATACGCCATAGGTGATTCACCGTTTGGGGGTGTAATCTCCATTCCCCTTGTTCCAGAGCCTGTCTGGATAGTAAATCCGCTCCGAAGTTCAGTCGTCCGGGGATGTGAACAGCCCGGATCGACAGAAATCTGTCGTGAGACCAAAGAAGAATACGCCTCGCCAGCCTGCACAGGGGGCGAGAACGTAATCCTCCCTGATGGTTCAGATAAGCCACGACCGCAGTGTTGTCCATTCTGAGAAGCACATGACGGCCGGTCAGTAGACTCGAAAAATACTGGAGAGCCAGAAAAACCGCCAGTAATTCCAATTTGTTTATGTGCCAGCTGCGTTGTGCCGCTGTCCACACTCCGTGGGCTGGGCGCCCCTGACAAACAGCTCCCCACCCGGTCAAAGACGCATCTGTCGTGACAGTCTCTCGGGAAGCACAAATTCCCAGCCGAACCCCGGTGAGGAGAAATTCGGCTGATGTCCATTGTTTTAACGACATCACACACCTCCGCGTCACCGAGATCGTTCGATGCGGAGAACAACGGGGTGAAATATTCTGTCGTTTCGTCCACCACTGAAACGGGCGCATGTAAAGCAAACCCAGATGAATCACGGGAAGCGCCGCCGCCATTAGACCTAGCAGTCTGAGGCACAGTCTCACAGTCACTGCATGACCCGCCCTGAAGTGCTGAACGCATGACGTAATCGACTGAGCGCGCGGGACAGAAAGCTTTGCTGTCATCGCGCGAGAGTCCAATTCTATTCCCAGAAAAGTAATCCGTTGAGAGGGGACTAACACACTTTTCTGGAAGTTTGTGCGTAAACCCAGGCTGTGTAAATGATTCAGCACAATATCTCGATGAGAGTGTGCTTGAGTCTGAGATTGCGCTAACACCAGCCAGTCGTCCAGATAGTTTAACACACGGACGCCCCGGAGCCGCAACGGGGCCAGAGCTGCGTCCATGCATTTTGAGAATGTACGGGGAGCTAGCGCTAAGCCAAAGGGAAGAACGCGGTACTGATACGCTTTGCCCTCCAAAGCGAATCTGAGGAACTTCCGGTGTCTCTCGATGATCTGAATATGAAAATAAGCATCCTTCAGATCGATCGTGACAAACCAGTCGTTTGGTTGAATCTGAGACAAAATAGATTTTACCGTCAACATCTTGAATTTGCTCGACCTGAGTGCAAGATTCAGACGGCGTAAATCCAGAATGGGTCATAATCCGCCGTCCTTTTTTGGTACCACAAAATAACGGCTGTAAAACCCTGACTCCATCTGAGAGAGGTGTACTTCTTCTATAGCCCCTTTGCTCAGTAGAGCTAACATTTCCTGTCTCAGCACCGCCATGTCCATCGGTTTCATCACCGTGGAGAGAATTCCGCGGAAAGGGGGCGGGCCTTTCCGAAACTGAATGGTGTATCCGTGACAAATTGTGCGTAACACCCATTGAGAAATGCCGGGCAAGCGTTCCCACGCGGCCCGAAACAATATTAGCGGTTTCAAAATGTTCGTTTCCTGCAACGCTGTTGCACACATAGAAATGTCCGGGCACGAAAGACTCACGGTGTTCGTGCACAGGGGAAGTATATGCATAGCAGCCGTTGCATCTCGTTGTACGTAATCCTGAAACGTGTCCACGGCAGGAATTAGGCCAACAGATTGAGCATCGGGCTCTGCCGCTAGCGAAACAGCGGCGGCTGTGCGAGCCGTCATGACGGGCCGTTCGATGACGACCCTTTGAAGCGCTCCTCGAGCTCTGAAAACTGGATCGTGCATAGTGTCGCTCCAATGCTGTTCGAGGCGCTGTTTGCGGCGAAACAGTCAGGGTTTGAGCGTGGGGACTGCAATGAGAGTGTTGGATGCGCGAAAGCGGTCCAACAGCGCTCTCTAGCGGAGGGCACAGTCCCTGGCAGGCAGCGAAAAAATCAGGAGCTGCTGTTAGGTGCCCGAGAACGAGAGGCACTGGCCGTCGAACTCAGGTTCAATTTTTTTCGCTAGCGTTGTTGAGCCGGTGGAACAACCCTAGGGCCCCAGTCCTTGCGAAGGGGCGCCATAGGTGAAGGCTCTTTTTGAGAGGGTACTCGCTGGCGGTGAGAGGAGGTTGAGCGAGAACGCGCGGGCGCCTGACGGCGTTCAACCTCTCTGGGTCTGCGGGGAATCAGCTGGCGGAAAGCGGCTGATTGCTGTTTCGCTGCTCTGAACTTCTCCACCACTGAAGTAACAGCCTCTCCAAATAAACCGTCCTTAGACACAGGGGCGTCCATGAGGAAAGATTTATCCTTTTCCTTTATATCGGTGAGATTAAGCCAGAGGTGGCGCTCAACCGTAATTAATCCAGCCATGGAACGGCCCACTGCTCGAGCAGTATGTTTGGTAGCACGAAGCGCCAAATCAGTTGCTCGCCGTAGTTCCTTGACCGCCTCAGGTGTAATGCTGTCCCCCTCGTCCAATCCTTTTAACAGCTCCGCTTGGTAGGCCTGAAGGACCGCCATAGAATGAAGCGAAGCAGCCGCTTGGCCAGCGGCCATATAGGATTTTCCCACTAAACTAGACGTGACTCGACACGCCTTCGAGGGGAGGAGGGGGCGGGACTTCCACGCCGCGGCCGAATAAGGCGCAAGATGTTCGGCGAGAGTCTCTTCCACCGGCTGTATCGCTGTATAGCCATGACTCGCCATGCCCGAAATGGTGGCGAAATCCGCAGCCGCAGTGTTCGTGATGCGCGCCGCAAGCGGCTGTTTCCAGGACCTCGAAACCTCCTGGTGGAGGTCCGGGAAAAAGGGTAAAGGCCTCCGGGGCTGCGCAGGTGTCCGACCAGTTCTCGCTGAGAACGCGAGACAATAGGGCACAGAAGATTCGCTTCGTACTGAAGGAATGAAATCTGAGGTAAATGGCGCGCGGCACCAGGTATATATATGCCTACGCATGCTGGGCGGTGCCACGCGCTATTTGGCCAATAGGATTGGCGGGATGCTATAGGGCTTCAGACATTCGTCACACCGAAGGTGTACCCATACGTGGTGACGTCACCGCAGCATCGAAGTGACCTATGAAAGGGAACTGCGTTTGTAGAAGGCACCGCAGCCAGACCGATATATACACAACACAGACCGGAAGTTAACTTAGGTCCAGGCGCGTGCGCCCGATGAAACCGTCTATAAGGCCAGTAATATCTTTAGTACAGCCCGCTGAATCATTTTAGACTCGAATGATCAGTTTTAAAATATTTTAAATTAAAACATTTGGCTCCCAAACTCTGGAATTGTACAGTTATAAATTGTTAACAAATAAAGTTAATAAAACATGCTTTATCAGAAATCTCTGTGCGTCTTGTTCGACAGTCTGAAACATTGATCTTACATAACAGTCAGAACAAAACCAGCTCTAAGAAAATGAAAAGTATTGCATATTTGAGTGGTTTGTGTTTGAAAGAAGAAATCCCAGTGGACCTGACCTGACGCTGATCCGCATAATCAACAGAAGAATAAAGCAATCTCCGCGTTGTATCTTGATGAATTTCCACACAGAGGTACGCAAAATGTAGGGAGGATGTTTCCCCATGTTTTGATATACCACTATCCGCTGTTAAATTTGAAAAACATTAATTATATACATCTAGCCAAGTTTCGTATGTAAGTTTCCCTTACAGTCAATGCGAGCGTCGCAAGACCGGAAGTAAGTATGCACACACTCGCGTCGTTGAAGCTCACCGGCGCCATCTTGTGCACCTAGCCCATAGCATAGACATGTATAGAAAGGCTAGATGTCGTCACTTGGCGGCCATCTTAGGTCAGGAGACTGCGCTGCTGCTCCCTGCTGCTGTGGACGGAAGGTGAGTGACATACGCCAACTAAAATGCTCGTAACTTGCTGAATTCTTGACAGATTTACAAATAAAAACCTTATTAACGTGGCTATGATTTGTGCTGATGCCGATGTTTAAATTGTAGCTTCACGTTTTGAGAAACGCTTAACATTGCAGCGTAGCTGTGTGTTTCATGGCTGCCCTCTACTCTAAAGTGATACCACAGTCGACATTTTCAATTATTAACAGGTTTCCTGAGACCAACAACGTTTCTTGACAACCAAATCTTTTGTCTAAATGTCATTTTGTGGATGTGGTTGTATTTATTTGCTGGCTAGCAGTGAAGAGGTCGTAAGTGAGTCACCAAGCAATTGTAAATTGGTGGGAGAGGCAGGGTTAGTCTTTCGTTTCAACATAGCTTTGAGTTACACATGATTTCCAAGTGGTTTGGTTTCTTAAAAACATCTTTACATTTGGATTACTTTGTTGGTTTTTTGTTTACAGAACTTCTGATTACGCTTGTGGAAAATGAGAGGAGGAGAGGGAGGGAGCTGTATTGATTATATTGTATTGATGGAAAGAGTTTTGTGTCCAATTGTGTCTTAATGTTTTTTTTTTTTTGTATATTTTGTATATATTTTTTTTTAAGTTTTTTCTAATTGTGTGCCTTTAGACCTAAGTAAAAAAACAAGATAGAGCTTATTCGCATTTGGCTCCCAAACTCAGACACACTCTCTCTGTTTAAATCTAGATTAAAAACACATCTCTTTCGCTAAGCATTCGAATAATGCATCTCATAATTTGTGATTGCAGTTTTATCTGATCAAATGTGCATTATTATTATTTAGCTTGGGTTAAACACATTAATTTTACTTGGTTGGAACAGCAGCTCCGCTAATTATTTATCTACTTGTTTCTCTGTTTTAACACGGGATTTACATGGTTTCCTACCAGTCATGTCTTTTTCTCTTTTTAGTTTAAGATAACATGTAAGTGTGACCAGCTCTGTTCAGTTAAGGATAGCTACTTTTTTCTCCATCTCCACTAAGTAACAAAGATATTTATTTTTTGGTCCATATTGTTAGATTTATTTATTTATTTATTTTTGCATAAACATAGCATTGTGTAGTGGCCACATGCTACTTATGGCATTCATTAACAATTGTTTTTACATAAACATTTATATCAATTATAAAAATATACTAATATAATATTAATGCAAATAATCTATCATTAAAAAGGTTCTTTATAGCACTTTCAAAGAATTGTTCTTTATGGAACCCTATAAAAAGGGTTCTATTTAGCACAAAAAGTACCTTTTCTGGTACTGTTTAGAACCATTTTTCTTAAGAGTGTACAGTGTTATTATGTTAAATCGAAATTATGTTGGCTAAGAATTGGTTGGCTGATCTCAGAAAAATACAAAATCGTTTTACCAACCAACTGAAGCAAGGCTCTAAAAATGCATGGGCTTAAATTTAGCCACAGACTTATTAGCCTGCCAGTTGTGCAACACAGTTAAATGACAAAGAAGAAGCACAAGACAATGGAAATCTTCAGAAATAAAGGTGTGGAAAAACCTGACCTCTGAGGTTAAAAAATATTAGAAAAATATCTACAGTGACTTCTTTCATACTGTATACCCTTGTCAGCTGCCTTTATTATATGAAGAAGTGAGGAAAACAAGCCATACCTTGTAAAAGCAGACCAAGTAGCAGAGGTCCCATCATGTTCCCAGGTTTACCCTGCGGTGAAATCAGAAACAACTGTTGTTTTACATGTTAAATTTCAATTTCAAAATAAACCGAAGATAGAAATGTCATCCAAGAGACATTGTCTGGTGCACATCCTTAATGGTTCTTTTAAATTTCTGAATGCTACCAATGGAATTTTGACCACAAAATAAAGAAAACAGAATGCTAAAATTTATAGATTTTAGCATAGTTATCCAAAAATCACTTTAAAATGCTACATCAAATGTAATATTCTTATCCTTTTTATACATACCTTCTTGGCAGTCTGACTTGCAAATAAGTCAACTGGATGAAACATCTACTGTGAGATACCAAGAAATAGAAAAAGAAGTGAGAAACAATATTAAGAAGTGTGACCTATAGACAGAGTCATATAGAGAAGTTTTTTTTTTTTTTATCTGAGGCTGAGGTGTTAGAATTGCTGAATAAAAAAAGGTGCTCAGGACAGATGCTATATATATTGATGATGACATACAAGGCTATAAAATGCCTCATTTCCTGGTACTGCACAACATCATTTCTACATTGAATATGCATTGAATACAACAATAAATGATGCTCTTTTATGGTACACCTAACTGCCTCAATGAAAGCATCCAGTGGTGGAAGTTTTGCTGGAAATTTGGTCTAATGGAACTAGGGCTGCGTGATAATCAATATATTGAAATCACAGTTAAAACTGTCAATAACAATTATAAACTTTTCAACATTTTTACTTTTTATGAATTAATCTAACAGTAAACAGCAAAAATAGTTGCTAACAAGTCTGCATGTTGTGTCTGTGTAAATGAATACGTACTCGGTTACTAACGTAACCTCGGTTCCCTGAGATGAGGGAACGAGTACTGCGTAAGCTAGCTTACGCTATGGGAAAAGGTCCCCTTTTCTCGAGAATATGAAGCCAAAAATTATCCTTAATTTTTAAATAATGTAAAATGCAGTGCTGCAGCACAGCAGACCCAAGCGAAGCGGCTCGCGCGCTTATTGGCTGTGCTGCGGCAACTGCAGCAACCTATGGTGAGGCGGCGGAGAGTAACGAACCAATGGGGGCGCTTCGCGCCCATTGGACGTCAGAGCACGCCAAAATAGGCGTGGCTGGAACTATATAAGCCACCGCTTCACCATAGGGATCAGGTTTTAAATCGACTGAAGCGATCACCCGGTCCGAGCACATAGCACGGCAGGTTACGCAGTACTCGTTCCCTCATCTCAGGGAACCGAGGTTACGTTAGTAACCGAGTACGTTCCCTTTCGAGAGTACTCTCGTACTGCGTAAGCTAGCTTACGCTATGGGAACACAATGTAAAACGCCGTGCGTGCTCGGGAACTTCGACCTGTCACAGCCCGAGGCGAGAGCTCGGGGCTTTATAGCAGGAGAAATCCCAGTCCCAACAGCCAACCTTAGTGAGCTTTATATAGGGAACAAAAAAAGGGGGACGTGATAAGGCTTAGCACGTCTATATAGAAAGTACCCTGGCCTGCAGGGCAGGGACTTGCAGATTATAGAATCTAATAAATGTGGACGGAGAGGCCCAGCCTGCCGCCGCACAGATATCATCCAGTGGTATCCCGCAGGACCACGCCCATGACGAGGCCATACCTCGGGTGGAATGGGCTCTGATGCCGAACGGGCAGTGAAGGCCCTTAGATTTGTAAGCCAGCGAGATAGTGTCTACTATCCATCGCGATAGGCTTTGCTTCGTGGTGGCGAGACCTCGAGTGCGCCCACCAAAGCATATGAAGAGCTGGTCCGACCTCCTGAATAAGGCGGAGCGCGCAATATAGGTTTTAAGAGCCCTGACGGGGCAGATGAAGCTCGCGTTGCTTTCGTCGCTTTGCGAGGAAAGGGCTGACAGCGAGATGACCTGCGCTCTGAACGGTGTTGAGAGCACCTTGGGGACATAGCCGTGTCTTGGTCTGAGAATGACTCTGGAGTCATTAGGCCCAAACTCGAGACAGTCAGCGCTTACAGATAGCGCATGTAAATCCCCCACTCGCTTGACTGAGGCCAGAGCCAGTAGAAAAGCGGTTTTGAACGAAAGAAGCTTCATATCGACAGACTGAAGCGGTTCAAAAGGGGGGCCCTTTAAGGCCTCTAGGACCGTAGACAGGTCCCAGGAAGGGATTGAAGGGGGTCGGGGAGGGTTCATCCGACGAGCTCCCTTAAGGAAACGAATGACCAGTTCGTTTTTTCCCAGTGATAAGCCGGCCACCGGAGCATGAGAAGCTGCAATGGCTGCCACATACACTTTGAGCGTAGACGGGGATCTGACCGCATCTAAACGCTCCTGTAGGAAGGAGAGTATCTCCGTCACGTCACATAAGTGTGGGTCTAGGATCCGTGTCCCGCACCAGGTGGAGAACACTGACCATTTCTGCGCGTATAGGCGCCTGGTTGAGGGCACTCTGGCTTCCGTAATGGTCTTTAACACTCCCTCAGGGAGGTTCCCGGGTACCCGTTGAGGGGGCATACATGAAGGGCCCAAAGTTCGGGGTGGGGATGCCAGAGCGCGCCCTTCAGCTGCGTGAGGAGATCTTTCCGCAGCGGTATTGGCCATGGGGCTGTACTGGACAGCTGCATCAGCTCGGAGAACCAAGGTTGGGTCGTCCAGAGTGGGGCTACCAGCAGCATAGCACATCTGCTCTTCCTGACCCGATCGATGACCTGCGGTAGCATCGCGACCGGTGGGAAGGCATAAAGCGGGCGTCTGGGCCAATCGAGGGCCAGCGCGTCCCTGCTCTTTGAAAAATATATTGGGCAATGAGCGTTGTCTTCTGAGGCGAAGAGGTCGACCTCTGCCCTGCCGAAGATGCTCCACATCAACTGAACCGTCTGTGGGTGAAGAGACCACTCCCCAGGGGGAACATTCGCCCTGGAAAGCATGTCCGGGCCCCGGTTCAGGATGCCAGGTACATGCGCTGCCTTTAGCGAGCGCAGATTGTAATGTGCCCATGTCAGAAGACGCTCGGTCAGGGTGTGCAAGGTTTCTGACCTGACACCACCCTGGCGATTTATGTAGGCCACCACTGACATGCTGTCTGATCTGACCAGAACGTGGTGGCCCTTTAAAAATGGGAGGAAAGCTCTCAGGGATAGTTCGACCGCTATCATCTCCAGACAGTTTATGTGTAATAGTCGCTCCGGGCTCGACCAGAGGCCGGAGGCAGACCTGCCCTCGTACAGGGCGCCCCAACCGAGGTTGGATGCATCTGTCGAGACTACTTTCCATTTCGAGACAGCGCCCGTGCTTACGCCTAACTGATACCAGTTGGCTATTTTCCAAGGGGCCAGAGCTGTGATGCAGCCGTGGGTCACCCTGATGCGCGCGCGGCCGGAAATCCAGGCGCGCGCTGGAACATGGTCTCTCAGCCAACGCTGTAGTGGGCGCATGCGCAGCAGGCCCAGTTTGAGAACCGCAGAGGCTGATGCCATCAGACCTAGCATTTCCTGAAATCGTTTGAGTGGGTAAAGAGACCCGGCTTTGAACGACACGGCTAAATGCTGAATAGTGAGAGCGCGCTGTGACGTCAGACGCGCTGTACATGTCACAGAGTCTATGTCTATCCCCAAAAAGGAAATCCTCTGGCTGGGAGACAGAGCGCTCTTGACAGTGTTGATCGTGAGACCCAGGCATTCTAAATGGCTGAGGATCCAGGATCTGTGTGTCGTCAGTAGTTCCTCGGAATGGGCTAAAACTAGCCAGTCGTCGAGGTAGTTCAATACTCGCACTCCCCGAATTCTCAGGGGTGCGAGAGCGGCATCCATGCACCGTGTAAACGTACGGGGCGCTACGGAGAGGCCGAATGGAAGAACCATGTACTGATAAGTCTGCCCCTCGAAGGCGAATCTCAAGAATGGCCTGTGATGGGGTGCTATTTGAATGTGAAAGTAAGCGTCTTTCAGATCCACTGAGAAAAACCAATCCCTCGGGCGAATTTGCGCGAGTATTTGTTTGGTAGTTAACATTTTGAACGATCGCGTCATAAGTGCTTTGTTCAAACGTCTGAGATCTAGGATGGGTCTGAGACCGCCATCCTTTTTTGGTACGAGGAAGTAGCGGCTGTAAAAGCCTGACTCGCGCTGCGCAGGGGGGACAGTTTCTATCGCCCCTTTTGCAAGAAGGTTTATCAGTTCGGCGCGAAGGACGTGTGTCATTTCGCTTTTCACTTTCGTTTCGACCATGGCGCGAAAGCGCGGCGGTCTGCGAGCGAACTGGAGCGAGTAACCTCGTTTTATTATATTCAAAACCCAATTTGATATGCCGGGGATGGCCTGCCATGCAGCGTCTCGTGCGACTATGGATTGAATGTGCTTCGGGCACTGGCCGCCTGTTATGAGGGGACCAGTAGCTCGAGTATGCTGTGCTTGTGACACTGTGGTGACAGCGCTTATTTGTAGGGTTGCGCACTGAGAAGTGGGCACGCGCGCTACATTTAGAGCACCTCCGGCGCGAGCGGGAAGGTGGCCATGAAAGGAGACCCGAGTGAGTCTTTGTGACACTTGGGGGAGTGTGTATACATGCAGGGGTGCGTACTGTGTAGTGGGCACACTGCCTACATAGAAAAAGCTCTTTTTGTGCTTTATTGAGGTCGCCGTGAAAATGGCGTTTGTGTGCAGGCGTGCGTGCATTGTAACAGGCTCGTTTACTGCAGTATAGACATCTCCAACCGCCTTTAGTGAGGGGATTGGAGGAAGCATGTGAGGTTTCTTGTGTGGTGGTCCGGCCGCAGCGGGACTTAACCACGGTCTTTTCAGCCCGAAGGTCAGGAGGGCTTCGGAGGCTCGGGGTTCAGCACAATCCTGGGCCGAGGTCCCCGTCTCTCTGGCGGTTTGCGGCTCGTAGAGCGAGAGCGGTGCTGGGTTTTGGTCGCTGGGCGAGACTGTAAGTCTGGCTGCGATGGCTTCGAGGTCTGAGGGGGCGGCGCATTTCTACGGCGTCCCGCAGCAGAGCTAGAGCGTTTCGGCAGGAAGTGTCTCATTGCCTGTGACGTTTTCTGAGCCTCAGTGACGCGTTCAGCGAAACCTTTAACTGACTGGCCAAAGAGGCCGAAAGGCGAGATAGGAGAGTCGAGAAAGGCGGATTTGTCGGCGTCTTTCATCTCCGTGAGCGTGAGCCAGAGGTGTCGCTCTAAAACAGCGAGGCTTGCCATGCTTCGGCCGATCGCTTGTGCTGTGGTCTTTGTCGCACGAAGGGCTAGATCAGTAGTGCTGCGGAGATCTTTAAAGTCATAGGTATCTGGGGCAGACTCGTCCAGGTTACGGAGAAGTCTGGCCTGAAAAACCTGCAGCACAGCCATGGTGTGTAGAGCCGAAGCAGCTTGACCAGCGGAGGTGTAAGCTCGGCCAGCGAGAGCTGAGGTGGTGCGGCACGGCTTGGATGGATGCACAGGCTTCGACCGCCATCCAGCGGCTGAGGGCGGGCAGAGGTGTGCAGCAATAGCCTCCTCGAGAGGGGGGAGGCTCTCGTAACCGTGGTCTCGGGCGCCGTCGACAGAGGAGAGCGCTGACGAGACAGAAGTATTCAAGAGTGTGGAGAATGGGGCTTTCCACGACTTCGTGAGTTCATTGTGAACTTCCGGGAAGAAGGGGGCATTTCTTTGCGGAGGGGCCAAAGGGCGCCCCTGCAGGAACCATTCATCCAGCCAGCTTTTGGCGGGCTCGTCTGGAGAAGACCAGTCGAGCTGAAGGTCGCTGACAGCCCTTGTAAGCACGCGAGTAAGCTCCGCGTCGATATCGGCGCGTTGTCCGGTGCAGCTGGGTGCTGTAGAGGGAGGGGGGGGCCGCAATGGAGCCCGACCATTCCTCACTACTGGACGCGGCGAGAGAAAGGCTGTCGTGTCTGTCCTCTTCCGCCTCAGGCGCTCCGAAGGAGAAGGGGGCGCTGGTGAGCAGGGACTGGCGCTGCTCGTCCACGAAGAGGACAGGCGAAGGAGAGAGAGCGGGCGAGGCACGCGGGGAGTGTTCCGGCGTGAGCTCGCGTGTAGCAGTATGCTCAGGCATTCTCTGATCGCGGCGTTTCTTACGCAGCACTTGAGAGAGAAGAGGCGGAGCGGGTGGAGCATCGTGGCTGGTTTGAGCTAATCGAGCCCGCAGGGTCGATATAGCCATGTCGTCGCACTCAGGGCAGCCGCCCTTGAAGAGTGCGCTCTCAGCATGCTCGCGGCCCAGGCAGGAGACACAGATGATGTGGCGGTCCTCGCTGGGCAGAGGGCCTCGGCAGGAAGCGCAGGCCCGAGGCATTTGAAACAACGCCTCGAATTCTGGAGGAAAAAAAAGTGTGATGCAGCGGCAAACACACTAGCTTTGAAAAGGATATAGTCACGCCGGATGGCGCAGCAGGAAGCGAGTGCTGAAGGCGGCGTCGAGATGAAGCACGAGCCGGCGTCCTCAGATCTGCGTTGCAGTGCTATCCCGCTGAGAGGCTTTTCGACGGCGTGTAGAGGCTTCTCCGGAGAAGACAGCGAAGTGCAGGTGAGATCGCTGAAGGAGATGAAATCTGATCCCTATGGTGAAGCGGTGGCTTATATAGTTCCAGCCACGCCTATTTTGGCGCGCTCTGACGTCCAATGGGCGCGAAGCGCCCCCATTGGTTCGTTACTCTCCGCCGCCTCACCATAGGTTGCTGCAGTTGCCGCAGCACAGCCAATAAGCGCGCGAGCCGCTTCGCTTGGGTCTGCTGTGCTGCAGCACTGCGTTTTACATTATTTAAAAATTAAGGATAATTTTTGGCTTCATATTCTCGAGAAAAGGGGACCTTTTCCCATAGCGTAAGCTAGCTTACGCAGTACGAGAGTACTCTCGAAAGGGAACCACAGATTCATCTGATATACGATAGACGGAAACAAAAGTCTTTAAACAGAACGTGTGAAATTTAACCAATGTGCACTGTTTGTATATAAAGCGGATGGGGCCAAAAGACTGTAAACGGAACATGTGAAATTTAACTATTTTAACAAGCATGTAGGCAATTTGGCCATAATTTTGTTTTGACTGCACCAAGACCTCAAAGGAGTGTGTGTCAGATAAGAGAGACACCAAAACCGTGCAGTGTTGCGGTTTTCCAGGACCAGGATTGGGAACCACTACCATCAGGTCATGAAAAGTTCGACACACACTTGTGGTCATCATGCTCGCTCGAACACTAGGCCAAATACAGGAAAGACGTCAAATAAAATACAGGAAAGACGTCAAATAAGTAATCAAGTGGTCAAGTGCAAAGATGACAAGTGTGCAGAGGTGTCAAGTAACGAAGTACAAATACTTCGTTACATTACTTAAGTAGAAATTTGGGGTATCTATACTTTACTTGAGTAATTATTTTTTAGACGACTTTTTACTTCTACTCCTTACATTTTCACGCAAGTATCTGTACTTTCTACTCCTTACATTTTAAAAATAGCTTCGTTACTGCTATTTCATTTCGTCTTGTTTTCATTCCGGCTTGTCATCATTCAAAAAAAAAAAAAAAAAAAAAAAACTATCCAGACAAATCGCGCCATCCGGATGGAGTGAATTTGATTGTGGTTGGATGAGAAGTATAAACAGATACCATTCCGACACCCTATTGGTTTGTACGCGATCCATCGCACCTGCACATGACACAAATCACGTCACACTCCAGCCAGGACATAGCCAGTTTTGGGTTCGTTTATCAAAAAATATATTTCTTAAAATTAAGGTTGGATATGGAACCGGTATGCACCTAACTGAATAAGAGGAAGCAGATTTCGGTGCCTTTTAAATGCCTGAGCGATCGATTGAAATGTTTGTCCTGGTTCTCCGAAATGTACACAAGAAGCACGGGCATCGCTAGGCTTTTTTAGCGGGGCTGTAGCATTTAGCTCCATAAACTGTATACAAATTTGTGATCGCCTCAGAGTCAGTCCCCTTAAGTTTCATATGAAACCGGCGTCAGACCGGTCTCCTCTCCGTCTTTCAGCGCGCTCTTCAATCCGCAGACCGCGGCGGAGCAGTGCGAGCGGAAACAAACACAGAGGACACAAGGTATGTGTTTATCGAAAGATTGTTAGAATATCCGTATCTGTGCAGTTCTTTGTCATAAATACAGTTTACAAAAGGTCACGAGGGAGCAGTCGGTTTCTCATCTTCTGTAAAGTTTTCGCTGCGTTCACCGCTCATCACTAAACGGCTGTTTCCTCCAGCAAAAACCTAGCCATTAACACATATGAACGAACACTTACACTTATTTAAATATACTTAATTTAATCGTACGTACTTTATACATACACCAGCTACTGTGCAAAAGTCTTGGGCACGTTAGTATTTTCACTAAAGAATGGTGTTCGGCCAGTTATTTATATACTTTGCTGTTTCAGTATAAAATATGTTTAAATTTCCAAACATTCATTTCGCCGTTGTCAGACTGCTTGTGCATTCAAAATCGCACTAGATTATTAATAAAATTAATGGCAAACTGATATTTCCTACTGACACACTATATATAAATAACTGGCTTAAAACCCTTTTTTGGGGTGAAAATACTAATGTGCCTTAGACTTTTGCACAGTACTCTACTTTACAAACGTGTTGCTATTTTATAAAGAATGAGCATACAGTCATTCACAGAATGGATTAAAGACAGTGACAGACAGCACTCATCTTAACTAAATATCAGAGTAAGTGACAGAGATACAGTCGAAACATAATGTGTGGTTTTTGTATTAAGTAATGACCCAGATTATGAAATACATTTATTAGCCTTAGATTAAGCATAACTTGGGAAATAAGAGCATCCAAAGTGAAAGCTATGTATTTATTTTAAATATTTGTAATGTTCTTTAATGTTATCCATAGTTTTTTTGTGGGTCTTTTTTTTTAAGTATCGGTTCAGGCACCGTTTAGGCGCCGGTACCGTTTTAAAAGTATCGAAATGGCAATGGATTATTTCTCACTGGCTCATTTACCAAATGGGTGCTTTCTCTTCGTCCTCCACAAATTAAGCTACTGTAGGTAGTTCGGTAGCGAGACGTTTTAATAAATTATCGTTTGCGATTGACGACGCGATTGACAATGTTGTGATAAGTAGGCTATACCAACTTTGTAACTCGTTACCCCCCCCCCCACACACACACACAGACTGGACATAGCAAATACAGGAAGCTATCAATCAAGAAGGTATCAGGATTATGAGTTATTTTTTCATTTTTAGTTTTTGATTAATCACTTGGATTAATCATTCATTTTGACAGCACTATAATCTTTCTTGTATATAGACAACCATACAAGGCTAATTGTTTTTTAGCCTCCACCAATGTTCTTGTCCATTGCCCTCGCAGATTCCTGCAGCTAAACTTGGATGTACATTTACATTCCATTAAAGGTTATTGATGACATGCCTCTGAAGTTTGACTTTTTGCACCATAACAATACTTATAGGCAACTATAGGGTGACCATATGAGCCATTTTCCCAGGACACGTCCTTACCAGGATTTTTATATTGCCTAAAATATCCAGATTTTGGCTGTTTGTGCTTTGCAGATCGATCATTGTATGGCATTCATAAGTGTCATACAATGATTGGTGCGCAGCGACGCTTCAAGTTGAATGAACGAACAAACACCTAACATGTACGTGTATTTGCATTACTCTGATCGTTCTCTGTAGATCTCACCTTATCACACGCCACGATTGGTTGATTATGTAACATACCTGCATGTTATTGGTCAAACTACTTTGGATGTTTTAGGCATGTTTCTTCCGATGCGGAAGAAAACGGGGTGAAATGTTCCGGCTTGTCGTCCACCACTGAAAAGGGTGCATATGAAGTAAGCCCAGACGGATTACAGGGTATGCCGCTACCATTAGACCTAAAAGTCTGAGGCACAAACTCACCGTCAGTGTGCGACCCACTTGAAGTGACGTACGCATGACGTGAGAGACTGAGCGCGCGGGAGAGATAGTCTTGCTGTCATCGCGTGAGAGTCCAAGTTTATTCCAGAAGGTTATCCGCTGAGAGGGAATTAAAACACTCTTCTAGAAATTCGTGCATAAGCCCAGGCTGTTTAGATGATTCAGCACAAGATCCCGATGGGAGTGTGCTTGAGTCTGCGATTGTGCTTAACACCAGCCAATCGTCCAGGCAATTCAATACACGAACGCCCTGGGGCCGCAACAGGGCCAGAACTGCGTCCAGGCGTTTCGAAAATACTCGATGAGCCAAGGCTAAGCCGAAAGAAGAACTGAATGGGGTATCCGTGATGAATTGTGCGTAACACTCATAGTGAAAATGCCGGGCAAGCGCTACCTTGCGGCCCATAAAACGTAGTGGTTTCCAAGCCTCCGCTTGCAGCGTTCCCACATGCATTAAAGTCCGAGCACGGAAAGCTCACAGCGTCCGTAAGCAAGGAAAGCGCATGTGTAAAAGTCACTACGTTTTGTTGTGTCTAATCCTGAAGCGTATCCGCAGCAGAATTAAATCCAACAAAATGAACATCGGGCCACGCCTCTAGCGTGATTACAGCAGCTGTGTGAGCCGTCATAAACAGGCTGTTTTAGTCAGCCTCTTGTTCCGTCCCTCAACTCTGAAGGCTGGATTGTGCAGAGTGTCTGAGGGGGCGCTCAAGTGATAGCTCGATCCAATGATGCTGCGAGGCAGTCAGTGTTAGAGCGTGGGGACTGCAGTGAGAGGGTTGGATGTGCATTAGCAGTCCAACAGCACTCTCTAGTGGAGGGCACAGTCCCTGGCGAACAGGAAGGGAAGCGCATGCGTCAAAGTCGCTGCGTTTCGTTGTGTATAATCCTGAAGCGTATCCATGGCAGGATTTAATCCAACAAGATAAACATCGGGCCATGCCGCTAGCGAGAACGCGGCAGCTGTCAGCCGTTCATAAACTGGGCGTCTTTGTCAGACTCTTGTGCCGTCCCTCAGACACTGAAGGCTGGATTGTGCAGGGTGTCTGAGGGGGCGCTCAAGTGATAGCTCAATCCAATGATGCTCGAGGTGCCTTTGCTGCGAGACAGTCAATGTTAGAGCGTGGCGACTGCAGTGAGAGGGTTGGATGTGCATTAGCAGTCCAACAGCACTCCCTGGTGAACAGGAAGGAAAGCGCATGCATCAAAGTAGCTGCGTTTCGTTGTGTATAATCCTGAAGCGTATCCACGGCAGGATTTAATCCAACAAGATAAACATCGGGCCACACCGCTAGTGAGAGGGTGTCTGAGGGGGCGCTCAAGTGATAGCTCAATCCAATGACGCTCGAGGTGCCTTTGCTGCGAGACAGTCAATGTTAGAGTGTGGGGATTGAGGACGAGAGGCTTTCTCATTAAGAACCGCCATAAAGTGAAGTAAATTTGCCGAGATTAGACACGACTCGACACGCCTTCGACGAGACTTTAGGCCGCGGCCGAGTTCGGCGCGATCCGTTCGGCTAGAGAGTTCGTTCAATAGCGGCATCGCTGTATAACAGCAGTCCGCCATGTCAGCAATGGTGTCGAAACCCACGCCGTTCGTGACGTGCGCTGATTAAGGCTGCTTCCAGGACCTCGAAATCTCTTGGTGGAGGTCTGTGAGAAGGGTAGTGGCACAGGGGGAGGGGGGGATAGTTTATCCACCACGCGGGTAACTACAATAAATAGCTCACTGAGGAAGGGGAGGCGCGTTTCTCCTGTCCGCTCGGACAGGCGGCCAGAGCCTACTCAGAGTTCGAAGCCGCGGTTGGACAAACATAATTTGAAAAAGCAAATCTGCTGATTAATACTCTCGAGTGGGGGAGAGCGAGCAAGTGGAAAAACTCCAGTGCATTACTGTACTCATAGTCAAACCGCACATATCGCCCCAAACCACCACCTCGTGCGGGGCCTCGGCGACCGCAGAAGCGAAACGGTGGGGGTTAGACTCGAGGCGACTTATAGAAATACACTCCAGAGCGTGGATACTTTTTTTTTTTTTTTTAACTGTAGCCGTAGGCTATCACGGAGAGAACATGTAGAGAGGCTGCTAACGAACCTCTTATGAGTGCTTCCTCGTGATAAACCCATTATATGGCTCTTACCTTTCGTTGACTCATCGCGTCCGCGAAGAGGAGTTAAACACTGCTCTAAGAAAAACCTCTGAGAACGCGAGATGGTTTCCTTAGGGCACAGATGATTCGCTTTCCTGAAGGAATGAAATCTGAGCTAAATAGTGCGCGGCACTCAGGTATACGATGCGTACGCATGTGTAGGGCGGTGCCAAACGCTATTAGGCCAATAAGATTGGCGGGATGGTATAGGGCTTCAGACATTCGTCACATCGAGGGGTGTTCCCATACCATACCGGTGACGTCACCGCAGCATCGAAGTGACCTATGAAAGGGAACTTATTAAATATCGGTACTCACCGTCTGATTGCTGTCCACGTTGTCCATCTTTAATTAATGTTGATCCAATACGGTAGGTGGCGCTGTCACAAAAAAAAAACTAGGGTCCAAGCTGAGTCAATTTCCTCGGATGAGATGCTTTTTATTCGTTCCTTATTTAACACAATGCTATAAACACACACTGACCTCATCGAGCTTTTATTTTGGCACTTCCGGCATTTTGAATTTGCATATTAGCTAAATATTTAGTTTCAACCGAAACATTTAGATTCAACATTTAGATTTAGATTTAACATTTAGATTCAACATTTAGATTTAGCATTTAGATTTAGATTTAACATTTAGATTTAACATTTATATTTAGATTTATATTTAACATTTAGATTTACCATTTATATTTATCATTTAGATTTAACATTTAGATTTAAATTTATATTTAACATTTAGATTTAGATTTAACATTTAGATTTAGATTTAACATTTAGATTTAACATTTAGCATTTAGATTTAACATTTAACATTTAGGTGTAACATTTAATATTTATATTTAACTATTTAAAATGTCTCTAAGTTGACAAATATTGTTGTAAATGTGCTAAAAAGTGACCGTCAAAAATTCATACCAGTTTTTTAAAAATTATTTGAAGCTAAATGTGACAAAATGTTGCTGTTATTTTCAGCATGAGCAGCTTTACAAACGGCGCCCGATATATGCCCTCGCGTCGAAATACTGACGCCAAATGTTTCTCACTGAAAGCAGTGAAGGGTCTGTGCAGACTGCAAGACAGGGGCGTAACTTGAAGTGGGCGTAACTTGAGGAAAGAGGCGTAACTTGAAGTTGTTCAAATCACACAGAACCACACGAGATGTCAAAACGAGACTTTGTCGGGATGCGTTCAAAACCGCATACCCTTAATTTCAATAAGTACTAACTTAACGAGCGCTAAAAGAGTACATACTCTATAGCCTAAATGCGTATGTATGAAGTATGAATGCAATTTGTATATCATCATCCGCTATGTTGATCATGTAACAAAGTTAAAACAAGCACAAAAACGTAAAAGATATAGGTGACAGGTTTAATTAATGTATTTGTAAGTATCTTGATAATGAAAAACATTGCCCATGTTGTGGTCTTGTTGCAGAAACGGCTGCCTTTTTATTTTGTGATTGTAGTATAGCCAATACTGTTGATTTTAATTTTTTATATTTTTTTAACTCCACTAATGTGATCAAGTGTTATCCTTAAAGCATCCTTTTATAATTAGAAAACCCAAAATCATAATATCTTGAATATTTATTTCAATTATTTTACGTGAAAAATGTTTTTCTTGTATATTATTTCATACTATGATGAACACATTCATTTTTTTATTTACTGTTTTATGGCATTATGATTGTTTATTGTTGGATACAACCATCTTACCATGATGTTTTATGTAATAATTTGGCAATAATAATAAAAAAGAGGGTCAGGTGCACTAACTCCACACAGCGACTCTGCAACATCTGCACAAAGGATATGTCGATCAGCTGCTCGAAGATCTCACCTTTGGAGAAGACTGTTGATTTGATACTCTAAAAATGTAAGTATTACTACTCGAAAAGTAACATTACCCCATAATGAATTGCATCTTTTGCCCACCCCAACACTTACCATGCAATAATAACGATAAATGCAAATTTTTTTTCTTAAAATTCCATTTTAGTAAAAGAAGCAAAATTTATTTTCTTTTGTGACATAGCTATACATGAATATATACAGTGGCGGTCTTAACATAGAGGCATAGGTAGGCGGCTGCTTGGGGCCCCCTACCAGCGGTCGTAGAAGGGGGGCCCCCAACAAACCTCAAAAAAAAAAAAAAAAGAAAAGGCCCCTTATCATCATGAATGCTTCAAAAGCAAGGTACACTTTATTAATATTCTTAAGAAATACGTTGAAACGTTGAAGTAGTGGTTAAAATGTCCAGTTCATGGTTATCTGTCCCTACACATACACCCCCTGTTTTCACAATGAAATGGACTAGTCCATAACGCTGCGCGGCGCGAAAGATAAACACACAGTCAGTGACAGGAGGACTGAGAAATACACAGAGACGACGCAAGGCAAATCAAAACGGGAAAATGAAAAGAAGTTACGAAAGCGGGTCAATTAAAAGAAAAAAGCGAAAAGACGCCAAACAATAAATATTTGGCAACGCTGCCAAAGTTGACACACTTTTTTACGGCTGCTAATACAGACTGGAACAACAACATCCAAAGCGCTAACATTACAGCAGCAGCAGCAGCAGCTAACGTTAGCTGTGAAGTGGCGCTAGGTGAGGAGGAGGATAACGCTGACCAAGACAATGAGGACATCACGTTGTTGCTGCCCGCCGTCACCGACAGAGTTATCGAGGTTGACACAGATGAGGTGGAAGAGTTGTCCAGTGATGGCCATTTTGACACCGATGACGGGGATTTGGTGAGTCAACCGCCTAGCCTAGTTCTACTGTTAGTGTAAAAACGGTGAAATTTACGGTAAAAAAAAAAAAACGGCAGATGTGGCTGATGTATTTTACCATGAAAAAAAAATGGTGGCAACCTTTTATGTTTTACGGGACTTAAATTTACGGGCAAAAAAACAACAACAACAACACAATTTAAAATAACCCTGTGAAATTTACCTTTTTTTTTTAAACTAAGTTAATTGTAGTAGACTTATGATTCTACAGCATGTGATCCATCCGTGTTGTGATAATCTGAAGAATCTGTAAAAAAAATTTGCACAATAAAGGTTTGAACTACTGTATTTTTCAGACATACACAGACATCAAGATTCAGCATATGAATCTCAACAACGGGGATATAAGTGCAGTGCATGATGGGAGCCATCAATCAAAACTCAATCAATATCTCCCAACATGCATTGCAGCATGAATAAATTATGCTGAATTGCCTTAGTATTTTCTTTTATTATTATTATCTGCTTTTATTTTTGCTGTTGTTTTTGTTGCAACTTTTTAGTAACTTGTTTTGTGATGTTCAGAGTTTTATCTGATTATTTTGTTGATTGTCACCGTTGTTGAGATTCATACGCCGATTCTTGATGTCTGTGTTGATCTAGGCTAACTCATATAACGTTAGAAGTTTTAATCCTTTTTTGTACATCGTGTGTTTTTAAAGTTCTTCAGATTACCTGTTTGTCACTGCTAGCTTGCATGCGGTAGGGTCACAGAGCTATAATACTCAAAAACATGAAATATTAATTAGTATTAAACATTCCCCATACAATGAAAGATAAGACTCTTTATGAGCTCAGTGAATCAGGCCACTACATGACGATTATGCCATCATCAATAAATAGCCACAATGTTTTTTTACGGTAAAATTTAGTTCAATGCCATTAAACATAAATGTTTCTAAAGTATTTTTTACGGTAAAGTATTGGCAACCACAGCTTCCAGTTTTATACCTTAAATTTTATTTTTATTTTTACGGTAAGGTACGGTAAATGCAATGGTAAGTTTATGGTATTTTTTTTTAACAGTGTTCTTCCAAAATCTGTACATTTAACAGTATTTTACAGTAAAATTACATGAAATGTCCTGTGAGAGCTATTACAGTTTTTCACTGTAAGGGTACATACTGTTAAGCAATTAATTAACATACTGTTAAGCATTTCCGTTGCTTTTTTACAGTTTTTTACTGTTAAAATTACAATTCTTTTTTTTACAGTGTAGTAATAGCCCTAGCTGTGCTAATCCTGCTGCCACCAACCAAAGCACTGTGGGCTTGCTGACAGACACTCACAGACACTCACTCACAGACACTCACTCAGAAACTCACAGACACTCACTCACTCACTCAGACACTCACAGACACTCACTCACTCAGACACTCACTCACTCACTCACTCAGACACTCACAGTCACTCACTCAGACACTCACAGACACTCACTCACACTCACTCACTCAGACACTCACAGACACTCACTCACTCAGACACTCACTCACTCACTCACTCAGACACTCACAGTCACTCACTCAGACACTCACAGACACTCACTCACAGACACTCACTCAGAAACTCACAGACACTCACTCACTCACTCAGACACTCACAGACACTCACTCACTCACTCACTCACACACTCGCTCACTCAGACACTCACACTCACTCACTCAGACACTCACAGACACTCACTCACTCAGACACTCACTCACTCACTCACTCAGACACTCACAGTCACTCACTCAGACACTCACAGACACTCACTCACAGACACTCACTCAGAAACTCACAGACACTCACTCACTCACTCAGACACTCACAGACACTCACTCACTCAGACACTCACTCACTCACTCACTCACTCAGACACTCACAGTCACTCACTCACAGACACTCACTCAGAAACTCACAGACACTCACTCACTCACTCACTCAGACACTCACTCAGACACTCACAGACACTCACTCACAGACACTCACTCAGAAACTCACAGACACTCACTCACTCACTCAGACACTCACTCAGACACTCACAGACACTCACTCACTCAGACACTCACTCACTCAGACACTCACAGACACTCACTCACTCAGACACTCACAGACACTCACTCACTCAGACACTCACTCAGAAACTCACAGACACTCACTCACTCAGACACTCACAGACACTCACTCACTCACTCACAGACACTCACTCACAGACACTCACAGACACTCACTCACAGACACTCACAGACACTCACTCAGACACTCACAGACACTCACTCACAGACACTCACTCAGAAACTCACAGACACTCACTCACTCAGACACTCACACTCACTCACAGACACTCACTCACTCAGACACTCACACTCACTCACAGACACTCACTCACAGACACTCACTCACTCAGACACTCACAGACACTCACTCAGACACTCACACTCACTCACAGACACTCACTCACTCAGACACTCACACTCACTCACAGACACTCACTCACTCAGACACTCACACTCACTCACAGACACTCACTCACTCACTCACTCAGACACTCACACTCACTCACAGACACTCACTCACTCACTCAGACAATGACACACACACACACACACACTTTCTGTCATACCCTGTATCCTGTACATGGGTCTGCTTATGCAATGGCAATTGCAACTTCAGCCCTCTCTCTCTCACACACACACACACACTATCATGTACATAGGTTTGTTTGTAGAATGTTTGAAATGTTCAATCTCAAATGTAATGTCAATTCACTTACAATATCCTGTATCTTGTACATGGGTTTGTTTGTAGAATGCAATATTTGCTAAGTATATGGCTGTTTGTGGGGGTTTACCCTTACTACTTGTCTTGCTGGTTATGTTAATTTGCTCTTATAAAAATAATAAACAGTGCTGGTTTTCCTGGCATTTTGGCAAATTTTGTTATCTGTTATCTGTTGGGTTCAATCGTGACTATTAGTTTGTGTAGTGCTACACTTTGTGTGGTCTCTGCTTTCCATCTTCATTTTGGAGTAAAGAAGTGTATGCAGGGTTCAAAGGGGAAGTTTTTTTTTTCTCCTCTTCAAACTTCACTTCCCCGTAGATTAGCTTTACCTGCCTATCCACAATTCAGTCTTTTTTTTTTTTTCGCTCTTTTTTAAAAATCGGATGGGGGGGCCCCATACATACCTTCGCCTTGGGCCCCCAATTTGCTAAATCCGCCACTGAATATATACTAGTTAAACAAATGCAGTCGATGTGAATACATCTATTTTCAGTCAAGCAATTAATACATGAATGGATAAAATATTTATATTTTATTTACTGATAAACAAAAAACATGTCTAAATGATTAAAATAATGTATAAAAGTTAGCATCACAATAAATGCATACATGTACAAGTCAACAACACATGAAACAAAGTTTCATTCTAGAGCTGCAACTAATGATTATTTTTTCTGTCGACTAATCTAACGATAATTTTTTCGATTAGTCGACTAATCTAACGATTATTTTTATTAAAATAAATTATTAATCTAATGTTCTTTTTTGATTAGCTAATGATTCCTTTGGATAACTTTACAAAAAAAAAATATAAGTACAACTTCTAATATAATATTTCAACCTTTATTCATGTTTTTTTTTTCAAAAAATACTTCAATGTGGTTGAAGTTTTTACAGTATACAAAAATAAAGAGGCAAAGAAAATTATTTTACTATGGTAAATATGAGTTAACGATAGCGTTTATAATTAAACCACAGTAGCCATAAATGTACAGTTGTCTGAGACGTCATGAAATGTTCTTTAGCATCACAAACCTTAAAATGTAGTCAGGGTTCTGCTATGGTTTATTTTCATAATAGGTCACAAGTTAACACGCTCACGTTTCCTTGATGAAGCGGCGGCACGTCCTGGGATGTCATTGAGCAACAGGATGAGGAAGACCTTGATGACGGCTCTCTGAACCACACAACCTTGAAGCTAGAGCAGGGGAATACGTGCATAACAATCTGACTGCTGTGTCTGCTCCAAACTTTCGTGTGCCTGCACCCCATGAGCATGACTACCTGAAAAACATTTAAACAGAGTTTACAAGTACTTGCATTGATTTATTACTTTTGTAGTGGGCTAAACCACTGAAGTGGTTCAAATTTATAAATAAATTATACATTTATCCAAAGCGAATTACAGTGCATTCAGACTAACAGTTTTTACCTAACATGTGTTCCCTGGTATTTGAACACACAACCTTGCACTGCTAACGCAATGCTCTACCACTTGAGCCACAGGAACACCAGTGTGTCCTTGAGCAAGGCTCTCTTCTCCAGGTTGATCAGGGGATTGTAGGCCCCTGTAATAAGAGCACTGTCAATCACTTCAGATAAAAGCTCCATCACATTTTTTGATGATGATTTTTAAGCTTCTGAAAGTCAGCCTTCATTGTTTAAACAGTAACCAGCCGAAAAAACTTTACTAAATTCACATCCTCAGTGTCTTGTGGTCTTTCTCTAGATGCTCTCACTGGCTCTGAGGTCACTGAGGATGAAGACATCACAGCAGCATCTGGTCCTGATGAGACAGTAAAGGGCAGGTGGAGTGAGGGAGTGTCTCATCTGTGACTCTCGATCATTTCCAGGATGATGCTGTGGTCTTCTCCATTCTCAGTGCACACACCAGTCTACAGACATTTTCATGTCTTACAAAAATACACATACACAATACAAAAAGTCATTACATTATTCTTTTGTTTCAGGTTTTCCCTTTTTTTTCCCTTTCCTTGCAGGTCCTGCACCACCACAAAAGATCTGCAGCAAATGCATAGAAATCAAGAATAAGAAAAGAGGTGCAATAGTTGTTTAAAAGTACATTAATTAAAATAAAATAAAACTTAAGATTTAAAATGTTTCATATATTTTTTTAGTGTAATCCTTTGATGGCAGCATTCCTTCATCAGATAAACACACAGGTGTCTCATCTGTCCCTGTAACATCCAGAGAAGAGTCAGTCTCCTCTATCATTTATCTGTGATATACTGCGTTTACATGTTGATTTAATAACTGATATAACTCATAACACACAAATGTTCCTTAAATTATCAATATTGCAAATGGACAAATAAAATAGATAACTTTTGTTTAGTTACTTTATGTAGATTTGTTTGTTTACATGACTTACACTCATCTATAACAGTGTTGACAAAAGTGAATTCTACACAATATCACACACACACATCACTCAGACACCTGTTCCGTGTCTGTTAGATGTGCTCATCTACAATACTTATCAAACATTATCCGATCAGATGATAAATAGACATTTTAGTAATAGTCTTCAAGTATATATGGGGTTATGTAAATCCACTATTGAATCGTGTACTTAATGGAGCTCCCCTGTTAGTTATGCATTATAAAACATGTTTACAGCAAAATCACAAATATGCTATATTATGTAGGTCACAGAGGGTTTAAATTAAGCCTGTGAAACCTGGGGATAGTGTCTTTAGACCTTTTGCTTATATGTTGCTTACTTTACGCCTTAGTTTTAATAAATTATTAACTCCAAAAACAGTACCACTGTATGAAAATGACTTATACACTTCAATTTAAATAATTATTTCGGGAGAAAAAAAATATTCTCGACCGTTGTCTCTCACAGCAAGCTGTCATATTCGTCTTCTTTCCAGTTTAACCTCGCTTGGCATCCATCTTATTGGTGCATTACCGCCCTCTTCTGTTCCGGAGTGTGGAACAGATAATACGTTTTCTTACTAAAACGTACACATCTCTCACATTCAGAGATGGGTAGTAACGGATTACATGTAATCTGGATTACGTAATCAGATTCCAAAACTGAAGTACTTGTAATTAGAGTAAACTACTTTTTAAAATACTCGTAATCAGACTACAGTTACTTTTTTATGGATTACATGATTACATATTATTTACACAATGGTAATAAGTCGTTCACAATTCATTGATTCTCCTAAATTTCTTTCTTTTTGTAACGTTTATATTCTTTCCTAATAAACCTGCCGTTTATATTCGTTCGTGATTCTTCGAGTTTTTCCGGCGGAGAGGGGGAGGGGTATCAGAATCCAGCTCGGAATAAATCATAGACAGTAAAAGGAATAAACCAGCAACAAGACAGTGGAAAATGGAGGGGAACGCAGCCTTTAATCACTGGATGTTCAGACATCATTTAATTTTTAAAGAAAGACACGGGAAAATTTTAACTATTCAGTGTAAACTCTGCCTACCATGGAATAATTTGCTGCCCATGGAATTCTTTGACCTATCAAAGTTATTGCTGGGAATTTCATGTCCTTTAATATATTTTTGTAATGTTGATTTTTCTTCATTGTTACTAACATTACCTTATGCACTTAAAGGTCCTATGGCATGAAAATGTCACTTTCTGAGGTTTTTTAACATTAATATGAGTTCCCATAGCCTGTATATGGTCCCCAAGTTTCTAGAAATTTTAATCGGTGCAAATCGAGATTTTGCTATCTTTCTCTGCCTTTGAGAAAATGGAAGCTCAAACGGGCTGATCTGGAATCTCCTCTTTGTGACGTTGCAAGAAGAATTGTTACCTCCCCTTTCTCTGCTTTGCCGCCCAAATATTTACATATAATTCAGTCGCAATGTCAGGACAGGCGTTACAAACAGACTTTTATGATATGGATTCGACAGCACCGCCACAAACAGTGAGTAACAGTGTTCATTAATGCCTGATCTGTGATCAGTGATTTCTGATGTGTAACGTTAGCTAATTATTCAGGTTCACACAGACTTTCTTTCTAAATCGTTTAATACTGTTTTTGCATCAGTGAATCAAGCCAGTGACAACAATCAACTTCACGTTGTTTCTCTTAGTAGCATGAAACAAATCTGTTATTTAAATTGTGATTTAACTACAGAGAGCGATCAAAAAAAGCTCAATTTTTTCGGAGCTCTCACACATCGCGAGTATATCTGCACTCTTGCCCAAACTGCCGTTACAATGAATGATGCTGTTATGCTGCACAACGGAGCTCTTACTGTATTCATGTGTTTGCTGTTAGTTGTGGTGAAAGCATTTTGTGAGAGAAAACGTGTTGCAATAATGACGAGATGAATGCATTCAAGCGATAAACAGACTCTGTCTACTCAATGCTCATCACTGCAGCCTTTCATGTGATGGGAAAAGATCGAAAAAAATAATTATATAATCAACAAATCCACAATTCGTTAATCTCGACAGCTGTAATAATAATAATAATAATAATAATAATATTATATATATATATATATATATATATATATATATATATATATATATATATATATATATATATATATATATATACAGGGCTCTCAAGTTTTGAAGACAGGCAAGAGTGACACCCCCCCCCCCCCCCCCAGAAGAAAATATTTGACACATGACACTGACAATTTAACCAAATACAAAGTGTTTATTCATTTTCCATTTCTAAATTTTGTGTGTGTGTGTGTGTGTGTGTGTTTGAGTGCGAGTGTTTGTGAGAGAGAGAGAGAGAGAGAGATTATGACTGGTGTTGTTTGTTGTAAGTGTTTGTTGCCTTTTTGGACTCCTACCATTTTCGCCACCTTCTCTGGGCCAGCATCCTGTAACCTGCTCTTTTGGGGGGGCTTTCCTCTCAGGGTGAATGAAAGGATGCTTAGTTGCCTTTTACCTGACATCTTTGAAAGACAGATGCAATGATTAATGCATCCATGGCCAGGATTATATAATTATAAAATATGACATGATTTTAAAAGTGACCTATAACATCGACTATGCAATACACTTTAATTAATTTAGTGCTAATAAAATTATTAAGCCTATTGGAGAGAGATATATTTATAATGTGGCAATATCTCAGTCATCGTGTGATAACGAAAATATGACTAGGCCTAGACTAACGTTACTTGTTCTGAGCAGATGTTGTCAGTGAACAGGCTGTAAAACTGTTGGCTAAGTAACAGACACTCATGAAAAACTGATGCTAATTATCTGGAAACATTCTCTAACAGCAGTCAAGTTGTCATTGTTTGTGTCAAACAAGTTGTGAATTTGTTGTAACAGGAGATCATTACTTACTTTGTGCTCAAAGTGATGCTCGGGGCTCCAGTGGTTTCCTCTGTGGGTGAACGAGGAAGATGGTGAACAATTCCAGGATGCTTTTTTTTCATTGGTTGTTGCGTAAAATCTTACCCTGATACAATAGTGCTATTTTCTGATTGGCTATTGTGTAGCCTATTTCTTTTTTTTGATTGGCTGATAAGTGGCAGGCTCGATTAAGAACTCCAGGGGAGAAGCGCTTGATTCCTGCCGGTTTCCATAGTGAGAGCGGCGCGACCAGATAACTTTTGGGCGCTGCGGCATATTAAATATATTATAAATACTTTTTCTGCGTGAGAAATACAATGTGTGGCGGGAGTGCGTGACAAAAGACCGAAATTAGTGACTGTCACGCTCAATGCGTGACACTTGAGAGCCCTGTATATATATTTGAGAGGGGTTCCACATGTAATACGCATTTCAAATGCAAAGATGTCACAGCAGACACGCCCCTTCAAACAGAGCATTCAAGCCAGAGGGCAAATATCAGGATATACAAATGCTTTTTATTTCTAAATTTTAAATGTAAAAATCATACTAACAAAATAATTACACCTAAGGAAACATTAAAAAGCATTTAAAGAAAAGGAAATAATCCATGTCATGGGACCTTTAAGGTGTTTTGAGATGAAATATTTGACCTGGAAATGGTCTCTATATTAGCCAGGGCTCGACATTAACGCTTGTCCGGGACAAGTGGAATTTGTGAAAGGGCAAGTGAAAGAGAATTGTACTTGCAACCTGATCAAAATTTTTATAACAAACAATAACTAGGGCATCACCGAAACTTTGAAGTAAATGATTCAGATTGTATTACTTTCAGTGTAAACGGTGACTAATAACAGATAATGTATTGACAGTATCAAGGTCGCGTCAGTTGAGGCTCGCGGAGAAATCAAAACTATAAGAACAGCACACACAAAGAAACACTGCGGTTCAAAAAATATAAATATTCTGTAAAATATGTGCAATATCACACGACCAGGAGTGATGTTTTTCCGACTTTCAGCTCGATTGCAAATGTGATATTGATTTTGTGATTTTGTGATTGTATAAATACATCTTCAGTTAAATAAACAAGTAATATTAACTTACATTTTAGACACATTATGGGTCGTTTTTGTTCCACTTCAAACAAAAAATAGTTCAAAGCAAAGCCAAAGCAGAACAGTCGGACATCTGCGAGCAAGATTCTTTCGTTACTAAATGATTCATTTTTAAATGAGTCAATGATTCAGTGAGTCATTCATAAAAACGTTTACTTGCTTCATTTATTGAATGAATCAGCCGTTTGACCGAATCGGTTGAATCAACGATTCACTCATTAAGACAGTGACTTGTCACCACCTACTGGTGGTTAAATATCATATTTAAAAGTATCAGTGTATTTTTCCAACATTTCATATTTTGTATGTCAAAAAAAGTAAAAAATTAATATAATAACATAATGTATAAATTTGGACAGAGGAAGTTTGTTGATACTGATTTCATTTTAATAATAATAACAACCATAATGTCTTATTATTGTAATTTAATGTAAGGATAACATGTAAGAAGTCAATGTAAATGTAGACATCTACATTTAATTTTTAAAAGTTAGAAAGTTTAATCTTTTTAAGTTAGAAAGTGTAACAGCAATCAATTTAAGGCAAATATCAAAAATATACTGATTAAGGTAATACCTGATAGAGCACTGATTAGACTGCTTCAGAATAAATTTCATTTGTGCAAAAAAAAAAATCACTTTTTTCCCCGGACAAGTAACTTTTTTACTCTGCCAAGTGAAGAACTGATTTACTTGTCCAAAGGACAAGCTTATATAAAAGCTTAATGTGGAGCCCTGTATTAGCAATGTTATTGCTATATGAGTTTCATCCTCTTTAATATTCATTTTTGTTATGTTGTTATTGTTTGACTTTTCCTCATTGTTACTTTGCACTTAAAATGGTTTGAGATGGATAGAAATGTCATCGCTGTGTGAATTTAGTCTTTTTCAAAATTCATGATCGCAATGTGTTTTTCATTGATACAGTCTTATTCACTTCTAGTGTTTTTCTTTTTTAGATTAAATATTTTACCTAGTAGTGATATTGCTGTGAATTTCATGTTTTTTAATATTGGTTTTCAAAAATTTCTTAATTATAAGTAAATATGCTTTAAAATCACAAGATGTGATTTTTTTTTCTCAGTGTTACTAGCAAACTCTAACAGCAAGGTAAATTAATGTTAGTATTTTGTAAGTATTAACTCTCCATATTGCACTTGAAAAAGAAGCTATTGTGGCTCTTCTTGCTAAATTAAATGTACCCAGCTCTGCTCACATTGTCCCCTAACATTAATATCTACACACACATCATGCAGCAAATCCTGCCTAAAACCCCTGCCTCCCTTAAAACATAATAAATATTCTACTCTGTGCCCTAATTAAAGCCGCCATATTGTCCACAATTTATCGTTTTGAGATCTCGGGTGGTTCTGTGTGATTTGGACAGCTTCAAGTTACGCCTCTTTCAAGTTACGGCCCTGTCTTGCAGTCTGCAGACGTACATGCTTGAATGAAGGTCGTAGTGCGTCGAAATTGCGACGCCAAGAGGCACATTTGGCGTCATAAAAGTGTTTTATGTGTTTTATGTATGGACTTTCAGTTTAGATGTATTGCATGTATCACAGGACAGTTTCAAATTAATTTGAAGATATATTTGGAGAGAAGCCAAATATATGAGAAGCATTTATCCTAAAGTCAATCTCTCAACAGACAGGGCATCTGGAGCCAATTTTCTAGGTAATAAATATAAAAAGTTTTGTGTTTATTCCCTATGCTTTAATCCATATAAGTATGTGCTTTTTATCACCTATAACTATTTTTAAAATTTTACAAATTTGCATTTGTTCCATACATTAATAGACCACAATGTGTGGTAAGTGTTAATGCCATCAGTATCATTTCATAACTGCTCACTTTCCATTGCAGTCATAGACAGTCCTCTACAGCAGTGGTTTTCAACCTGTGGTCCGCGGTGGTATTGCAGGTGGGCCGCCAATTACTATTAAAATAAATAATAGTGTTAATATATGTAAAAATGTCTAAGTCATAACATAACATCATTTCATATATATAATTAAATAACAAAAAAGAAATATTAAACTGTTACTATGCTTCCACTATTCGAGCTCGCTGATTGGTTTAAGAATAAACCACCAATTTATCTTAGATATTTTTGCTGCATATGCTACAGAACAACAAATTCAAACATGCATAAATGGCTGTTGTGTTTTCTCCTGACTGCTTACTCCAGTGACTGTCGCTGCCGAGCTCTGCCTGGATCTGGTTTTCCCGTTTTGCTGAGCGGTGCCAGCTAGAGTTATTTTCTGTTCATTTCCAGTCAATTCTAGGGCTGTGCGATTTATAGAAATGGTCATAAAATCAGGATTTGAGCGTGCGCGATTTCTAAATCGCTTTATAGCACGATTTTCCGCGGCCCTGACCTCCCGCAGTACTATCCGATCCAATCAGAATGCATTGCGCCTGGCGCGAGAACTGAACAGACTGGACGAGGCTGACTCCAGCTCCTTATTCGCCAGCTCCTTATTCGCCAAACTATCCGTTCCACCTTAAAAATGTCGAGCGGTTGTTAATCCTTCCCCCTCAGTGCTATTGGTTGTATTTTTTAAAGGAACAGTTGCACAAAAATGGCATGTTTCAGACAGCAGTTAACAATGAACATTAAAAATATATAGTTCTTTAAAAATGTATTGTATGTTTCAATAAGTGATACCCGTGAGTGATTCAGGCAGAGTTCTTTTTTTAATTTAAACTCCATGCCTTACTCAATGTCTTTTTCAACATACCCTGTATGAATGGAACAAGATAATATTGTTTGCAGCTCTTATGTAGTCTTTATTAAAATGTATCCATTACTGAAAAAGATTAAATAAACATATACATTATTTAACTGTCGCACAAAATCTTGTATTACTGCAATTTCTGATGTGCTGTTGAAGAAACGTGCCCTATTTAACTGTATTCTGACAAAACATATTGGTCATGTCATCACTTTGTTATTTCAAAGGTTCTCAAAAAAGGAGCACCTACAGGGCAAGAGTAATTCACTCTATAACGAAATCCTGCATTAGAACATTTTCTGATATGTTGTTATGGAACTATGATCCAGAGAAAATGCCCTCCAAAGCATCTGTATTTGCCGAAAAAGCATATTGGGCATGATAAAAATTTTCTTGTTTCAAAGGTTCTCACAAAAAGGAGCACGTAGAGGGCAAGAGTAATTGACTCTCTAACAATATCCTGCATTAGAACATTTTCTGATGTTTTATTATGGAAATATGACCCAGAGAAAATGCTCTCAATAGCAGCTTTATGGGCCGGAAAAGCATATTTGGCATGTCATAATTTTATTGTTTTAAAGGTTCTCAAAAAAGGAGTACGTAGAGGGCAAGAGTAATTCACTCTCTAACGAAATCCTGAATTAGAACATTTTCTGATGTTTTATTATGGAAACGTGACTCAGAGAAAATGCCCTCAATAGCAACTTTATGGGACAAAAAGCATATTTGGCATGTCATAATTTTTTAGTTTCAAAGGTTCTCAAAAAAAGGAGCACGTAGAGTGCAAGAGTAATTCACTCTCTAACAATATCCTGCATTAGAACATTTTCTGATGTTTTATTATGGAAATATAACCCAGAGAAAATGCTCAATAGCAACTTTATGGGCCGGAAAAGCATATTTGGCATGTCATAATTTTCTTTTTTTCAAAGGTTCACAAAAAAGGTGTACGTAGAGGGCAAGAGTAATTCACTCTCTCATGAGATCCTGCATTAGAACATTTTCTGATGTTTTATTATGGAAATATAATCCAGAAAAAATGCCCTCCAAAGCAACTGTATAGGCGACAAAGCATATTGGGCATGTCATAATTTTCTTATTTCCAAGGTTCTCAAAAAACGGAGCACGTAGAGGGCAAGAGTAATTCACTCTCTAACGAGATCCTGCATTAGAACATTTTCTGATGTTTTATTTTGGAAATGTAATCCAGAGAAAATGCCCTCAATAGCAACTTTATGGGCCGAAAACTATATTTGGCATGTCATAATTTTTTTGTTGCAAAGGTTCTCAAAAAAAGGAGCACGTAGAGGGCAAGAGTAATTCACTCTCTAACGAAATCCTGCATTAGAATATCTTCTGATGTTTTATTATGGAAATATAACCCAGAGAAAATGCCCCCAGAGCAACTTTATGGGCCGAAAAAGCATATTGGGCATGTCATCATTTTCTTGTTTCAAAGGTTCTCAAAAAATGAGCATGTGGAGGGCAAGAGTAATTCACTTTCTAACGAGATCCTGCATTAGAACATTTTCTGATGTTTTATTATGGAAATATGACCCAGAGAAAATGCCCTCAATAGCAACTTTATGGGCCGAAAAGCATATTTGGCATGTCATAATTTTTTTGTTGCAAAGGTTCTCAAAAAAGGAGCACGTAGAGGGCAAGAGTAATTCACTCTCTAACGAGATCCTGCATTAGAACATTTTCTGATGTTTTATTTAGGATATATGACCCAGAGAAAATGCCCTCAATCGCAACTTTATGGCCCGAAAAGCATATTTGGCATGTCATAATTTTTTTGTTTCAAAGGTTCTCAAAAAAGGAGCACGTAGAGGGCAAGAGTAATTCACTCTCTAACGAGATCCTGCATTAGAACATTTTCTGATGTTTTATTATGGAAATATGACCCCGAGAAAATGCCCTCAAAAGCAACTTTATGGGCCGAAAAAGCATATTGGGCATGTCATAATTTTCTTGTTTCAAAGGTTCTCAAAAAAAGGAGCACGTAGAGGGCAAGAGTAATTGACTCTCTAATAATATCCTGCATTAGAACATCTTCTGATGTTTTATTATGGAAATATAACCTAGAGAAAATGCTCTCAATAGCAACTTTATGGGCTGGAAAAGCATATTTGGCATGTCATAATATTCTTGTTTCAAAGGTTCTCAAAAAAGGAGCATGTAGAGGGCAAGATTAATGCAATCTCTAACGAGATCCTGCATCAGGACATTTTCTGATGTTTTATTATGGAAATATGACCCAGAGAAAATTCCCTCAATAGCAAGTTTATAGGACAAAAAGCATATTTGCCATGTCATAATTTTTTTTGTTTCAAAGGTTCTCAAAAAAAGGAGCACGTAGAGGGCAAGAGTAATTCATTCTCTAACGAGATCCTGCATTAGAACATTTTCTGATGATGTATTACGGAAATATAACCCAGAGAAAATGCCCTCCAAAGCATCTGTATATGCCGAAAAAGCATATTGGGCATGGCAAGATTTTCTTGTTTTAAAGGTTCTCAAAAAAAAGGAGCACGTAGAGGGCAAGATTAATTCACTCTCTAACGAGATCCTGCATTAGAACATTTTCTGATGTTTTATTTAGGAAATATGACCCAGAGAAAATGCCCTCAAAAGCAACTTTATGGGCCAAAAAAGCATATTGGGCATGTCATAATTTTCTTGTTTCAAAGGTTCTCAAAAAAAGGAGCACGTAGAGGGCAAGAGTAATTGACTCTCTAACAATATCCTGCATTAGAACATTTTCTGATGTTTTATTATGGAAATATAACCTAGAGAATATGCTCTCAATAGCAACTTTATGGGCTGGAAAAGCATATTTGCCATGTCATAATATTCTTGTTTCAAAGGTTCTCAAAAAAAGGAGCACGTAGAGGGCAAGAATAATTGACTCTCTAACAATATCCTGCATTAGAACATTTTCTGATGTTTTATTATGGAAATATAACCTAGAGAATATACTCTCAATAGCAACTTTATGGGCTGGAAAAGCATATTTGCCATGTCATAATATTCTTGTTTCAAAGGTTCTCAAAAAAAGGAGCATGTAGAGGGCATGATTAATGCACTCTCTAACGAGATCCTGCATCAGGACATTTTCTGATGTTTTATTATGGAAATATGACCCAGAGAAAATTCCCTCAATAGCAAGTTTATGGGACAAAAAGCATATTTGCCATGTCATAATTTTTTTTGTTTCAAAGGTTCTCAAAAAAAGGAGCACGTAGAGGGCAAGAGTAATTGACTCTCTAATAATATCCTGCATTAGAACATTTTCTGATGTTTTATTATGGAAATATAACCTAGAGAAAATGCTCTCAATAGCAACTTTATGGGCTGGAAAAGCATATTTGGCATGTCATAATATTCTTGTTTCAAAGGTTCTCAAAAAAGGAGCATGTAGAGGGCAAGATTAATGCACTCTCTAACGAGATCCTGCATCAGGACATTTTCTGATGTTTTATTATGGAAATATGACCCAGAGAAAATTCCCTCAATAGCAAGTTTATGGGACAAAAAGCATATTTGCCATGTCATAATTTTTTTTGTTTCAAAGGTTCTCAAAAAAAGGAGCACGTAGAGGGCAAGAGTAATTCATTCTCTAACGAGATCCTGCATTAGAACATTTTCTGATGATGTATTACGGAAATATAACCCAGAGAAAATGCCCTCCAAAGCATCTGTATATGCCGAAAAAGCATATTGGGCATGGCAAGATTTTCTTGTTTCAAAGGTTCTCAAAAAAAGGAGCACGTAGAGGGCAAGATTAATTCACTCTCTAACGAGATCCTGCATTAGAACATTTTCTGATGTTTTATTTAGGACATATGACCCAGAGAAAATGCCCTCAAAAGCAACTTTATGGGCCGAAAAAGCATATTGGGCATGTCATAATTTTCTTGTTTCAAAGGTTCTCAAAAAAAGGAGCACGTAGAGGGCAAGAGTAATTGACTCTCTAACAATAGCCTGCATTAGAACATTTTCTGATGTTTTATTATGGAAATATAACCTAGAGAATATGCTCTCAATAGCAACTTTATGGGCTGGGAAAGCATATTTGCCATGTCATAATATTCTTGTTTCAAAGGTTCTCAAAAAAAGGAGCACGTAGAGGGCAAGAGTAATTGACTCTCTAACAATATCCTGCATTAGAACATTTTCTGATGTTTTATTAAGGAAATATAACCTAGAGAATATGCTCTCAATAGCAACTTTATGGGCTGGAAAAGCATATTTGCCATGTCATAATATTCTTGTTTCAAAGGTTCTCAAAAAAAGGAGCATGTAGAGGGCATGATTAATGCACTCTCTAACGAGATCCTGCATCAGGACATTTTCTGATGTTTTATTATGGAAATATGACCCAGAGAAAATTCCCTCAATAGCAAGTTTATGGGACAAAAAGCATATTTGCCATGTCATAATTTTTTTTGTTTCAAAGGTTCTCAAAAAAAGGAGCACGTAGAGGGCAAGAGTAATTCATTCTCTAACAAGATCCTGCATTAGAACATTTTCTGATGATGTATTACGGAAATATAACCCAGAGAAAATGCCCTCCAAAGCATCTGTATATGCCGAAAAAGCATATTGTGCATGACATTTTCTTGTTTCAAAGGTTCTCAAAAAAGGGAGCACGTAGAGGGCAAGAGTAATTCACTCTCTAACGAGATCCTGCATTAGAACTTTTTCTGATGTTTTATTATGGAAATATGAACCAGAGAAAATGCCCTCAATAGCAACTTTATGGGCCGAAAAGCATATTTGGAATGTCATAATTTTTTTGTTTGCAAAGGTTCTCAAAAAAAGGAGCACGTAGAGGGCAAGAGTGATTCACTCTCTAACGACATCCTGCATTAGAGCATCTTCTGATGTTTCATTATGGAAATATAACCCAGAGAAAATGCCCCCAGAGCAACTTTATGGGCAGAAAAAGCATATTGGGCATGTCAACATTTTCTTGTTTCAAAGGTTCTCAAAAAATGAGCATGTGGAGGGCAAGAGTAATTCACTCTCTAACGAGATCCTGCATTAGAACATTTTCTGATGTTTTATTATGGAAATATGACCCAGAGAAAATGCCCTCAATAGCAACTTTATGGGCCGAAAAGCATATTTGGCATGTCATAATTTTTTTGTTTCAAAGGTTCTCAAAAAAAGGAGCACGTAGAGGGCAAGAGAAATTCACTATCTAACGAGATCCTGCATTAAAACATTTTCTGATGTTTTATTTAGGAAATATGACCCAGAGAAAATGCCCTCAAAAGCAACTTTATGGGCCGGAAAAGCATATTTGACATGTCATAATGTTCTTGTTTCAAAGGTTCTCAAAGAAGGAGCATGTAGAGGGCAAGATTAATGCACTCTCTAACGAGATCCTACATCAGGACATTTTCTGATGTTTTATTATGGAAATATGACCCAGAGAAAATTCCCTCAATAGCAACTTTATGGGACAAAAAGCATATTTGCCATGTCATATTTTTTTTGTTTCAAAGGTTCTCAAAAAAAGGAGCACGTAGAGGGCAAGAGTAATTCATTCTCTAACGAGATCCTGCATTAGAACATTTTCTGATGATGTATTACGGAAATATAACCTAGAGAAAATGCCCTCCAAAGCATCTGTATATGCCGAAAAAGCGTATTGGGCATGACAACATTTTCTTGTTTCAAAGGTTCTCAAAAAAAGGAGCACGTAGAGGGCAAGAGTAATTCATTCTCTAACGAGATCCTGTATTAGAACATTTTCTGATGTTTTATCATGGAAATATAACCCAGAGAAAATGCCCTCCAAAGCAACTGTATATGCCTACAGTGTAGTGGGAATCACAACTTAAATATTTTACAAGTTCCCAATAATAATAATAATAATAATTCACAATTCATTATCTAATGAAATCGTGCATAAAAACATTTTATAATAAAAATATGAAGCTCAGAACTTGGCCCACCTAGGTAACCGTATATGTTGACATTGTATCAATGGAGTGCAAACTTACATTATTTGAAAGTTTAAAAAAAGGCAATGTAGAGTATTACAATCTCTAATTACAACATTTTTGTATGTTGTTTTGAAAATATGATGTTCAGAACCCCTCCCACGTAGGTTCTGGGAGGGGTTCGATAGGATATCATCTTGCAGTTGATGGAGATTTGTGGGATGCACATCCAGGGCACGAAGCTCCCGTTCCACCACATCCCAAAGATGCTCTATTGGGTTGAGATCTGGTGACTGTGGGGGCCATTTTAGTACAGTGAACTTATTGTCATGTTCAGAAACCAATTTGAAATGATTCGAGCTTTGTGAGCTTGTGCAAATTGTAGCCTCTTTTTCCTATTTGTAGTGGAGATGAGTGGTACCCGGTGGGGTCTTCTGCTGTTGTAGCCCATCCGCCTCAAGGTTGTGCATGTTGTGGCTTCAAAAATGCTTTGCTGCATACCTTGGTTGTAACGAGTGGTTATTTCAGTCAAAGTTGCTCTTCTATCAGCTTGAATCAGTCAGCCCTTTCTCCTCTGACATCTAGCATCAACAAGGCATTTTTGCCCACAGGACTGCCGCATACTGAATGTTTTTCCCTTTTCACACCATTCTTTGTAAACCCTAGAAATGGTTGTGTGTGAAAATCCCAGTAACTGAGCATATTGTGAAATACTCAGACCAGCCCGTCTGGCACCAACAAACATGCCACGCTCAAAATTGCTTAAATCACCTTTCTTTCCCATTCTGACATTCGGTTTGGAGTTCAGGAGATTGTGTTGACCAGGACCACACCCCTAAATGCTTTGAAGCAACTGCCATGTGATTGGTTGATTAGATAATTGCATTAATGAGAAATTGAACAAGTGTTCCTAATAATCCTTTTAATAATTTTGCTGTATGCCCTGAAGTCCAGCTGCTTGCAGTGCTAGGGTTTTTTGCTACAGAGAGCTTCATCGAGGTTGTGGGAGAGGGCTACGGCCTAATCAAGACCTCGGTGTGGAGGTGCGTCCACACTGTCACCAACGCCCCTCTGTGCCATGCCGGGGATTACATCTGGCTGGCGGCAACACGTCAGGAGGTCCAGGAGGTGCAGCAGGGCTGTCATGACATTGCTGGCATCCCCAGAGTCTTGGGCCTGTTGGATGGCACACTCGTCCCTATAGCCAATCCATCAGTGATTGATCTGGCGTACATATCGTGAAAGGGATACGCGGCCATAAATGTGCAGTTTATAGTAGACCATATATATATATATATAGGGTTGTGATCTCCGACTAGGTCGCAAGGTCCAGCAAAACTTCAAGTTCCTCTGACGAGAAGCTTGGTGACCTTTTTTTTTATGTTGCTTCCCCACCATATTCTGTATATAACTCTCTCGGTTTATTGTAGATAGGTTGCTTTTTATTGAAAACATTAACCAATGGCAATCAATACCACATTAAACAGAAGTAACTGCAGCTGCTTGCCAATCAATTCTGATTGTAAAGTACCTTACCATTAGTATAGAAGTGTATTACATAATTTTTAGAGGTCGTTAAACCCATGTCAAGAAGCGGCACAAGTGGCACAATGGGATAAGGAGGGTGGAGAGGGATGATTAGCGAGGTATACTCTGTTCATCTAACCGTCACAACATATGGTGTGAACATATTACTGACCATTTTATAATTTAATTTATAGTCTATATTTTACTGATAACAAACTATGTTAAAATAAATGTGTGGCGGGGGAAGCGTTGTTTAGCGAAGTCTGCAACGGGAGAGCGAATGAAGAGGCGAGCGGTGGTAAGTGGTTCAGGTGAGAGACAAGTAACAGCTGGATCTTGTTGCAGTGATTGGCGTGGGGAACCGGTATTTAAGCCGCACGACATCCGGAGAAGGGCGAGAGACCTGAGGACTCGGGGAAGGACGCAGCAGCAGCAGCGCTGAAAGTGAATCCTTAGGGACGAGTGAACGGGAGTGTTTATGCACATGTGGCGCGACTTTGTTTTCTGTTTTGTTTTCTTTTTAAAAATAATAAAATCTTCCTTGAGCCTCAGCAAGCCGACCCCGGTCTCCTTCCTCTTTGATCACTGAACCTTGCTACAAAATGTTACTGGAATAATTTGAGGAATGTTTCATTTGCATTGAACGTGTTGTCTTTCTTAACGCTGTAATGCACCTTCGCGTGAAATGGAAAATTGATTCCTGAGCAATCGATGCATACTAATTCAGCACTTTCACTTGGGACAGTGCTTTTGTAACGTCGAACGTAAGCGGCAGCGTGTTAAGAAGCTTCCTAAGGGACACTTAGGGGAACACACTTAGAAACATAAACAACTTTGGTAAGATATATCTTTCGATGTCTTCTTAGTGCGCTAAGAGTGAGCGTTATCGGGGAACCGGGCCCAAAGCTGTAGAACATTGGCAGTACAAATATGTAGCCATTTCTGTAATTTTGTTTTAATTAAGTGTGTGGCTTACCTTTTTTTGAGAACCTTTAATACAAAAAATTATGACATGCCCAATATGCTTTTCGGCCCATAAATTTGCTATTGAGGGCATTTTCTCTGGGTTATATGTCCATAATCAAACATCAGAAAATGTTCTAATGCAGGATTTAGTTAGAGAGTGAAGTACTCTTGCCCTCTACATGCTCAGTTTTTTAAGAAACTTTGAAATAAGAAAATTATGACATGCCCAATATGCTTTGCCGCATATACAGTTGCTTTGGAGGGCATTTTCTCTGGGTTATATTTCCATAATAAAACATCAGAAAATGTTCTAATACAGGATCTCGTTAGAGAGTGAGTTACTCTTGCCCTCTACATGCTCCTTTTTTGAGAATCTTTGAAACAAGAAAATGATGACGTACCCAATAGGCTTTTTCGGCCCATAAAGTTGCTATTGAGGGCATATTGTCTGGGTTACATTTCCATAATAAAACATCAGAAAATGTTCTAATGAACGATCTTGTAAGACAGTGAATTACTCTTGCCCTGTACGTGCTCCTTTTTTTGAGATCCTTTTAAACAAGAAAATTATGACATGTCAGATATGGTTTTCGACCCATAAAGTTGCTTTGGGGGAATTTTCTCTGGGTAATATTTCCATAATAAAACATCAGAAAATGTTCTAATGTAGGTGTTCTTTAGAGAGTGAATTACTCTTGCCCTCCACGTAATCCTTTTTTTTGAGAACCTTTGAAACAAGAAAATTATGACATGACAAATATGCTTTTCGGCCCATAAAGTTGCTTTGGGGGAATTTTCTCTGGGTTATATTTCCATAATAAAACATCAGAAAATGTTCTAATGCAGGATTTCGTTAGAGAGTGAATTACTCTTGCCCTCTACATGCTCTGTTTTTTGAGAACCTTTGAAATAAGAAAATTATGACATGCCCAATATGCTTTGGTCGCATATACAGTTGCTTTGGAGGGCATTTTCTCTGGGTTATATTTCAATAATAAAATATTAGAAAATGTTCTAATGCAGGGTCTCGTTAGAGAGTGAATTACTCTTGCCCTCTACATGCTCCATTTTTTGAGAACCTTTGAAATAAGAAAATTATGACATGCCCAATATGCGTTTTCGGCATATACAGATGCTTTGGAGGGCATTTTTTCTGGGTAATATTTCCATAATAAAACATCAGAAAATGTTCTAATGCAGGAACTCATTAGAGAGTGAATTACTCTTGCCTTTTACGTGCTCCTTTTTTTGAGAACCTTTGAAATAAGAAAATGATGACATGCCCAATATGCTTTTTCGCATATACAGTTCCTTTGGAGGGCATTTTCTCTGGGTCATATTTCCGCAATAAATCATCAGAAAATGTTCTAATGCAGGATCTCGTTAGAGAGTAAACTACTCTTGCCCTCTACCTGCTCCTTTTTTTGAGAACCTTTGAAACAAAAAAAATTATGACATGCCAAATATGCTTTTCGGCCCATAAAGTTGCTATTGAGGGCATTTTCTCTGGGTCATATTTCCATAATAAAACATCAGAAAATGTTCTAATGCAGGATCTCGTTAGAGAGTGAATTACTCTTGCCCTCTACATGCTCAGTTTTTTAAGAAACTTTGAAATAAGAAAATTATGACATGCCCAATATGCTTTGCCGCATATACAGTTGCTTTGGAGGGCATTTTCTCTGGGTTATATTTCCATAATAAAACATCAGAAAATGTTCTAATACAGGATCTCGTTAGAGAGTGAGTTACTCTTGCCCTCTACATGCTCCTTTTTTTGAGAACCTTTGAAACAAGAAAATGATGACATGCCAAATATGCTTTTCGGCCCATAAAGTTGCTATTGAGGGCATTTTCTCTGGGTCATATTTCCATAATAAAACATCAGAAAATGTTCTAATGCAGGATCTCGTTAGAGAGTGAATTACTCTTGCCCTCTACATGCTCAGTTTTTTAAGAAACTTTGAAATAAGAAAATTATGACATGCCCAATATGCTTTGCCGCATATACAGTTGCTTTGGAGGGCATTTTCTCTGGGTTATATTTCCATAATAAAACATCAGAAAATGTTCTAATACAGGATCTCGTTAGAGAGTGAGTTACTCTTGCCCTCTACATGCTCCTTTTTTTGAGAACCTTTGAAACAAGAAAATGATGACATGCCCAATATGCTTTTTCGGCCCATAGAGTTGCTATTGAGGGCATGTTTTCTGGGTTATGTTTCCATAATAAAACATCAGAAAATGTTCTAATGCAGGATCTCGTTAGAGAGTGAATTACTCTTGCCCTGTACGTACTCCTTTTTTTGAGATCATTTTAAACAAGAAAATGATGACATGCCCAATATGCTTTTTCGGCCCATAAAGTTGCTATTGAGGGCATATTCTCTGGGTTATGTTTGCATAATAAAACATCAGAAAATGTTCTAATGCAGGATCTCGTTAGAGAGTGAATTACTCTTGCCCTCTACATGCTCCGTTTTTTGAGAACCTTTGAAATAAGAAAATTATGACATGCCCAATATGCTTTTTCGGCATACACAGATGGTTTGGAGGGCATTTTCTCTGGGGTATATTTCAAAAATAAAACATCAGAAGATGTTCTAATGCAGGATTTCAGTAGAGAGTGAATTACTCTTGCCCTATACGTGCTTCTTTTTTTGGGAACCTTTGAAACAAGAAAATGATGACATGCCCAATATGATTTTTCGGCCCATAAAGTTTCTATTGAAGGCATATTCTCTGGATCATAGTTCCATAACAAAATATCAGAAAATGTTCTAATGCAGGATTTCGTTATAGAGTGAATTACTCTTGCCCTGTAGGTGCTCCTTTTTTGAGAATCTTTGAAATAACAAAATGATAACATGCCCAACATGCTTTGTCAGAATACAGTTGAGTAGGGCACATGTTTCTTCAACAGCACATCAGAAATTGCAGTAATACAAGATTTTGTGCGACAGTTAAATAATGTATATGTTTATTTAATCTTTTACAGTAATGGATACATTTTAATAAAAATTACATAAGAGCGGCAAACAATATTATCTTGTTCCATTCATACAGGATATGTTGAAAAAACATTGAGTAAGGCATTGAGTTTAAATTAAAAAAGAACTCTGCCTGAATCACTCACGAGCATCACTTATTGAAACATACAATACATTTTTACAGAACTATATATTTTTAACGTTCATTGTTAACTGCTGTCTAAAGCATGCCATTTTTGTGCAACTGTTCCTTTAAAAAATACAACCAATAGCACTGAGGGGGAAGGATTAACAACCGCTCAACATTTTTAAGGTGGAACGGATAGTTTGGCGAATAAGGAGCTGGCGAATAAGGAGCTGGAGTCAGCCTCGTACAGACTGGGCATATGCCTGGGCATAACTCCAGGTTCACACACTGTCTGTGATGCGCCTTTTTTCCGAGCCCATGTTAACGGATCAAAGCGTTCACACTGCATGCGGTAAAAGGCTAGAAATAAAAACGTGCGAAAATAATTAATATCTAACACATGAGCATAGAGAGAGTTGTGAGTGCACAGGACGCAGTTTAAGTGAGAGGAGAAACGTTTTAAGTACGCACACTCTCTCCGCGCAGAGCAGCGTGTATCTGAGCAAGTACGTCTGGTTTTGTGACAGCCTAAAGGAAATCTGCGTGCGAACAGAGAGATTCGCGCTCGTGCATTATTTTAATGTGCTTTCGCGTTATATTTATGTGCTCTCGCTGCTGACCGCATATACATACTGTATATCGGTGTGACACAATCGCAAAATTGATCAAAGAAATTTTTGTCCATATCGCAGCCCTAGTTCATTCAACAAATACAGTTAACAATCTAGCTTCTGAGTAGTTAGTTATTAACCCAACAATAGCGGGGTCAGTTAATTTTTTGAAGTGGGCCGCGCAAACATATGTGTGTGGTTGTGTGGGCCGCGAGCTGAAAAAGGTTCGGAACCACTGCTCTGCAACCAACACTGCTTGTTTTAGGCTTAAATTTAGGCTTTTAAATGAATTTGCCAGAGAAGAAACACCACGTGTCAGTCACATTCAACACATTTCCCAACAGATCATCAAAATAGTTTTCTTCCCCAAAATAATTTGTATTGACTATGATTGTATACATAGTTGTTTTTAACATAAAATGCAAACTAAATGCAAACTGAAACTAAATCTGCAAGCAAACCTCAGGATTGTTGAAATGTAATAAAGCTCAGACACATGTACACTAATTTTTACAATAATTTTTTTACATTTCTATATTGACTATAATCAAGATTAATATCAGTTTATTGGAAAATAATTGGGAATATAGATTTAATCATTATTGGGCAGCCCTTGCTTATTTTGCCATGACAGGAAATGAGAGGAACTGACTTCATACATGCACACAAACAAAAAAAGACCTCATGACCAGTTGGTTAAAACTATTTAAAATGTGGCTCAGAAAAGGGAAGTTGATTCTGAGAAAAGCTCTATTACTATATTTGTTTGCAGATGCCACTTTTTATCTAATGCAATTCAGACATTTTCCAAATTCATTTTGAATCACATTTTTGTTATCAAGGTGATATGATGTAATAATTTTAATATTTTTGTGAATTATAGAAAGGCCACAGCAGCCCAGCATCATTTATTTATGGGTGTGAAAGGAAGGGTGACACCAAAACAGTAGAATGTTCAACTTTCCACATGTGTCCATACAGCAAACCAACAATCACTCTGAACGGTACAGAAGAGTCTGATCAAACAAAGCATGAGCATACTAAAAACGGCCTGTGGAAAATCACTCTGACACACACAGGTGTCTTAAAGGCAGAAAACTCAACTATTGAGTGTTTAGGAACACATCACAGTGGCATAACAGTACACCAGACAAAAGTGTCACATGTGAGTAGCTACATGCTTTGTGTGTCATTACAACAGGTTCACTTAAGTTGGGCCTATTACAAGATTTCATTTCAATTTTAGGTGTTCATCATAACATGAAAACATTCACTGCTGATTGTAACAAGTTATATTTCCATCCTTGTCCCTCTGGGATATTCCCTATTATTCTGTACTGACTCCTTGATCTATGCTGTGACTGTTAGGAAGACAAAATGCTAATTTATCTCCATATGTGTGTGTAAACTTGCCATTTAATGCTATAATATGTCATTTTAAATAACTATTTATGTTGATATATTTGTTAAATGTCTGTTTTGTTACAATATAAGACAATTCATAACATCTTTGAAAAAAGATTTTATGCAATCTGACTCCACTGTTGCAAGATGTCCACATACGTGGACAGTTGGTTTATGGTGAATTTAAACTACAATTTATTCTAAATTTTAGTTTATAAAATACTTACATACTTTACTGTACATAAATTTTTTTTTTTTTTTACATCAATTGACCTCCTTGTATAAAAGTTTTTCACAGATAGGCCTGGGGCATTTAGCACATGTCTATCGCTATCAAGCAATGAATATTTGGGATGCAAAATAGTAGCCACTGTTACAATATTGTTGTCAATCTACTGACACAGCCTTCAAGTTATTTGGAGAAAATTACCATGATAAAATAACACTATGGAGTTAAATCAACTGTCCAAAAATGTGAACACCATGCTTGAAGGGGTTAAAAATGCAAAACTATAATAACCCTGACACAAACATCTTTCAATGGTGCATGAGGAGGGGGGATCTGAATTTGGAAGTGGACCCGGACAAAGCTTTTTCAAATTACACCCTGATACAAATAGGGATTTCGTCTGTACGAGCACGGCTTGAACATATTTCTGTGTGTCTTAGTGAAAATGAACTATGAGACTTGTGCTTTCCGTGTCCTGAACAACGTTTGTCGAGCTGCTTACTGGGAATCCTCCCAAAACTTTCCATGGCCACTTCAGGCACCTACATACACTTCATTTGCTTTTGCAGGTATAGTTTTCATATTATTATATGTTAAGTATTAGTATTAATATTAGTTTCATATTAAATTATTTTATTTGTGAACAATTATTTGCTTCTCATGTTATAACAAACTTGTGATACAATTACTTCCTGAAATCACTTAGCTAAGGAGAATTTTTTTTTTCACTGTTTTATAAAATCAATCGAATGCTCTCAGCTTGTCAGTTCCAACAATTCAGTAAAAAGCATTTTTTACCACGCCCCCGACCACTATCACTATATTTTTTTCTACTTTGTGAAAAGCAACAATATAGCTTTGTAATCTCATTACAAATTTGTATTTGCAAGCAATTGATTTTTACTCAACACGTAGAAATAAAGGCCGATCTTAAATAAAGGCCTGGGGAAATTTGTGTGGATAATCAGCAGAGCCAGATAACGAACCAACACGCCCACTGCCGTATAGCGTGCGGCCCGGTCCAAAAATAAGGCTACTGATGACTCAGTTTCCTCACGCAGCGAACGACTCACTTTCCTCAGCGAACGAATCACTTTCCTCACGCAGCCGGCGACTCACTTTGCGCAGCCGGCGACTCACTTTGCGCAGCCGGAGACCCACTTTCCACAGCCGGAGACTCTCTTTCCTCACACAGCAGACCACTGACTCTCTCTCATGGGCGTATGGACACGTCCCCCCCACATTTCAAAATCTAAGTTTTGTCCCCCTCACTATTTCCCAATGTCAGATTTTGTTTTGCATTGCCTGCTTATCTCTGCCGATTTCAGAGTCTCCAAATTAATCCATTCTGAAACTTTTAAATGCATATTTAATTTTTTTAAAACTAAATTATAGGCTTAAGTGCAGGTTCCGAAAGTTGGTAGTTTTGTCGCTATGGTTACACACACACACACACACGCACCGTTGGCAGTGCGCTCAAAGTCTGTCAGTTGTGCAGTTACCCAAAATCTCCTGAATGAAGTTAAAACCCATCATGTCACTGGATGAAATAATATCGACTAGCAAAGATACAAGAGGCCGCCTTATCAACGAGTGTGTGGAGGATATTGTCATTTCGCCATAGGGTTTTGATGGCATCATTTATTTATAAGGAGGGCAACACTCCAGTCCAAAAGGTGGCGCTAATACACATAAAACGGTTTATTTTATGTATGCTTCGGCAGCCAGTGTTTATTTCTTGTATGTAAATGTAACCAACCGTAACATAGTAGAAAAGAAAAACGTGGAAGTAAAAATACTGAAATAAATACTGATCAGTGATAACATATTTTTGGTGGTTTTGTGTGCATTTTGGCGGTTTTTGAACCGTTTTTGGGCTGGAATACATCAGCTGGATCTGCCGAATTTGGACGGTTGATTTTAACGTTACAACTAACGTTAAACAACATTATTCACAGATGCACTTTGTATTTGAGGGAGATTGCTGGTTTTCAGTTTGATCATTAGTTTTATTGTATTTTTAAAAACTGTCAAATTTAGCCACCTTAGAAGCAAATGTTTTAATTTTATGTTGTGTAAAACAGGCAAATGATAACTAATTCGCTAATGTGAATTCAATGTGCCATTGATACGTGTCCATAAACTATGTAGAAGTAACATTAGTCAAAATGTTCACACAGAGATGAGTATCCTACAATACTTTAAGAGGAACAGGACATAGGAGAACGAGCTTGTAAGTTGTATGGATAGCTACATACAGTATATTCTAAAATTCACATAGTAAAAGTACTTTAGGTCAGTAAAATTAGGCCAACGGCATGTCATCAGAGTTTGCAACCAGTTCTGTGTCCTCAAACATGTTACTTTCCTAATTTAACTAGTTGTTGTTATGATTACCGTATTTTCCAGACTATAAGTCGCACTTTCTTTCATAGTTTGGCTTGTCCTTTGACTTATAGTCAGGTGCGACTTATTTATCAAAATTAATTTGACATGAACCAAGAGAAATGAATCAAGTTAAAACATTGCCGTCTACAGCCACGAGAGGGCTGATGCGACTTATATTTAAGTGCGACTTATAGTCCGAAAAATACGAATATATATTTAAATGTAAAAATAGTTTATCGCTGGAGCTTTATAATGAAAAGCTACATAGGGCTCTTTGAAATCCTTTTTTTTTTTATTCCAATTTTGTCAGATTCTGTGATATTCTACATTTAACAGCTGATTCCATTTTTAATATTTCCACCTTTACTACATTGCGTTTACTGTAGTGGTCCACAGATATTGGCTTTTTGATGGCCGATGCCGAAATCATAGAGAGCAGGGTGGCTGATGGCTGATATAAAGCCGGTATATATATATATATTCATCAATATTTAATAAATTAGAAAACAAATGTTCATTAGAAATGAGCATTAAAGTGCTTTATATATATATATATATATATAAATCTGGGGAATTTCCCAGATATACTTTCCCCCCCAGGTTCAAAATCGCTCCTACGCCCCTGCTCTCTCTTCATGTAGGGACCGAATATTATAATTAAAGTGACTTCTATATTACATCCAAAAGAATAATTAGATATAATATTTAAATATTCAAAAATGTGTACATTTCAATAAAATGAAATTGTCTATTGCAAATTTGTGAATGCATGGTTAACTTTTTTTTTTTCTGCAGTCACTAGGCTATACTGAGATATTTTAAAAAAATCTATATTTTGTAAAAAATAATAAAAAATAAACCTGAACTATAATCTAAACATCTGTATTTTCATACAATTTCATAAATAAGTAGGCTAATAAATAAATAGTGTTTAAAAAAATATGATATAAACTATTATAATATATAGTGAGAGCTAAGCTAAGCAAAAAAGGCACAGGTTAGGTCGAGGTGTAAAGCAAACAGCTAAAACCCCAGTACTACGTTTTTATAAACTGTGGACCCCAGGAAACGTTACTTAAAAACTAAATTATTAATCTTTTAATCTTTACTGTAATTTAATTTATATTCATATGTATATTCATATTATATATTCAAATTTATTTATACAGTGGTCGAATTTTAAAAGTGTTTTGGGGGGATAGAGTCTTTTTCGGGTGGGGGGGTGGGGGGAGGGTTGGGGTGAATGGAATCAGCCGTTTTGAACGAAAAGAGTGATTTGAACGATTCAATAAATACTTAAACCATGGATTTGCTGTCACCTACTGGCGGTTTTATTGTCATCATTATTTATCCATGAAAGGCCTAAACCAGACAAGGTGCCCAGCACTAGCCTACTACCAGCACAAAATCACATTTAGCAAAATATTTACCAAAATTAATCAGTTTCATTTAATAAGGCAAAATTTTCAATAAAACGTTTTTAAAAAATTATGATTTTGTAATTCGTAATCATTATGAAAAATTAGCTACAGGACCAGGAACAAGAAAAAGACTCTATCCCCCCTAAAAAAAAAATAAAATTCGACCACTGTATAAATAAATTTGAATATATAATATTAATATACATATGAATATAATTTTATTTTTATTTTATTTTTATTGCTTAGTTTAGCTCTCACTATATATTATAATAGTTTATATCATATTTTTTTAAACATTATTTATTTATTAGCCTACTTATGAAATTCTATGAAAATACAGATGTTTAGAATATAGTTCAGGTTTATTTTTTATTATTTTTTACAAAATATAGATTTTTTAAAACATCTCAGTATAGCCTAGTGACTGGAGAAAAAAAGTTAACCATGCATTCACAAATTTGCAATAGACAATTATTTCATTTTATTGAAATGTACACATTTTTGAATATTTAAATATTATATCTAAATATTCTTTTGGATGTAATATAGAAGTCACTTTAATTATAATATTCGGTCCCTACATGAAAAGAGAGTCAGTGGTCTGCTGCGTGAGGAAAGTGAGTCTCCGGCTGTGGAAAGTGGGTCTCCGGCCGCGGAAAGTGGGTCTCTGGCCGCGGAATGTGAGTCGCCGGCTGCGTGAGGAAAGTGAGTCGTTCGCTGCATGAGTCATTCGCTGAGGAAAGTGAGTCGTTCGCTGCGTGAGTCTTTAGGCTTGTTCGACTTCATGCAGCTCTGCGCAGACCGATCGTCGGCTGACTTGAAGCAGTCCCTGCCGGTTAGAAATTTTGTCCGACTTGATACAGTGCTGACGCCACGTGACTGTGACGTGTGCCATCAAAGTACCGCGAGAGCGATTCGAGAGTAGCCGGAGAACTCAGCCAGCGCAGCTTCTGAAGAGCGGCTGCACAGGTTCTGATGACGACACAACTGATCCACGATTGGCTGGATTCACTGATGACACCGATGACGTGCATTTTAAGTTTATTGCGAGGACTTCAGTTTCAGAAATTCTCATATGGACTTTTAAAACAGTTCAATACTTTTTATGTCGTCTTCATCTTATAAATCATATTAAATATTGTTTTACTGTATTTACTTTATTGTTAATATAAAGTTTGTGTATGTTTATTTTGCATGACTTTCTTTTTTATACAGACCTTTTACAGTATTCAGCAGCATAACCTATTCAAATGAGCATTTTTAATAACTAAAATGTTAAACTTAAAAACATACAATCTAATGTGGTCATAAATGTATGCTCCTATACAAATGATATATAATACATTATGTTCCTCCATTTGTTTGGTTTCTTCATATTCTCTATTTTATTTTGCTGTGTTTATACTTCACCTGCATGTGGTTAGCAAACTGCTAACAACTTGCTGTAACTTCAATTTAACAACTTGACAACATTCTGTTCACTTTCAAATAGTTGGTCTATATCACAATATAAATCCAACAGAATTGTGCTTTTCTGTATATGAAAATCAGTGGTGTTATGTTTAAAATGTTAAAGAGAGCTCAGCAGGAGGGTACTGTAAATCTTGTTGCTGAAACCTTCTTAAAAATCACATACCCACCAGGGAATTTTTTTTATAGGTTACTTTTATCATTTTGTATTAGCAGAAACACCCATGTCATACTGCTAAATTATATATCCAATATGTTATCTTGTTTTGGAAGACACCCTTCCAAAACACCACTTATACACACATCTTAAACAGCTCCTCCCCACCTGCACGCGGCTACTCTCGCCGATCGGTTGCATCCAGCCGCAGCCGATGTCGAACACACCTATTCACTGAGGAAAGTGAGTCGTTTGCTGCGTGAGTCGTTTGCTGCGTGAGGAAAGTGATTCGTTCACTGAGGAAAGTGAGTCGTTCGCTACGCGAGGAAAGTGAGTCGTTCGCTGAGGAAAGTGAGTCATTCGCTGCGTGAGGAAAGTGAGTCGTTCGCTGAGGAAAGTGAGTCGTTCGCTGCGTGAGGAAAGTGAGTCGTTCGCTGCGTGAGGAAAGTGAGTCGTTCGCTGAGGAAAGTGAGTCGTTCGCTGCGTGAGGTGAGTGTGTATACTGATGCACCGCCGGCCTGGCAGTGGTAAACTCAGTGGCTAATGGCAACTGTACGGTGAATTCCCGCGACAAGTCAGTAGCCTTATTTTTGGACCGGGCCGCACGCGTTTCTCGTTCTCGAGTTAAGAACCGATTGCATCAGCTTTCGGATCACCAGTACACTGAACCGAGAAGCATTTCTGTCAGACGCGTCCAGCGTTGGTCTGATTCAAGAACCGAGGAGTTGATGATACTGCGCATGCGTGATTCAGCGTGAAGCAGACTGACACAGAGCGCGTCTGATTTTGAACTGGTTCTGTACTAATGTTATGATCTCTGTCCACTGGAATGCTATCGCTTTTAATTTAAAACAGTTTATTTAAAACAATTACTTAACAAACAGATTGAATTAGAAATAAAGGCCTGCCTCTAATAAAAGCCTGCTTCAAATAAAAGCCTGTTACCTTCTGCAGTTCAGGTAAATAAAGGCCCGGTCTTTATTTGAGGAATTACGGTATATATATATATATATATATATATATATATATATATACAGTATATATATAATTATACACACACACACACACATAGGCTACTATTTTTATGAGACGAAAAGTCTAATACCTTGATATACTTGGCTTGCGGGATGACGTTGAACTTTTAAATATTCAGCGAAGAAAAACGTAAATAGATCCTTAGTGGATGAGTATAACTGTATAAAAATGCCTTATTTCTACAGTATTCATACGAAAAACTGAATACAGATGGTAGCTTGTTTGTTTTAATCCGCCTCAACATGTTGGAACCATAAAGCAAGCAGAGATCACAAGCAGTGACGCGCTAGCGTTTAGGGACCATCTACAAAATACGTCGAAGGAGGTAAATGGTTGCCCATCGGATATTTATTTATTTATTTATTCAGTTAAAAAACAAGAGCAACTTGTGAATCACCATATTTGAATAGAAAATAACGCTCACTGCCAGAGTAAAACACACACACACACACACACACACACGCACATATATATATATATATATATATATATATATAATATAAACAGTAAAAGTAGTTTATTATATGCTTGTATTATTATGCTAATAAAACATGTTAATGAAACAATATTGCAAATCTTGAATCCAAAGTATATGCATTTGGCTTATTCCAGGTCCTTATGTTTCTGGTTCCAAGAAAAACATTTAAATACTGGCTTTATTCACAGAATTATAGCTACAACACATGCTAATGAAATTTGAACAAACACATCCTTTCCTCCTTCCTTTCTTTTTATCATCACTATGTTCCCTTCATCCTTGCCTTTCCCTTTTTTATTATTTTTTTTTCTTTTTCTTTTATTTATTTATCTTTTTGTGTGTGCGAGGTGGGAATAGTAAGTTGAAGTGTTGTGTGGAATCATCAGGCAGGGTGTTCTCCAAAGTAATTCTCAGTCTTGAAAGCTCCCTATTGTCAGAAGACATCCTGAGTAGATAAAGGTAATAGATTATCTGAACTGTATTCTGTGTTAGCTGGCCTCCTCCATTCCTGTGAAGGGACCACAAATTCAGGCAGCTGGCTGAAAAAATGGGGGAGAGTTAGCATACCTGAATTGAGGTGAGTTGCCATAATGTGCTGTAAAGGAAGCTCTCTCATGTGAAGAGGAAGAAAGGTTCATGTTCCTCAGATCCTCGTCAGCTCTGGCAAAGCCAGGCATGGCTGTTTTAAGAGCTTCATAAACTTGAAATTCTTAACCCTGGATCGTCGTAAACCCTGGATAAATGGGATCCTGGGTTATCTGTAATATTGTTTCACACTGCTCATACTATAACTTGGGTTAACTGTTAATACTGGGTATCCATTATCAGACATTTCACACTTTGCATTACCTAAACCCTGGGTTAATTTTCTTATTTGCATATTTGCGGTGTCACTGTCACTGATTAAACGAACAGTGGACTACCTGTTTACACAGCTTTGCCCACATCTTGCCAGTTTAAGTAATCAGTTCCTTAAATACTCTGAACATGACATCCAATTTGTCTTCAACAGACTTTTCTGAACATAACTGTAAGAATAATACACCTCCTCATTACTCCAGTTCACACATCTTTTGATATTTCTTAATTTAGCTGTTTACACAACGCACGTTTCCTGTTACTGTCGTGACATGAGCCTCGCTGCTCAATTTCTGATTGGCTGTCTGTTGCCAAGCATCCAGCACCAACAAGCAAACACTGCTCCGTTTCACACTGAATAAACTTAGCACCACAATGCAGGGTTAACACTGCTTTCAAATTACAGGTGTGAAATGTTTCTTTACCCAGGGTTAAAAGCGGGTGTTTAAAAAAGGACAATAACCCGGGGTTAAGCGCAGTGTGAAAAGCCTTTAGTGTCTGGTGGTGGCAGCATGGAGCTGGTTTTGTGCAGTTCAGCTGTGGAGGCTGAAGGTTGACTGCTGGAGGGTGAGAGTGTGGTGGTGGTATTGTTGGAGTGATTGACTAAGGTGAAGAATCTCCGCTTCGATTTCAAGCTTTGAAGCTCATGCCAAAGTGCTGCATTCTGTTGATGCATCCCTTGGAATGCAGAAATAATCTCAGTGAGCTTGCTAGATTGCCTTTGCAAAACATAATTCTCCTCTCTCAGCTTTCCAGAAGTGCTGTCCAATTGATCTGTCAATATCCATTCTGAATGTTCTAAAGCTTGGCTCACTAGGTGAAGTGGATCTGGAATTACCTGTAGGACTGGTTCATCCTCTATTACTCCCTGACACATGCTCCAAAATAACATGCTCCCACTTCACAAGCATTTTACCATTTCATTTGATTAAAACCAGTATCAATTTAAAGGTATTCACAGCAACCCATCAAAATAAAAGTTAATTTTTACATAAAGGCATTGTGCTAGAAATATTTAGAAGAATGTATGTGATACTGCTACTACTGTTGAAAAAAATAATAAAACTTAATTTTTTAAAAAGAAATGAATCACACAGTATTTCTTCCATGTTTTTAATTTTAATAACAAATCCCCTGTATTTACCAAAAAATTAAATGTGTTTAAATTTCATAAATTAAAAGACAAATTAAATTTGAGTGAAACTTGTTTACTGTTTTTCATAATTATATTATTTGTAGAAAAATGTTAAATACAATTGTAAATAAGTATAAAGAATGGCATTGGTTTTATTTATTAGTGATAAAAAGTTTTTATTTTGATTTTTTTTATTAGCATATTTTTGTGTTTTGATTTGGTACCGAAATTGGTACCGAGAACTGTGGATTTTCACTGGTATCGGTACCGAATACTGAAATTTTGGTACCGTGACAACACTACTACAGGTGAAATAAACTGAAGCACATGTCGTCAAAGCTAGACACAGACGGGAATTAGCAGATGTGACCAGTAGCGTTGGCTTTCTTAATATATATAAAATAATTTTGCAAGGGTTCTATGATGTTAGTAGTTTTTTTTTTTTTTTTTGACCACTGAGGGCCAGTGGTCTACGAAATTTCCCAGTAGATATTTTTGGTCCCAGTCCACCTGTCTTCATCCCAAGAGAAGTAAATAACGAGGTATTAAAGATTTTAGGAGTTTTGAGATATTTTGCTTACTGTGGAGTGTGTGTCTTCTTCCTGTGATTTCCTGGTGATTACATTCTGTCGCCCTTGAGGTGTAAACTCTCCAGATCTGGACCTTGATTATGGTAAATCCTAATTGTTAGTTCATGCCTCCATTAGAAGGATGTTTTGTCTTTGTTTTGGAGTATTTAAAGAAATGTTGCAAGAGCAATTCTGTAGCCAGATGAGCCCAAATTTGTTTTGATAGATTTTCATATTTTACTGTTAGATTTATCTTTGAGAATTTTATTTTAAAATGCAAATTAATTAATTTCCATTCATTACAATTACAGTGTAAACCATTTTCAGGGATGTCTTCTCTAATATTAGTCAGTGACATTTATGTAGAAGTCCGTTTCAGACTCACTCGTATCTCTTCTTGGCAATGAAGAAACACAGTAATCCAAACAAAAGAGCAGATCCAAGACCAGAGATTACTGGTATGAGAATGTGGCTGAGAGTTGCTTGTTCTGGTAGAAAAAAAACACTTAATTACTCACACAATACACAAAACAATACATACCCAGAACAGTTTTATTGTTATACCTTTCACAAAGGTACGGTGAGTCACTGTCATTTCGCCCTCGACATTCCCGTAGTGTTTGACTGTGCATGTGATAGAGGTGTGATCGTCCTCTTTTTTAGCGGTGAAGGTCAGTACAGACTGTGTTTCCCAGTTTCCATGACCAATGTTCTTGTAGCTCATGACGGATGTTCCAGTGTGGTTCCAGGTGAGAGTGGGCTGGTGGGACGGACAGCTGTGCCGGACAGAGCATGTGAAGACTGCAGGTTCACCCTCCTGCACAGACTGCTCGGCCTGCAGCTCTGGTTTTGATGCTTGCTCTGTAAATGCATTTGGAATGAATAAAAAAAAACATATTTCAATGAGTAAACAAAAGCAGAAACAAGATCACCTTGTAATTATTTAGTTACTTGCCATTTTTAGGCCATTTTCTTATTTTGTACCCCATTTCATTGTTGTAGTCACAGGTTGAGAGCTCAAAAAATAACTTACTTACCGATCATTTTAATCGACACACAGTTTTCCACAAAAGAGTACTTGACTTTTTCAGATGTTTCTAATTCCACTCTCAAACAATATGGCCCGTTGTCGTGGTTTTTGACCTCATCAATCTCCAAGGAGCAGTTGGAACCACCCAGTGAACCAATCAGTTTTGTACGACCCTTGAAACTGTCTTTAACCTTCGTAGGGTCTTTGTGAAAAATAATATCATTCCAGTTGTCCTTCGTGTGCCATATAGCTCTAATACGATAAGAGGGCTGTTCTTGAACGGGGTATTTGAATGAACAGGGCAACACGACACAAGATGAGACCAGAGCCTCCATTTCAGACTCTACAGTTACCTTCCAAACATCAGCAAACACGCCAGCGCAAAAAACTGTAAAATAATAACAATAAAAGTTAATAAACTTTTAAAAATAAAATACATTTGAATAACACTAACAAATGTCCCAACACTTTTCAATCGACTTAATTTAATTTACTTGAAGTACAACAATTAGTTGATTTTTAATTATATAATTATATATTCTCTCTCTGTTGTTTATGTTAGCATGTGTACTATTACTTAGTCTTTTAAAGGCAATCGGTTTGCATGGTTTTAATAAGTAAATCTGATCACAGTTCAAGTATACGACTAAAAAATTCCAAGTTACAGTAAATGTTATTGGAATACATTACATTTAACTTAAAGTTTAAAGCAATCGGATTTGCAGTTTTTTTTTTGTTAGTTTGTTTGTGTTTATTGGAGTTTACAGTGCACAACATTCAAAAATAATATAATATATGAAAATAATGATTTATAAACATACCGTGAAACCAGTACAGAAGAACACCTGACCGCACAGCCATGCTGGACTGGATTCTAGAAACTAAAGAGGCCAAAACGCAGCAAAAGAAAAAGAACAAAAAAAGTTAGGTTATTGATTTCTTAACAATACATATATTTTTTTTCCAAGGACACTGCCACTGTATAGGTTTCAGTAATGTTCAGATATATTAACCTATTAACATGTAGATCAGTAAGCGGACCAAATGCGAAAGTGTGGAAGAACGCCTTTTTCACATTCCAGAATAGCGGATTTACCAAGCGGTCGACGGACAAGCTTTGCTGTAAAGAAAAATCACAAATATAAATATTCTGGTTTGTATTTAGGAATTATACTTGCATGTGAGAGGGGCAAATACAAAAGAGACCAACGAGCTGAAAAATATCTTTAAAGGAATAGCTAGTTTAACCAAAAATGAATATTCTGTCTTCATTTACTCACCTTTGTGTCGTTCCAAAACTGTTTGACACACGTCCACGTCAACAGTAAATCAGAGGGTCTACTGCGCTCAGTCAGTATGTAGGCCTACAGTAGGCTATTGAAATCAAAATCGAACCGAAACCAAAACTGAATTGATCCAAAATGTTATTATTTCCCCCCGTTACGCCATCAAAATGAAATCCAATAAATAAATAAAAACAACATAAACAAGTACAGTTTCTGTGTTTGGTTGTAAACTTTGGTTATAATAGCGTATAAAAGTATTTTTTTTTTCTTTTCTTTTTTTCTTCGTATGAGACATGCCCTCTGGCTAGATGGGATACAACAAAAAATATGGGGAAAGGCACATCAACATAGCGTAATTTCCCCCACATTGTAAAACATTATTTTTGCATTATTTTAAGGGTTAGGTTTAGGTTTGGGGTAGGTGTAGACGTTCATAAAATACAATCCAATAGGCATATACTTCCGGTTTTTGTATTCCTTCTAACCACAACCTGCCAAGAGAGACACATCATAAAAAAGGTACATAATCATGTATGATAAATTCATGTTATTGGCCAATTTAATACAAACTACTGAGCCAGTAACAGACTTTGGACTTATTTAAGTTTGTTAAATTACATTTCCAGAACGATAAGATGTTTTTTCGGTAGCCTATCCATTTCACATTGTTATCATTTTTAACATGAATATAGGCAATTCAGATTATGTTTGTGCCCTTCCATATATTGATGTGTCTACACTAACTAATAATAATTCACTGGCCATGATGACTGATGAAAACCGAAAAAGCGGTGTCAGCTCCGTTTTTTAATTTACTCGGAATGTCCAATTTATATGATTTCTTGACCAGTAGGTGGCGCTGTCCGCATACTGCTACTCTCAGGCTGGTGACTGACAACATTCACATAATTTTCTTTCGATTCCTTTAAAAGCATTTATAAGATAAAGCCTGACTCTTTGTTTGGTATGTCACTGTCTGAACGTGATAATATTCAATCATATTTAATAGTCAGCTACAAAAGTAGTAAAAAAAAAATAAAACCTTCAGTATAATATTGCATATAAATATATAATTCATAAACATAAACAAAATCAGTTGTTTTGCTTGTTTGCTGGAATTCTAAAAATAGACAATTATATTTACAGTTATTATTTTTAATCTTAAAAAAAAAACACTGTATTGAACCTTTGATGGTGTTTTCATCAGTTAGCCTATCTCCATACATGTTGAGTTCGTCCATGTTGGTGTATTCAGCTTAATCATTATTCTTAATAGAAATATTTAAAGAGAGAACAGATAGCCAGGTATAAGTTAATAACATATTTCAATAAGAATTTCTCAAAGATGTTTTCTGCCGTGCAGGATTTTCAATCACTGAGGTGGCTATTGCATTTAAATACCAAAAACATCTTATTAATAATGTACATGGGTTCAGATGTGCTGTACCTCTTTTGTGATGGCATATAAGGTTTGGAGAAAGGCTCGTTTCCTGACATTGCATCTTTTGACCTGGGGACAGATGCCATATGTGAGAACAGAAGGTGATGCTGTGAGTTTTCCTCTTTCGTTTGATTTCTACTTCGTCTATTCCCATTTGATTTGTCCTCCAGATGTATGCCTTTCATTCCTGACTGCTCCACATCCACATGATTGTTTGCATATTGACTAAAAGTAATCATCAAGTATCATCATATCAGTATTACTCAAAGTTATTGAAACCTTTAAATGATAACTTTTAAAAGAAGAAACAGAAAATCAGATGATTAAAGATTATCTAATAAAGCAGCGAAGTGAAAGAGACTGAATGCATAAACGTTATAAACATTACTTCCTGTTTATCATCCAATGAGCATTTACATACAGTATATGGTAAGTGATACAACAACTTATTACACATCTAATTTGTTCTCAGAAAATCTAATAAACATTTGCTAGCACTCCTCAAATGCAAACATTTATTTCTCAGATAAAAGGTGTAAAGTCTGTCATATTCACGGTGTTCTGTATGTGAAATTAGTAATATGTGGTCTTCAGTTGAGATATGATTCCCAGTGCACGCGAACATAATAGTTTACTGATTGTACAGTTACCACCCTATTCTCTTGGCAAAAAAATTAAAACAATTGACCCCTGACTATTATTATTCCTATTATTATATTAAATCTTATTGGATTTTTGAATCCACTTGTTTTATAAAGTCAATGCAAAGACTTTTTCTCTTTTTTTTTTCTTTCAGTTTTACGACTGAAAGCTTTTAACAGTAGCACTATAAAACATTTGTATATGAAATGAAATGTTGCAGAAAAGTGCAAAATAATATTTATTATACCAAAATAAGTCGATCATACATGTGTTGTTATATTATTTAAATATTAACTTTAAATCTCACAGGGGTAAATATTTTACCTCTAAGGGGTTCAGCTGAAAGAAAAAAATAAATAAAAAAAATAAAAAACGTTTAGGAGTGCTTGGCCTAAAGAAACATGCACAAATAGTTACCTTTGTCGCTTCATGTATATGATGACTCCAACAAGTATACAAACCAGACGGAACACAAGTGACGGTGTTACGATGTAAAGACCAATAGTCTCCAGTCCAGTGAGCACTGGGTATGCTTTGTAATTATTTGTTTCAGTGATTTTTTTTATGTAAGTCCTGTAAACAGGAAGTGCCACCCATAATTAAAAACGTCTCAAGGTTACGTATGTAACCCTAGTTCCTTGAAGGAACGAGACGCTGCGTCGAAACGCTTTTGGGGAACGTCCCTGATGAGACCGACTCTGAATATAGTGTGCAATCAGTCCATCGGAAAGGCGTGACGTCACGGGCGGGGTGACGTAGCGACCAGGAAGCTATAAAAGCACGTGCCGTGCAGCTGGCTTCAGCTTCGAGTAGGGAAGCAAGCGCCGGCAGGGGTGCCGGGAGTATGGCTCTACGACGCAGCGTCTCGTTCCTTCAAGGAACTAGGGTTACATACGTAACCTTGAGACGTTCCTTTTCAGGAACTCGAGCTGCGTCGAAACGCTTTTGGGGAACGATGTGCCCACGCTGCCAGACTTCCAAATCCCTGCCTAGTGTGTAGTCAAAAGAGCACAGCTAAGACGAGAGAACAGAAGAGCCCGGCGTGGCTCGCATGTCAAGATCGTAAAATCGGACAAATGTGGAGGGCGTGGACCACCCCGCAGCATTGCAGATGTCCAAGAGGGACACACCTGCTGAGAAGGCCTTGGAGGCCGCCATACCCCGAGTAAAGTGAGCCTTGGCACCCAAAGGAGGGGGAAGACCAGAGGACTCATAGGAGACGTTGATAGCCTCGACTATCCAACGACTAAGGGTCTGCTTGGTGGCAGGAGAACCCTTGTTAGAAGGACCGTAGCAAACAAGAAATTGGTCTGATTTTCTCCACAGGGCAGCTCTGTGGACGTATGCGTCCAGTGCTCGCACTGGACACATACAGTTTAGCTTCTCTTGGTCTGGCTCCCGAAAGGGAGGAGGACAGAAGGCCTGCAGTACGATAGGTTGTGGTGTAACAGAGGGAACCTTCGGAACGTAACCCGCTCGAGGGTATAAGAATGCTTTGGCCATACCAGGGGCAAAGTCTAAGTAAGTGGGGGCCACCGAAAGGGCCTGAAGATCTCCAACTCTCTTTAGTGAGGTGATTGCCAGTAACAGGGCAGTTTTAAGTGTCAGATGTCTATCTGAGATATCTTGTATTGGCTCGAATGGAGCTTTACAAAGAGCCTCTAGAACCACAACCAAATCCCAGGGGGGAACACGGGATCGTACTGGAGGTCTCAGCCTCAGCGCACCGCGGAGGAAACGTGTAACTAGGGGGTGTCTACCCACTGACTGACCATTGAAAGGGACATGGAAAGCAGCTATGGCCGCCATGTAAACCTTTAAGGTGGAGTGGGATAACCCCGCAGAGAGCCTGGCTTGTAAAAACTCCAGAACTGTACCAACTGGGCAGTCTGCCCGGTCAAGCTGGCGGTCTCTGCACCATGAAGTGAAGAGCTTCCACTTCAGGGCGTACAGTTTCCTCGTAGAGGGAGCTCTGGATTGGAGTAGGGTCTCAACAACCTCGGTTGAGAGACCAGCTGCTAACAGCTGTGCCCCCTCAGGGGCCACACCCACAGCTTCCACAACTCCGGGCGAGGGTGAATTATCGTGCCCTGCGCCTGTGAGAGTAGGTCTGTCCTGATCGGTATCTCCCACGGAGAGCCGTCGAGGAGCGAGACTAGATCTGAGAACCATACTCGGCCCGGCCAGAACGGGGCTACTAGTAGTAGACGGGCCCCGTCCCGGCGTACTCTCGCCAGAACTCCCGGGAGCAGAGCGATGGGGGAAAAGCGTACAGAAGAAGCCTCGGCCAGGTCTGTACCATAGCGTCCAGTCCCAGAGGAGCTGGATGAACTAGAGAGAACCAGAGGGGACATTGCGATGTCTCCTGAGTCGCAAAGAGGTCCACCTGGGCTGTGCCAAATACTCTCCATATCTGCTTCACCACCTCGGGGTGAAGCATCCATTCCCCGGGCCTCGGCCCCTGTCTCGACAGTATGTCTGCTCCCACATTCAATCTCCCAGGAATATACACTGCTCTGATCGAGAGGAGTTTGCCCTGGGACCACAGAAGGATCTGGTGTGCCAGCTTGTACAAGGGGCGCGAATGCAGACCCCCCTGGTGATTGATATACGAGACCACTGATGTGTTGTCGGTGCGCACCAACACATGGTGACCTCTCAGGTCTGGGAGGAAATATTTCAATGCTCGATAGACCGCTAGTATCTCTAGGCAATTGATGTGCCATGTTAGATGGCGACCACTCCACAGACCGCGGGCAGGGTGGCCGCTCATAACCGCACCCCAACCGGTGAGGGACGCATCTGTCGCTAGCGTTACACGGCGACAAGGAACTCCCAGCACCGGGCCCTGATTCAAGAACCAAGGTTTCGTCCACATGTCTAAGGCACGAAGGCACCGCCGCGTGACCTTGATAACTCGAAGTGGATTTCCCCTCGGGGAAAAGCCCTTGGACTTGAGCCACCACTGTAGGGGTCTCATATACAGCAGGCCAAAAGGTATCACGTTGGACGCAGCTGCCATCAGCCCTAACAATCTCTGGAATTGTTTGACAGTGAGTGACTGGCCTTCTTTTACTCTCTCGACTGATGTGAGGATCGACTCGATCCGAGCAGGAGACAAGCGTGCCTGCATCGTGGTCGAATTCCACACTACGCCTAGATAGGTGGTTCTCTGAACTGGAGAAAGTACACTCTTCTTGGCGTTTAGTCTCAAATCCAGCTCCCCCATGTGTGCGAGAACGGCATCTCGATGTCGAGCCGCCATCTGCTCTGATTGAGCTAGGATCAACCAATCGTCGATATAATTTAAAATGCGGATGCCCAGCATACGGAGGGATACCAGAGCCGCATCCATACATTTCGTGAACTTGCGGGGTGAGAGTGCGAGGCCAAAGGGAAGTACTCGATATTGATAAGCTTTGCCCCCGAAAGCGAACCTCAGAAACTTCCTGTGTTGTGGAAGGATGGCTATGTGGAAGTATGCGTCTTTGAGATCTATTGTGACAAACCAGTCCTCGGATCTGATTTGAGCTACAACCTGGTTGACAGTGAGCATCTTGAACTTCAGGGACATAACTGAGCGGTTCAGGAGACGTAAGTCTAAGATCGGACGCAACCCCCCATCACTTTTTTGGAACTATGAAATACCGGCTGTAAAATCCGGATTTCCTGTCTAGAGGAGGGACCACCTCGATGGCCTCCTTCCTTAATAGGGTATTCACTTCTTGTTCCATAACCAGAGCCTGCTGGGGGCCGACCACAGTCGGTGTAACCCCGTTGAACTTCGGTGGTGGATGACCGAACTGAATGCAATAGCCTCTTTCTATTGTACGCAGGACCCATTGAGATACATTTGGCAGTAGCTTCCACGCTGCTAAATAATCTACTAAGGGAATCAGTCTCTCGAGACTGACCTCTGGTGTAAGAGGCCCCCGAAGGGGCGGCGAGCATCCCAGCTCCGCTACGCTCACGGGCGGAAGTAACTGGGGGTGGCGCTCGCTGGAGGCCGCTGCGCCCTGAAGCTCTGGCAGGGTTGGCAGACCGACCTCCTGAGGGTACTGAGGTGAGACGGGCACCGTATAATGAGGTGAACCGCGCTCTACCCCAGCAGGGGCTACCCTCTGGATCCTGGCGTCAGGATCTTTTCGTCGAGGACTTCCGGGCTTCGATGACAGATCTTAAATCGGTTTTTGCCCTAGAAGCCCCCGACTGCTTTTGCGCTTCCCGGTGTGAGGAGCCGGTATGTGGCGTGGTCATCTCCCGCCCAGATGCACCACGAGAGCGACGAGGGAGGAAACTCTGGAACGCCGCCGCCTGCTTGTGTGCCTCCTGGAACCTGTCGACGACAGTATTAACTGTGTCGCCGAACAGGCCCAAAGATTGAAGCGGGGCGTCCAGGAGGCAGACCCTGTCTCGTTCTTTAATTTCTGACAGGGTCAGCCACAAATGCCTCTCCGCGGCCACTAAGGCTGCCATAGACCGCCCAATTGCGCGAGCAGTCTCCTTAGTGGCGCGGAGGGAGAGATCAGCGGTCTTTCTGAGTTCTTCAATATCTTCAGACTTAATCCCCTCCCCCTCATCGACATCTCTCAGCAGGTCAGCCTGATAAGCTTGCAGGACTGCCATAGTATGAAGGCACACCCCAGCCTGACCTGCTGCCACATAACCTTTGCCCACTAGCGATGATGCAACTCGAAGCGGCTTAGTGGGCAATGTCGGAGCCTTTAGAGACGAGGCCGAACCGGGTGACAGATAGCCCGCGAGCGTCTGTTCGACCCGTGGCATCGCTCTATAACCACGCTCTCCCAGCCCCATCACGTTGCCATAATATAGTGAATCAGGGCCAAAGAGGCGGGTCGAATACGGGTGATTCCACGATCTCGATAACTCATCATGGAGATCGGGAAAATACGGAAGGCTCCGACGCGGAGGTGGTTGCTTCGGCCGCAGAAAGCGTTCGTCTAATTTGCTTCTCTGCGGCTCAGTCTGTTTCTCCGCAGGCCAGTCGATTTTTAATTTATCTACTGCACGCATGACCACCTCCAAAAGCTCCTCATACTGGGGCGACAGGGGTGGCGAATCCCCAGCAACAGTCTCCACATCGACCTCCTCGGAGGACGAGAGGTGAAGAGCTGATCCCTCACCCTGGGGGGAAGAAACCGACGAGCGTGCTTCCGAACCCAGGGTTTGGGCGCCGGATCTGGCAGATGAGGAAGGAGATAAGGACTGGCCCGTCTCCATTCCTTCTGACAGATCCACCTGCGAACCCCACGAGTGCAGCAGCCTCGGCAGAAGCGGGGCCAGCACCACTAGGAACGCTGGTGAAGGCTCCCTCCTCGAAGAGAGCCCTCCGGGATAGAAGCGTCCGCATTGACAAACGTTCGCAATGCGGGCAGTCGGCCCCCTCGAGAGCCGACTCAGCGTGCTTCGATCCCAGGCAAGCCACGCACAGCCTGTGTGTATCCCCGCTCGTAATGTAGCGAGAGCAGGGAGGAACACACAATCTGTAACGTGGCTTGGAATCGCCCTTCAAATGTTTGGTCTTTTGCTTTTGCTTAAGCATATTGAGCTGTTTTAGCGATCTTTTTAAGCTAAGGGACAGACAACAATAAATAGGACCAACAGGACAGACTTTTGACATGCACACACAGAGCGCTTGCTGACAGATTCGAAGCTGAAGCCAGCTGCACGGCACGTGCTTTTATAGCTTCCTGGTCGCTACGTCACCCCGCCCGTGACGTCACGCCTTTCCGATGGACTGATTGCACACGATATTCAGAGTCGGTCTCGTCAGGGACGTTCCCCAAAAGCGTTTCGACGCAGCTCGAGTTCCTGAAATGGAACACACTCTTTCGGAACAGGGTGGATACTGCTGCTTTCCATAGTCATTTAAACTCTATCCCTTTCTCTCACCCCTTCAGCACGTTTCACTTCCTTCAGTTTCTCATGTTTTGTTCCTGTTTCATTTGTCCCTGATACCCATTTGTTGTCATTCCTGATTAAGTTGCAAACCTGTTTCTAAACTTGTTCTCATTAGCCTTTCTACTTTTCATTCATTCTGGACCTGCTATTGTGCTTGATGGGGTTATACTTGTTTCCTTTTACAATCATGGTAACAACGATTATTATTTCTAAAAACATTTGGTTTAATCACATTATGTTCATGCAGATTTCTGTCAATACTAACAGTGTAAGAATTGTATACATTGGTGCAAATTTGTTTCACAATATGCAGCATATTTTAGAAACTTAACATGCAGAATGATATTGATAAGTACAATGAACTGATAAATCATCAAGGTGCTAAATAGGATGGAATGTTTATATTTATAGTAATTTTTTTTCACAAAAATGCTGAAAAGTGTTGATAAATGGCAGAGTAGAACAGAGACAACAACATTAATAAAATCAGTTAAGACAACACAAGCTACAGAGTCAAAAAGAGCGATAACATTTGAAAGCATAAAGTCTGATTAATATTATTTTGAGCATTAAAAAAAACAAAAAACAAACTGTTGAACTTTGTGTTGTTCATTATCATCAGATATTTCCATACACGTTGAGATCTTCCATGTTGGAGTAAACAGCCTCATAATCATAACCCTTAATGTAATATAAAAAAGAAAAGAAAAAAAGGACACAGAAGTCAGTCAATAACATATTCTGGGGCAGCTTTTGAAATTTCAATCAATTTCCAGTTGATTATTGGTTGAAATAAAAATATACTCACTGAGGATTTTGGCTCACTGAGGTGCATGGTGAAAATGAATAGAAAAAAACAAATATCTGTATTCATCATCATGGCAACTGTTGAGTTAAAGTTATCAGGAAGAAACTAAAGTATTATTTTCCTCAGAAACTGAATAAGTATTGTTTTGCAGTGTAACATGCTGTGTAATGATTTTAGGCCTTTAAGGGGTCATGAATTGAGAAATCAATTCACATCAGAGGTCATTGTGATATAAAAACATCAGTAAGTTTCAGAACTCAAAGTTGCTCATTAGTGCATAATCTATTTCTTTATGTTCTAAGTACAGTAGCATGAGCATCAGAAGTAGAACAGGGCATCCGTTTACTGTTGGAGGTTTGCAGCGCTGCATCCAGTGTAGACAGAATCATGATTGTAATTAGTTCTGTCTCTAGTTGTGTTAAATTGCACTACTCGCATCCAGGTTCAAAAACAGGACAGAACTTCTAAATTACTTCTAAGTGATGTAAAAATCTTGCTAACATTGTAATTGGCCCTCAAAGAACATTATAAGCGTAGAAGAAAAATGCAGTTCATGACCCTTTTAAGAAACATAGATGTGGTTCAATGCACTGACCTCTTTGGTGACAGCATAAGAGGTTTGGAGAAAGGCTTGTTTTCTGACACCGTACAAATGTTGTTTGTTCTGTGAAGAGAGTTTCATTAGTCAGTGGGGGATAGATGCAAAAAAATGTGTGATGCTGTGAGGAATTGTATTTAACATTTAAATACTTCCTCTGTTCAGTGTGAAAATGCAATTGTAGAACATTTGAAAAAATGATTTCCTCTTAATATTTCAACACTGTGGTGCGAAATGACAGCCTGAGTGGCTGAAGTGTAATGTTGCGAGGTAAATTGAGAAATAATTTTCGTAGTTAATTAAATGTACAGTACAATCAATAACAATCAATATTCACCTGTACATTTTATTAATTTTAATTATCATTCATATGTGTACTTTATGTATAAAAACTACTTTCTTATGGAAATCCTTTTTGTTATTATTATCTTTCTTTTTTGAAATACTGTCCTGAAGATTTTTTTATGAAACGCATGAAATTAATACAAAAATGTGAATATTCATAACCCAGAAAATCAGCTCCAGATGCTCCGTCTGATGAAAGATGTGACGTTTAAGTAGTTTGAGTACAAACGCAATACAAATTATAATTATATGTAGAATTATATTTTCAACCTGCCTTTGTTCAAGCCTCATATTTCTTCGAGTAGCATCTCCAGTGTCCCTGTTGATGGCACTAGTTAGTTCATTAGAAATAAATACTGACACTAACTTTTCTGACCTTTCTCTGGTATACTTGCCTTCTATCACTTCTGTCAGGCGTTCTTAAACGACTGGGAGAGAAACGTTAAATTTAGTCTCAGGAACAAATACAAATAGAAAAATATAAGTTTAGTAAAGAAAACCTCACCTTGATAATCTGTTCCAAACTGACCTCCTACATCAGAGAACAGAGTTAAAATTGCTAGTGTATTATAAATCCAAAGGTTTTAATGTTAATTAATTAATAAGTGAAAATTGACAAATTAATGTCATACTGCACATACCTCCGTTCAGATTGTGACCCTTGCAGATCTGGATGAAGCGGTCTACAATCAGTAATGAGAATGTAAAAGTGAGATACAGTTTTACTTTGGCGTTCTTGCTGTTACATTAGAACGGTTAAAAATGATACTGTCTCACATTCTTTGACCTAAAGTTCGGGATGATCTGATAAAGTATCCAGAGTTCAAAAAAGTATGTCTTTAACAAAATGTAAGTTACAAGCAGAAATCAGTGCAACTTTGACCTGCTGGTGGCTCTAGATGGTTTGACTTAAGCTCCATTTGAATGAGATTAGTTTTACAATGGTAGATGCAGCAATTTTACTGTCTGTAATATTAACCAATTTACAAAGGATAAGAAATCTCCTACTACCAGAAGTGGGAGGGGTAACTTCATTTATGCACCGCCATCTCCTCACTGCATTCCACATTGCTTCCTGTATATACTAAGTTGCTTATAATACAAGATGTTTATAATATGTTGCTTATTATATCAGTTAGGTCCACTGAGATGGTACATCTCAGAAGCTCTAGTAATAACCATTCAACCCCACCTTTCCATGTAAAACTATTTCCATCTGGATAAGGCTATGGAGACCTAAAATTATATAAAAATATAAGAACATTCTGAAATATAAGTAAAAAAAAAAATCATACCTCTGTCGCATTTTATATATGAAGACTCCCACAAGAACGCAAATGAGAATGAACACAAGTGTGGGAGCAATGATACTAGACCCAATAGTCTCCAATCTAAGCCCCTGAACTCCTATAATACAATTATTGTTAAAACGATTAACAGTCACATCATGAAATACAGTTGACCAATCATATTATAAATGGTCCAAAGCGTCTAACATGCACAAGGCAATCCCATTAACATCAGTCTGTACTTACGTCTAATACTAAGGAAGCCAGTGTTTTCCTGTGTTCTACCGCCCCAAAAGTTGGCAGTGCAAACAATTTCATCTTTCTCTTCATATCCAGTTGGAACAAAGGTCACAGAGGACACTGTTTCCCAGACGCCTCCACCCATGTGACTGTGGCTGATAGTGTCTCGGGCTGTTGGGACGCTCCAGGTGATTTGGGGAGGGTGAGAGGAGCAAGTGTGGTTGACTGAGCATTTGACGGCGATGCGTGTCTTGGGCTCGATGTCTTCAGGGAGGGATGACATCACAGGTTTGTCGGGAGATGCTTTATAATAAAAAACACAAAGACATTATATTAGTTTTGGAATGTGATGCATGAAATAGAGTTGTTCTAAAGGTTGTTGTTAAGTTTTCAGAAGTATGCTAACCTAAATGATTAGTTATATTTCCTCACCTTGCATAATAATGGACACACAGCTGTTGTTGAAGCTGTATTTTTTGCTTCCTTTGTCTGCCCGGAAGCAGAATGGCCCGTTGTCATGAGTTTGCACATTATCCATCTCCACAGTACAGTTATGTTCATCTGGGTTTCCGAGGAGTCTTGTGTGGCCTTTGAAGTTGTTTAAGACATCGACTGGATCCGTGTGAAACATGTAGCCACCTCCTTCAGTGACCCAAACAACCCGAAGACGAGTGACATATTCCTCCATCTTGAAACTACACGGTATTACCACACATGAATGAGGCAGTGCAGTGATCTTGGGTATCACATCTGCCACATACTGGAAATGAGCTAAAATGATATATATTATAATGGATTAATAAATATTACAGAACTGAAGGTATTGTTGCTTATTATCAAAAGGCCTATGAGTACAGGACAATAATATAAATAAGAAAATATGGTGCCAGGGGGAAAACCACATACTTTCATTCAGGATCTGGACTGGTTTCTTATACTCTGTGAGAGAATCAGTAGAAAACAATAAGTAACAATAAGGTTTCTGAGGCGGTTGTATTTATGGTTTTGGCGCAAATGAATTGTCATGTCAATGTCAATTTTAATTATATAGCACTATTAAGCACAACATAGGTTGATCAGTGTGCTGCACAATGAAAAAAATATGATAAAACAGAGAAAAAGACATAACAGACGATAGCGAATACTGACAAAAAAAACTAATTATCATAAATAATATGCTAAACCAAAGAAAAACAGATAGCGATGATGCAGATCTAATCCTGAAGGGTAGAGCATTCCACTGTTTGGTGGCAGCTACTAAGAAAGCACGGTCAGCCCTGCAGATTAGCTTCGACTTTGGGATACAACAATCTCTGGGTGGATGACCGGAGAGACAAGACTAGACATTATTGAAAATTATTTAAGTTTTACTCTCATTGAAATTAAGAAAAATTTAAGACAGCCCAGCTTTCACATCAGACAGGCAAGTAATTTGTGCTTCATTTTAAATCAATTTCATACAATGTTATTATGTTTGATGTTTTGAAAATACATAAACTTTGAAGAAGCATTTTCTTATTTCAATTGTTACTGACCACACAATATTTCGCAGCAGTCACAGGTTTTATTGTGTAAGTAATTCAATAATATTTACATACCATCAATGAGAACTGTAGAGGTGACATCATAAAATGCGTAGGTGCGCCATCGAACATTTTCAGGGTCAATCTATGCATATATTTTCTCTCCATGGTGGGACTGTTCCAGTCTGGTAATCAGCAGACTGCATTCACCCGATTCTCTATATAAATCAGTTTTACCTTTGAATTTATCAATGACATCGTTTGCATACAAAGGATCGTAAACTAAAGGATAACCTTTAGAGACCCACTGATACCACACAACTCTACTTGGGTCATTGGGTGGGTATGATGTGTAGCTGAAAGAACATGGTATGACCAGACAGGAACATCTGAGATCGTGAATTTCCTTTGGGATTCTCACTTCCCATCCCACAGCATCATACAGTAGAACACCTGTGGGACAAATGTTTAAGAGCATCAATGGCTGTGTGGTAGATTAATGAAACTTATAAAAATATACAGTATATTTTCTTTATTGTTTTCAAACAATATATTTTCTGCTTTCAATCACAAAAGTACTTCATAGAAATGCATTATCTGCTGTATAGTGATTTGACTAGCACATGTTTTCCATGCAAACCTACTTTAAATTACGTGTTGTTTTTGTGTGTGTTTTTCTAGGTTTTTAGAGATGGACTTGTTCTATCATATCGCTTCATACATAGAGAGGGTGAGGCCCACTTTAAACACTTTACAATGGCATAAATGCACAATGTTTCTTTCTGTTATTATAGGCTATGAATTAATGGATTAGAAACATCCATGGACTCATCATGGGTGAAAAAGTTGATATCCCTTTTTACACAGCTCTATTTTTGACATCGGCGTGTCAGATGTTCCATTTCGTCCATTGCTAGTTATCACTGTCAATCAATAGAAATGATTCGCCGCATAATTTATTAGATACACTTGCAATATTTTTTTCACTTGCATTTGTCATTCCTGAAACAGTATACGTGGACGTTTTGCCCCTAGACAAACAAAACTTGTAACTGTAGTAGTAAGTATGTAAAGACACTGAGCAGGTACTTCCCTTATAGCACAAATGGCCGAGCTCACTCACGTGAAAACTTCTGATATAATCAGCTCTGATTTGCCAGTACTTTCAACAGAGATGCCTGTGATTGGCTACAATACTCAATGCTGCAGAAACACGTTGTAAATAGAAACATTTGGTTTTATCATTTAAAACTAGAGCGTGCACACAAAAACACACAAGAGAGTTTGAAAGCAATTTATTTCGACCCAGACAGCAGATGACTCAGAGCCGGATCAATTTTCAAACCAGCAAATCCACGTTACAACCACTGTAACACGGATCCAGCCCGGGCACGGATTCAATGGGCGGGAACTACAGTCACAGAGTGGATCCGGTCACGTCCGTGGAAATGAATTTTTTTCTGGAGTTCAGAACTGAAAACATCAAGATGGTCGATGCAGACACATATTGCTTGCTGTTATCCTCAAAAACCTCATCAAGGTATGTCACACTGTGCTATCAAACTGTTCTACTAATAAAATAATTTCTTATTAAACTGTGTACTTGACAACCTAATGGTTTTGTGTTTTTATTGATCCTTAGATCTATGTCAGACTTTAATATTGGTGAACACTAAGGCCTATGTTATCAGAGGACTTGCTAACATGAAGAAAACGTCCAGAGGTCTGTAATTATACACAATTAACACATTTTTACTTAATTGACGTTACTTAATTTACACTTTAGTCATTTTAACTGTTTTTATTAATTTTTATCATTTAAGATTGCTGTATTGTAATGTAGACTAACCATGTTCCACACAACAATGTTCCGTACAGGTGATGTTTTAGCACAGATTGCTGAATAAATATTTCCAGTTTGTACATAAACTATATATTTGTGTCATCCTTATGTCACCCCGATCTAGACAGAGACCCATCCGCTGTTTGTTTCAGTAAGATTTGAGTAAGTGTGCCAGGTGCACCCATAATGGATGGTGGCCAAGTTATACTTCAAGACTGCAGCTTGGGAGGGAAGACGACTAGAGCAGCAAAAACTTACATTTCTATTTAATTTATGTTTCCCACTGTACTACAGATTTTATGAAATGAATATTATGTTATCACAAATTGTTAAATACATTACTTTTTATTGAATAAATGCTTTGAAATTAGAATTTTTAAACATTGATTGCGGGCGATGACCACTTAGCGCCACCCTTACCTGAGACAGACAGCAAAGATCTCTTACGTTATGAAGTTTTCACATTGGTTGATCTTTGTTTTTTATTAATCAGTGCAACTTGTTTGCCCTTCTTGTCTTCAGAAAGATATGGAAATGGTGAGTGGTTAGAGTATTATTTGAGGGTTTTCTGTGGAGCTAATGTTAATTAATTGATGAGAGCTTGAGAGATGGAAAAAAAAGCTATATTTTATATGGCATCACATATTAATCTGGTATCTGATATCTGATCTTATGGCTGTTTGAGAGCGAGAAAAAAAGTATTATTATTATTATTACTACAACTACTACTACTTATATGTGGTATTTGACTGCTTTAAGTAAAGTAGCATCAGAAAAATGGCAAGATATGAGACTTATAATACATTATAGCTATGATAAATATAATCCATTGTAAAAGTGGATGCAGTGTGTCCATTGTGTTACAAATCATCATACTCTTAAAAGCTATAAACACAAATAAGTAAATATTATAATATATTACAACTGTCTTTGAATATTTATAAGATGATACAACATATTATATTTTTTTTAATATAATGCATTATGCATTCATTATAATGCCTTAAGAATACCCATATAATGTATTATAAATACAGGCTTCATAGAAAGTGTTACCAGATATTCTTTATCAAAGTTAAGACTCTGCCAAGTCCCCCTAAATTTGCTCAGTCAAACACACCCCCACATGTCTGCTTCACTATGTGGAAATATTTGCGTAATACCACCCAAATGTTCACGCAAAGAAAGAAGATGTGGTTTCAGTTACCACAGTGAGTGTTGAAGCAGCCATTTTAGGGAGATGCTGTGTGTTAGGGTGAGAGCAAAAGCACTTTATTTGGCCTCCCAAAAGGAATCTTTATAATTACTTACAACAGAACAGCAACATATTTTATGGACAACCCTCTCCTGAACCTAGTAGGAGATCATTCTGACTTTGCTATCAATCTGGCGCTTCTGAATCAGCTACTGTAAGTATTTTTTGTTATAAGTTTAAGTATTTGCACAATTGAATGTTCAAATGCAGAGTTTTGTGCATGTTTGTGTGTGTGTGAGAGAGAGAGAGAAAGGGTCACACAGTAGAATCAGCTGTCTTAAATGTCTGTGGCTAGTGTACTGCAAACACATACAGTACAAGCTTCATCACTGTGTAGCGCCCTTCTCCCTTCGATTTAAGTGGGAGGGGCCCTGGGTAAGTTTATTTTTAGATCTCTCTAAGTAGCCTCTGAATATTATTAATTTTATTTCAATAAACCCTTATCTTTTCAATTAGTGTGCTTAATAATAGACTACAATAACCACAGAGTCAGAAATAAAATATAAACTTTTAGTAGTTTACTCAAATAAAAAAATTTAAAAAATCAAATAGCAATTGGAGATAAAATAAAAGTTAACCCTTTAAAGTTTTACAACAAAAGGATCTTTCCTCCTTCAAACTCAAATCAACAATTTACAAATACAACACTGTATTAATATTCCGTATCACTCTGGTTATTTATATAACAGATAAACTAATAAGATGGACAGTAAACACAAAATGCCACCAATATCACCAATGTGTTGATTAGTATACTCAAGTTCAACGAGTCTTTGTTGTCTCTACACAACGGTTACGGCTCACAAAACATTCCCTAACAGTAATCAAAAACACCCGGGTGTCAATTCAAATATACAAATTTAAATAAAATAAATACCCTGATACAGGCCTGATACGATGCTGGGGTTCGTTGAGGCACAAAACAGGTTGCCGCTTCACTCAATGAGTAAACAAAATAACTGTCTTACCGATCGTTAGAGCCCGGCTTTCATGACGCACACACTTTCCAGCACGAGGGGAATTGCGGTCCAAACAACTGACGGCAGATCAGTGAACTCGTCCAACGCTGCCAGAGGAACCACTGAGAATCCCTGGTATCTCAGGGCGCTATCTGGGATGTCTTCTTTGGATTCGGTAAGAGAGACGATTCACGGTAGTTTTCCACTCACGCGACCTCGCGTCTCTCACGTGTGATAAGCGCTGTTTCTTGAGAATAGCGCTACTCAGTCATTTGACAATCAAAGGGGAAATTACTATCCCCACACGTTCAAACAACATTTTACCAACTTTAAATCAGTTCTCGTATGGACAACTGTCCTAAAATGGTATCTTTTATCAAACTAGTTCTCAGACATGAACGATCTTCCAGCCATCACCTCTTCTTCCCGGACGTCACTCCCCCAACATATAACCAATCCCAGCTCTTAACAGTGGCAAGTACTTTTAACTCAACACATAATCATACATTTTCCTTCCTTTTCAATGAAAATAATATTATACAAGGAAACCAATACACATACAATACATGTATATAAATAAAATATTAGAAAATAATATTAAGGAAATATTACTAAACCAAATGAATACCCAAACTATATGAATAAATTTCAACCGGGCTTCAACTGTGTCTTTCACGCAACTCTGTTCCTCTTTCGGGCTTGAGCTGATGGTAAAACTAAGGACAATGATGTTTTTATTTAATTTTTTATTTTACATTAAAGCATGTCAATATATTCTAAAACACTAAATACACAAAATAATGATCTTTTAAAAAGCATCAAATGACCTCTTTAAATGTCTATTATTTTACATTTAAACTGTAACAGGTTTCCTACCAATCATGTCTTTTTCTCTTTTTTTGTTTAAAATATCGTGTAATTAAGACCAGCTCTGTTCAGTTAAGGATAGCTACTTCTTTCTCCATTTCCAATAAGTAACAATGATATTTATTTTTTGGTCCATATTGTTAGATATATTTATTTTTAATGTATTTATTTATTTTTGCATAAACATAACTTTGTGTGGTGCTCACATGCTACTTTTGGCCTTCATAAACAATTGTTTTTAAATAAACAAATGGAAGGAGGCACATTGTATCTCTAAACTCAGTTTTTGTAAACTTTTGGTTGTCACATCCTACAACCACCAAATCGTAATCAACAATTTATTCAAATATTATTAATAAAACGAATATTAATTATATAAATATACTAATATACTAATATTAATGAAAATAAGCTATCATTAAAAATGTTATTTATTGCACGATTAAGGTTCTTTGTAGCACTTTCAAATCATTGTTCTTTATGGAAGCCTATAAAAAGGGTTCTATTTAGCACAAAAAGGGTTCTGCTATTGTTACAAGCTGAAGAAACATTTTCTGGTACTGTTTTTAAGAGTGTACAGTGTTATTATGTTAAATCAAAATTATGTTGGCTAAGAATTCCTTGGCTGATCTCACATAAATACAGAATTGTTTTACCAACCAACTTCATCAAGGCTCTAAAAATGCATGTGCTTAAATTTAGCCACAGATTTAGTAGTCTGCTAGTCTACAGTGACATTTTTTTAAATACTGTATACCCTTGTCAGCTGCCTTTATTACATGAAGAAGTGAGGAAAACATGCTATACCTTGTAAAAGCAGATGAAGTAGCAGAGGTCCCATCATGTTCCCAGGTTGGCCCTGAGGTGAAATCAAAAACAACTGTTGTTTTACATGTAAAGAGACATTGTCTGGTGCACATCCTAAATGGTTCTTTTCAATTTTTGAATGCTATCAATAAAATTTTGACCACAGAATCAAGAAAACAGGATGGTAAAATTTATAGAAAGTAAAATCTTAAGTAATTTGTTTTATCCTACGTTATCCAAAAATCTATTTTAAAATGATACATCAATTGTAATATATTCTTATCCTTTTTATACATACCTTATTGGCAGTCTGACTTGCAAATAAGTCAACTGGATGAAACCTCTACTGCAAAATGTGAAAAAGGGGAAAATAAAAGTGAGAAAAATATTAAGAAGTGTGACATCTATAGACTCAGAGTCATAGAAAATAGAGAAGGGGTTTGTTGGTGTTTTTTTTATTTTTATCTGGGGCTGAGGTGTTAGAATTGCTGAAAAAAAGTTACTCATGACAGAAGCTATACATATTACAAGAAAGGCCTTTGACAATGGCATGTTATAAAGCCTTGTTTCCTGACACTGCACAACATCATTTCAACATTGAATATGCATTGAATACAACAAGAAGTGAAAAGTTATGCTCTTTTATGGTCCACCCAACTGCCTCAATGAAGGCATCCAGTGGTGGATGAAGTTTTGCCTAGGGCTGGGTGAAAAATCGATATATATTGAAATCGCAGTAAAACTGTCAATAACAATTATAAACTTTGGACATTTTTACTCTTTATGAATGAATCTAACAGTAAACAGCATAAATAAAGGTGACAACCAGTCAGTGCATGCTGCTAACAAGTCTGCATGTTGTGTCTGTGTAAATGAATACCACAGTTTCATCTGACATACGATGGAAGATGGACGGAAACAAAAGTCTTTAAACAGAACGTGTGAAATTTGACTGCGTCAATGTGCAGTGTTTATATATAAAGAAGATGGGGCCAAAAGACTTAAAACGGAATTTGAAATCTAACTATTTTAACAAGCAGGCCAATAATTTGATTTTGCCTGCACTATATAAAGTTTGAATGCACTATATAAAATAACAATATGTCAATAATAGGCATGCTAATAAGCAACTAGTTATTAGTGAGAATTGGACCCTATACTAAAGTGTTACTTATATATATATTGTGACGGGGTGAAGAAGCACACGACACGAGGATCAAGATAAGTACCCAAAAGGGTGGATTTTATTGAGGTGGTGTTGGGGAAAATAGCCAACGTAAGGGGGTTCCGGCGCTCAGTGCTCAGCCTTCTCTTCCTCCTTTGGTGCGCAGTGCTGTGTGGGTCCGTGAGGTCCGTGTCTTTAGCAGGCTGGCGGTCACACGCTGCTGTCTGGAGGGGAAACACAGAGAATGGTTAGATGAGTCTTTTGGAGACATCTCTCACCTCTGTGTTTGACGACGCTGCTTATAAAGCCTGCTTCTGATGGGCTGCGGGTGTGACCGCTCAGCCTGTAATGTGCAGGTGTGTCTGCTCTGTTTCCAGGGCAACGCTGATTAGAGCTCAGGCCATATATTAATTAGAATGGTGTGGAAAAGTTCATTTCAGTAATTCAGCTCAAATTGTCAAACTTGTTATTGAATAAATTCAATGCACACAGTCTGAAGTAGTTTAAGTCTTTGGTTCGTTAAATTGTGATGATTGTGGCTCACATTTACCAAAAACCCACCAGTTCACTATCTCAACAAATTAGAATACTTCATAAGACCAATAAAACAAAAACATTTTTAGTGAATTGTTGGCCTTCTGTTTGTTGATTTACTGTACATGTCAATGTCAATGTCACCTTTATTTATATAGCGCTTTAAACAAAATACATTGCGTCAAAGCAACTGAACAACATTCATTAGGAAAACAGTGTCAATAATGCAAAAATGATAGTTAAAGGCAGTTCATCATTGGATTCAGTTATGTCATCTCTGTTCAGTTAAATAGTGTCTGTGCATTTATTTGCAATCAAGTCAACGATGTCGCTGTAGATGAAGTGTCCCCAACTAAGCAAGCCAGAGGCGACAGCGGCAAGGAACCGAAACTCCATCGGTGACAGAATGGAGAAAAAAACCTTGGGAGAAACCAGGCTCAGTTGGGGGGCCAGTTCTCCTCTGACCAGACGAAACCATTAGTTCAATTCCAGACTGCAGCAAAGTCAGATTGTGCAGAAGAATTATCTGTTTCCTGTGGTCTTGTCCTGGTGCTCCTCTGAGACAAGGTCTTCACAGGGCATCTGTATCTGGGGCTCTAGTTGTCCTGGTCTCCGCTGTCTTTCATGGATGTAGAGGTCCTTTCTAGGTGCTGATCCACCATCTGGTCTGGATACGTACTGGATCCGGGTGACTGCAGTGACCCTCTGATCTGGACACAGAGTGGATCTGGTGGCCACGGTGACCTCGGAACAAGAGAGAAACAGACAAATATTAGCGTAGATGCCATTCTTCTAATGATGTAGCAAGTACATAGGTTGTTATGGGAAGTGTTTCTGGTTCCGGTTTACCTAATTAATGCAGCCTAAAAATCCTTTAACGGATTTGGATAATAAAAGCATATTCGTTTGTTATGTGTATGCCAGGTTAAAGAGATGGGTCTTTAATCTAGATTTAAACTGCAAGAGTGTGTCTGCCTCCCGAACAATGTTAGGTAGGTTATTCCAGAGTTTGGGCGCCAAATAGGAAATGGATCTGCCGCCTGCAGTTGATTTTGATATTCTAGGTATTATCAAATTGCCTGAGTTTTGAGAACGTAGCGGACGTAGAGGGTTATAATGTAAAAGGAGCTCATTCAAATACTGAGGTGCTAAACCATTCAGGGCTTTATAAGTAATAAGCAATATTTTAAAATCTATGCGATGCTTGATAGGGAGCCAGTGCAGTGTTGACAGGACCGGGCTAATATGGTCATACTTCCTGGTTCTAGTAAGAACTCTTGCTGCTGCATTTTGGACTAGCTGTAGTTTGTTTACTAAGCGTGCAGAACAACCACCCAATAAAGCATTACAATAATCTAACCTTGAGGTCATAAATGCGTGGATTAACATTTCTGCATTTGACATTGAGAGCATAGGCCGTAATTTAGATATATTTTTGAGATGGAAAAATGCAGTTTTACAAATGCTAGAAACGTGGCTTTCTAAGGAAAGATTGCGATCAAGTAGCACACCTAGGTTCCTAACTGATGATGAAGAATTGACAGAGCAACCATCAAGTCTTAGACAGTGTTCTAGGTTATTACGAGTTTTTAGGCCCTATAATTAACACCTCTGTTTTTTTCAGAATTTAGCAGTAAGAAATTACTCGTCATCCAGTTTTTTATATCGACTATGCAATCCATTAGTTTTTCAAATTGGTGTGTTTCACTGGGCTGCGAAGAAATATAGAGCTGAGTATCATCAGCATAACAGTGAAAGCTAACACCATGTTTCCTGATGATATCTCCCAAGGGTAACATATAAAGCGTGAAGAGTAGCAGCCCTAGTACTGAGCCTTGAGGTACTCCATACTGCACTTGTGATCGATAGGATACATCTTCATTCACTGCTACGAACTGATGGCGGTCATATAAGTACGATTTAAACCATGCTAATGCACTTCCACTGATGCCAACAAAGTATTCAAGTCTATGCAAAAGAATGTTGTGGTCAATTGTGTCAAACGCAGCACTAAGATCCAATAAAACTAATAGAGAGATACACCCACGATCAGATGATAAGAGCAGATCATTTGTAACTCTAAGAAGAGCAGTCTCAGTACTATGATACGGTCTAAATCCTGACTGGAAATCCTCACATATACCATTTTTCTCTAAGAAGGAATATAATTGTGTGGATACCACCTTTTCTAGTATCTTGGACAGAAAAGGGAGATTCGAGATTGGTCTATAATTAACTAGTTCTTTGGGGTCAAGTTGTGGTTTTTTGATGAGAGGCTTAATAACAGCCAGTTTGAAGGTTTTGGGGACATGTCCTAATGACAATGAGGAATTAATAATAGTCAGAAGAGGATCTATGACTTCTGGAAGCACCTCTTTCAGGAGCTTAGATGGTATAGGGTCTAACATACATGTTGTTGGTTTAGATGATTTAACAAGTTTATACAATTCTTCCTCTCCTATGGTAGAGAATGAGTGGAACTGACATTGCACCCCAAATCATCACAGACTGTAGAAACTTAACACTGGACTTCAAGAATCTTGGGCTATGAGCTTCTCCACCCTTCCTCCAGACTCCAGGACCTTGGTTTTCAAATGAAATGCAAAACTTGCTCTCATCTGAAAAGAGGACTTTGGACCACTGGGCACCAGTCCAGTTCTTCTTCTCCTTAGCCCAGGTAAGACGCCTCTGACATTGTCTGTGGTTCAGGAGTGGCTTAACAAGAGGAATATGACAACTGTAGCCAAATTCCTTAACACTTCTGTATGATGTGTAACTCTTAATGCCTTGACCCAAGCCTCAGTCCATTCCTTGTGAAGTTCACTCAAATTCTTGAATAAATTTTGCTTGACAATCCTCATAAGGCTGTGGTTCTCTCGGTTGGTTGTGCATCTTTTTCTTCTACACTTTTACATTCTACTCAACTTTCTGTTAACATGCTTGAATACAGCACTCTGTGAACAGCCAGCTTCTTTGGCAATTAATTGTTGTTGCTTACCCTCCTTTTGAATGGTGTCAATGATTGTCTTCAGGACATCTGTCAGATCAGCAGTCATCCCCATAATTGTGTAGCCTAGTGAACCAAACTGAAAGACCATTCTGTATATGTATGTATGTATGTGTGTGTGTGTGTGTGTCTGTGTGTGTGTGTGTTGTATTTTGATGCGAGTTCCACCCCCAGGATGAAAAATATTTCCTGTCTTCCTTGTCTTGTCAAGCTTCCAAAAATATTACACCAACACACTTGTTTTATGACAGCTCAGTCAAATATAGTATTTCATGACAACACAACCATTTGTGACGGACAAAAGAGAACACACAAGGAATTTGTCTTGGTGTCAGGAGCTTCCACATCGATACACGTACCACACACTTTAGTAGTATATAGTACAGTATAACAATATAATATAGTATAATATGACTTAACCTGCACTACATATTTTTGTCTAATCAAATGTGTTGGTTTAGAATGAGCATGTCCACCCACTGATAATTTATGCAAATAAATCAAGGTATAAGAATGGATTGAATGTTCTTATCTGTTTTTATTGTTATGCTTATGGTTATGTTCTCACACAAAAATTATGGAAAACATTGATAAAAAGCAGCGAAGAGCAGAGACAACAACATCTATGTAAAATCAACGCAAGTCAACAACAAACTCAATACAAGCATCTTGACGGAGTAAGAAAAGCAGACTGGCTATTTGGAAAATATATATATCATCTTCTGTATGTATGCATTTAGAGCATAAAAAAAAACTGTGACAAACTTCATCATCATTAGACGTTTCATTGAGTCCATCAATGTTGGTGTATTCAGCATCAGAATCATAACCATTAATATATTTGTAAAAATAAAAAGGATACAGAGGTCAGCCAATAACATATTTTATAACAGCATTTGAAATCATATAATCAGAATAAGTTTTTGACTGTTTAATAATGGGATACTCACGGAGTAGGATTTAGGTTCACTGTTGTGCATAGTAAAATATAATAAAAAAAATTTTAAACAAATTCACATACATTTCTGTAATCATTATGGCAACTGTTATGGTAAAGAATCTTTGAAGTGGCACAAGAATTTTTATTACAACGGTTCAAAAACTAAAATGTAATGGTCTTATTTTGCAGTGTAACAAATGGGTTTCAAATGCATCTGTACCTCTTTGGTGAGGACATATGAGGTTTAGAAAAATGTTGTTGCCATACAATGTATTGGTTTTGTAAAAAATAAAAATAAATAAGTAGAAGATTTTAACTAATAACACTTTAACCTAAACACAACCTACTTAAGACTCCAGAAACATTTGTGATGTTGTAAGTATTACAAAGTCTTTGTGTTGATGATAAATATCCCATCTGAATGTAAAAAGTCAATTACAAATAAAATGTTTGCTGGTTGATTTTCATGAGTGTTACTGTTTTGATCAATAAAGTAAAAAAAAAAAAACCCAGTAACTTACCTATAATAGTTATTGTATATTATAGGTAACTTACTTATACAATAATGGCATCTACTTTGTCTTTTTTTGCACCACCAAGAATCACCTGCAGCACATAATGGGATGCTCTTGAATGAATCATCACTTTTAATGAATTCGTGTCACGGTTGGTAGAACAGTTGTCTCATTTTGATCTTATGTGGGTAGGGTAATGTGTGTGTCTCATTATCACTGATTGTTTCATGTGGGCATGTCCACCAGTTGTTCCATTAGCTGCAGCTGCCACTCATTTCCGGCTCCCTATTTATTGTCCTGTCTTTCATCGTGTTTTTTTTTTTTATCAGCCTTGATCGTTTTCTGTTTCATTCAAGGCGGATCACTTCACTTCTGCACTCACCGTGGGTTCTCCACCTCCTCAACTTACCTCAGGATTGCCCATCTCAGTCCCTGCGTCACGCTCTCCTGCTGTCTGGTTTAGGAACCTGATCCCTGGCCACGAGAGATCTGTCCTTATTCATCGTGTGGCTTTCTGTTTATTCTCGGTTCTGTTGTGAACTTGGTACATTAAATCTTCATTGCACTTGCGTATGACAGTTCTGCAAGAGTGATTGGAGAGCGGATGATTTGAGCTTTTGAATCGTGCTCCCGGTACTTTGTCATACACTGATTGGTCTGTGCAGCGCCAGTGCATCTCGTTTCATTGTACAGTGGACCATGTTGGGGTAGTTACTCAAAATGTAACCAGTTACTTCTGTAAATTGTAATGAGATTACTTTTACTAGTTACTATTTTTTTTTTAAATAACTTCATTACTTTACTTTTTTTAGGGACCTACTGTATAAAATCTGTTTAATTTTTCCAAATTCCGTTTTCAGTTAAAAATTTTCTGGATTCCATTTTTTTAAATACATTTTCACAGCTATTTATTAAAAGTAATTTTTTTTTTTACATGTTTAGGGCCCTATGAAATGTCTCTTTTTTTTTTCTTCACCATATTTTTTCTTTTTTTTAGCATGTGTAATTATTTAAATGAATAATTATAACTTCATTTATTCAAGTTTTCTTAAAATAGCCTTATGAAATGTTTGTTTTTTCCCCTCAGAAATTCTGTTGTGTATTTAAATTTTTCTGGTTATCAAATGAAGCCACAAAACATTCATTTAGATTTTCTTTTAAATATTGAAAATTAAGCAAACTTTATTTTTTGGTAAACAAAGGGGATTTACTATTAAAAATAAAACATGGAAAAAATGTTAAGAAGGAGATGCTTTAAAGAGTGAGAAATTTCCCAGTAACCGCTGTAAACAAAGCAGGGCTGAGCTCACAAACGCTGCTGTATCAGGCATATAACATGCAAGTCTTACTTCAGAAATACAGTGATATAAAAACATCTGTGCCTCGTTTTGATATTTAAACATATAAATGTAAGGAATTATTATTATTATTAAACGTCCAGTACGTGCTCATGTTTATTCAACAAAGCCTTTTGGAAAATCATTTAGTTTTAAAATCGTGGCGAGGCTGAGCTTCCAGAGCCTCGTCACGTCTCAGCTGAGCTTCCAGAGCCTCGTTTCATCACAGCTAATCATCCAGAGTCTTATCTCAACCTGTCTGTTGCACCCAGCAATGTTATCTCAGCCTGTTGTGTTGCGGTCAAGGAGACTGTTACTGTGGTGGAACCTCCAGAGGGAACTGCTGCAGAACCTTCGGAGGTGTCAGTAGTTTCCATCCAGGAACTCTTGTCCTGTCCTGTCAAGGCCACAAGAACATCCATAAACTCACTGCCTGTCCTGGCACGGCTACAGTGGCCATCCACCAGCCCACCGCCTGTCCTGTCAAGGCCACGGAGGCCACCCATGAACTCTCTGGCTGCCCTGTCATGGCTAGGGAGGCCGTTTGGGAACTCTCTAACCACCTTCTAATGACCACAGATGCCGTCATTAATCTGTTTATGTTCTCCGTTTCAGTCGTACCTGACCAGACTTGCTCTCCTGTGCCATCGACTCCACTATGGTGGTTCTCTGCTCCACCCTGGTGGGCTGCTGGCCCAGCTGCTCGGCTGTGGTGGTCCTCTGCTCCGCCCTGGTGGGCTTCTGGACAAGCTGCTCAGCTGTGGTTGTCCTCTGCTCCACCCTGGTGGGCTATGTCACAATCATCATCTAGAGTGCCCATGAACTCCAGTAGAGGGCACTCCACTCGGGACTCTTGTATTTCCATTCCCAACTCCATTTCCCATAATCCCGTGCGTAGGGCTAATCACCACCAGGTGTTCCCCATTACCGCTCCCAAATATATACTGTGTTTGGAATCTCAGTGATTGCGAAGTCTTGTTTAGCCCCATCTAGCATTTCTGAGCGTTTCTCTAGTGTTTGTGCTCTCCGTATCTGATTTTGTATTGTGTATACAGCCTTTGATTCTCTGCTGCCTGCCCCAACCTCTGTACTGTTACTGATTCTGGATATCCCTTTACATACTCGATGCAGTAATTGGATTACTGCCTGTTTGATCATTCTATATTAAACTACTGCAATTGGATTCCAAACATCTCTGATTCCATGTCACACTAATGTGAGTTATTTTTAGAAAATAGATGTTTCTGTTGTTTCCTGCCTGTTTATTTCACATTTTGATGCAACAACAGATTAAATACATGTTAATATTTTATTTAGACCATTGGTGTCCCTTTGTTCCCTTTCAGTCGGTCACGTTCGACGTTACAAATGGGATCTCGCCCGAGAGCCCAATTACCTTCGAGTGGTACAAAACGAGCCAATGGTACACAAAGTACCTTGGTCTGTGGGATTTGCATCGCGAGCGCCGCCCCGCAGAGCGGGTATATAAGGAGAAACGTGAGCAACTCGCATTCAAGCTTTCGCTTCGGAGCCGAGCACATCGCTTGCTTCAATCACCGGAGTGTTACAAGCAAGAGCTGGTGTTGGTGTGACGGGGTGATTCAGCGGTTCGTCTGGGTTTCCTGCGACAGATCCCGCATTCCCCTTGAGCGATTCAACACCTCTGAAAGAGCAATTTCCTTTCACAAAAGAGATACGGGCCGATTTGGGTCATTTCGCCCTTGTGTTTCTGCTTGCGGTCGATAAATCGCTCCTCGTGACGGTCACGATCACTGTGTCACGTGTCTGGGCTTCCAGCACGCTGAGACTGCGTTTGCGGATGGCTCATGTATAGAGTCCCCTCTGCCACACTCCGTTCTAGATATTCTTCTCGTAAGAGGGCTACTTCGGTTGGTGGCCAGGGTGATCTGAGGGCTACCGTGTGGGCTTCCCCGACGAGCCAACCTCCTCAGGCCACACACCCCTCACATACGCCGCAGCCTGTCGAGTTTCCGGATGAGTTTTCCTGGACCCTCTCAGGCTCCTGACATCTCATTCGGGCCTCGCGAAGAGGACTGTATGTCGATCGCCGCATCACAAGGCGGGCTTGAGTTCTCTGGAGATGAGGATTTGGCTGCGTTGCCTCCCTCGGGAGTGCCAGCATTGTCCGAGTCCGATCCCGAGCTGACGGCCGTGCTTTCCCGGGCAGCGGAGAGCATTGGGCTTGAGTGGAACCCTCCATCCTGTCCTGAGCGCTCGAGGCTGGATGATTGGTTCCTGGGGGCTGCTCATGCGGATCGCCAGCACCCCCTTCTGGTTCCTTTCTTCCCGGAAGTGCACCAGGAGGTAACCAGTTCATGGAAGGCACCTTTAACTGCCCGAAACCGTTCTGGTACTTCCTCCGCCTTCACTGACCTCGATGGCGGGCCGGCCAAGGGGTATGCTGGGATTCCCCCGGTGGAGCGTTCTGTTGCGATGCAATTGTGTCCACAGAGCGCCTCCGCTTGGCGTGGTGGTCCCAAGCTGCCCTCCAAGGCCTGTAAGTTCTCATCCATGCTTGTGGCCAAGGCTTACAGAGCTGCGGGCCAGGCCACTTCTGCCCTGCATGCCCTGGCCTCACTTCAGGTCTATCAGTCCAAACTGCTCTGGCAGCTGCACGAGGGCAGTGCTGACCCAGGGGTTTTGCAGGAGGCGTGCACTGCTACTGACCTCGCTCTACGGGCGACGAAGGTCACTGCGCGTTCCTTGGGTCAGGTGATGTCCACTTTGGTGGTCCAGGAGCGCCACCTATGGCTGAACCTGGCAGACATGAGGGAGCCTGACCGGGCTCAGCTCCTCAACTCCCCGGTCTCCCAGGATGGCCTCTTCGATGACACAGTAGAGAGCTTTGCCCAGCAGTTCTCTGTCGCCCAGAAGCAGTCCGAGGCTATCAGACACATCCTGCCCTGGTGGCCCTCTGCTGCCTCCACCCTGGAGGTGGAGGGCTTTTACAGCCCTTACTTCATAGTACCCAAGAAGACAGGTGGGTTACGGCCAATTCTGTACTTGCGTGCCTTGAACCGAGCTCTGCACAGACTCCCGTTCAAGGTGCTAATGCCCAAACGCATTTTCGAATGCATTCGTCCGATGGATTGGTTTGCAGCGATTGACCTGAAGGATGCGGACTTTCATGTCTCCATTCTTCCTCGACACAGACCGTTTCTTCGGTTTGCTTTCAAGGGGCAGGCATATCAGTACAAGGTTCTCCCATTCGGGTTGGCCCTGTCTCCCCGCATCTTTATGAAGGTCGCGGAGGGAGCCCTGGCTCCTCTCAGGGAACAAGGTGTCCGTATCCTCAACTACCTCGATGACTGGCTGATCCTAGCTCACTTTCGAGAGCGGTTATGTGAGCACAGGGATTTGGTACTCAGACACCTCGCCCGACTGGGTCTTCAGGTCAACTGGGAAAAGAGCAAGCTCTCCCCTGTGCAGAGGATCTCTTTTCTCGGTATGGAAATAGACTCGGTCGCCATGTTCACGCGGCTTACGAACGAGCGCGCGCAGTCACTGCTAAATTGCCTGAGACAATTCGAGGGCAAGAGAGCGTTCCACTGAAATTGTTTCAGAGGCTCCTGGGGCATATGGCGTCCGCAGCGGCGGTCATACCGCTCAGGTTACTCCATATGAGACCGCTTTAGCACTGGCTTCACGACCGAGTCCCGAGATGGGCATGGCAACAGGGCACGCTCCGAGTGACCATCACTCCGGCCTGCCACCAAAACTTCACCCCGTGGTTGGACCCCTCGTTTCTACGGGCCAGCGTGCCCCTAGAACTGGTGTCCAGACATGTTGTTGTGTCAACAGATGCCTCTGCCACGGGCTGGGGTGCCATGTGCAACGGGCATGCTGCGTAGGGCTCCTGGACAGGACCCCGACTTCAGTGGCATGTCAATTGCCTCGAGTTGCTAGCAGTACGTCTTGCTCTGCACCGCTTCAGGGCCCTGCTGAAGGACAAGCACGTTCTGGTCCGCACGGACAACACTGCGACCGTAGCGTACATCAACCGTCAGGGTGGTCTACGCTCCCGCCACATGTCGCAACTCGCTCGCCATCTCCTCTTGTGGAGTCACAAGCATCTGAGGTCACTTCGTGCCATTCACATTCCGGGCAGGGCCAATCGTGCAACCGACAAGCTCTCACGGCAGCAGTCTCGCCCCGGTGAATGGAGACTCCACCCCCAGTCAGTTCAGCTGATTTGGGAGCACTTCGGAGACGCTCAGGTAGACCTGTTTGCCTCTCCAGAAAATTCCCACTGCCAGTTGTTTTACTCCCTGACCGAGGGCACCCCGGCATGGACGCCCTGGCACACAGCTGGCCGCTGGGCCTGCGCAAGTATATGTTTCCCCCAGTGAGCCTTCTTGCACAGATGTTGTGCAAGATCAGGGAGGACGAAGAGCAGGTCCTCATGGTTGCCTCTTCGTCACTTGGTGGAACCTCTTCGTCACTTGGTGTTCTTCACGGTGTGAGGACCCCTGGAAATGTCTGATTGGGTCAGTGCTTTCCTTTCTTCAGGAGGGGTTGGAACGAAGGCTGTCTCCTTTCACCCTCAAGGTCTATGTGGCCGCCATTTCGGCTCACCATGACCCTGTTGAAGGTAAGTCTTTGGGGGGGCACGATCTGATCATCAGGTTCCTGAGAGGAGCAAGGAGGCTCAATCCGCCTCGCCCTCAACAAGTCCCCTCTTGGGACCTCGCAGTGGTTCTATCAGCACTGCAGCTCCCTTCAAACCCTTGCTCTCAGTAGAGCTAAAGTTTTTATCTTTGAAAACTGTGATCCTGGCGGCTTTGGCTTCAGTGAAGAGGGTCGGGGAGGAGGCAGACCCAGCCCTGGCGCTGCTCTGTCCAGTACGTGCGCTCCGCACCTACGTGGACAGAACTCGGTGCCTTAGGACCTCAGACCAGCTCTTTGTCTGTTACGGAGGCCAGCAGAAGGGAAAGGCTGTCTCCAAGCAGAGGTTATCCCACTAGATAGTGGATGATATTGTCCTGGCTTATCAATTCAAGGCAAGCTTATTTATATAGCACATTTCGTACACCCCTTGATCCTAATGAGGTTTTTAGAAGTCAGGTGATTGTTTGGGGCGTGCCCCTGCTCCAAACTTTTGTTTATACCAATTAACTCCAATTCACAAGCTAGGACCACACCACAGACAACCTAAGTGTAACTTAAGGATAGAGGAGACAATAGCAAGTCAAACAGATCCTTTTATTAGGATGAATAGCACCAGTCTCAGAGTGAATCAAGGAGAAGCAGACACAGTTCTCAGGAATGCTGGAAGATGCCAAAGCAGAACACAGGTCCTTCAGAATGTGATGGTATCTCCGATGATGATGATGACTAGGCAGCGCAGGCTTGCATGGACAACTCGATCCGAGGGTCTGACGTGAAGTGGTGAATCCAGTGTTGGTGAATAGTGAAGACATATACTGCAACGGCGAACTTCCAGACGGAGACAAACCAGGAGACATGAAGAGCCGAAGAGACAGGAACACAACAGGTACATACATAAAACAACGATCTGACAAACACAAGACGCATGAAGTGAGTATAAGTAGACCGTGGTAATGACCAACACACGTCGCTGATTTCCCGGAGGATCATCAGCGACCACGCCCACACACACACACCCACACACACACCAACACACACACACACACACACATTCATTCATAAAATACACACCCACAGTGCAAGGGATCATCAATGAATTCCTCAACCGTGACAGTACCCCTCCCTCTAGGAGCGCCTCCCGGAGCTCCCAGAGGAACCTATCTGTTGATAGTAATCATCAATAAGGGACTGATCCAGAATGTCCCTAGCAGGAACCCAACTTCTCTCCTCCGGACCGTAACCCTCCCAGTCCACCAGATACTGAAGTCTTGAGTCCAGAATTCGATTTACCGAATAAGTGGGTTCCCCATCTACGAGTCGCGGCGGTGGGGGCACCGGGGCTGGCGGATTAATGGGTGAATAAAATACGGGTTTTAATTTGGAAACATGGAACACGGGATGAATTCTTCTGTAAGCAGGATGGAGTTTAAGGCGAACTGTCACCGGACTAATGATTTTGGTGACAGGAAATGGGCCAATGAATTTGGGAGCTAGCTTATTAGAAATGGAATGGAGTGGAATGTTGTTAGTAGAAAGCCACACTTTGGAACCGACAACATACACGGGAGGTCTTGAATGGTGGTGATCGGCCTTAACCTTGGTGCGCGCCCTTACTTGGAGCAGAGTCATCGTACTGGTCCTTGTACGACGACACCTCTGGACAAAAGCGTGGGCGGAGGGGACCACGACTTTGGATTCCAGACTAGGAAAAATAGGTGGCTGGTACCCTAAGCTACCCTCAAATGGAGATAGGCCAGTGGATGACACAGGTTGCGAGTTGTGGGCGTACTCCACCATTGAGAGTTGTTGACACCAAGAGGAAGGATTCTTGGCGGCAATACATCGCAACATTCTCTCCAAATCTTGGTTGGCTCTCTCGGTCTGCCCGTTGCTCTGGGGGTGGTAACCCGAAGATAAACTGACAGTGGCCCCCAGTAATTTACAAAATTTTTGCCAAAATTTGGAGACAACTTGGGATCCCCTGTCAGAGACCACATCCGTCGGGAGGCCATGTAACCGAAAGACGTGATCGATGACAGTCACCGCTGTTTCCTTGGCTGAAGGCAATTTGGGCAAGGGAATAAAACGAGTCGAACTTCGAGAACCGGTCCACTACGGTTAAAACAACCGTGTTGCCTTGGGATGGCGGGAGGGCGGTAACAAAATCTAGTGCTATGTGGGACCAGGGTCTCGAAGGGACAGACAGCGGTTGATGAAGCCCATCTGGGGGTCGATTGGAAGTCTTACCCATCGCACAGATCGAGCAGGCCAAAACAAAATCTCGAATGTCGCAAGCCATAGATGGCCACCAGAATCGTTACTTAACTAGAAATCTAGTAAGATTTACTCCTGGGTCGACCGTAACTATTGAATAACGTCAGACCATAATTCCTCCGGCACAAACAATCGGTTCGGTGGGCACCGGGACGGAGGCGTTACCCCTTCTAAGGCCGTCTTGACCTTCGATTCGACCTCCCATCGGAGTGTGGAGATGAATAGAGTCTCCGGTAAAATACACTCGGGAGTAGCCGAGCATTTGGATGGATCAAAAATACGAGATAACGAATCGAGTTTCATGTTTTTAGAACCCGGACAGTACGAAAGAGTAATGTCATTATGACCGAAAAAAGAGCCCACCGAGCCTGCCTGGAGTTGAGTCTTTTGGCAGATTGAATGTATTCTAAGTTCTTGTGATCAGTCCAGACGATAAAAGGTACCCCCGACCCTTCTAACCAATGTCACCATTCTTCCAATGCTAACTTGACTGCCAACAACTCCCTGTTACCAATGTCATAGTTATGTTTGGTAGGCGACAAACGATGAGAAAAGAACGCGCAAGGATGCATCTTGTCATCTGAAGAAGAGCGCTGAGAAAGCACTGTGCCTACCCCCATCTATGACGCATCGACTTCCACTACGAACTGACGTGACCGGTCAGGGGTCGTAAGAATGGGAGCCGAAACGAAGCAGCTCTTTAGGTTGGTGAATACAGCTTTGGCTGTTTCGGACCACCTGAACGTCGTTCTGGGGGAGGTCAAGGCAGTCAGAGGCATGGCTAGTTGGCTGTAATTATGAATAAAACGTCTGTAAAAATTGGCGAACCCCAGAAACCTCTGTAGGGCCTTATGGGAATCTGGACTTGGCCAATTCACCACAGCCTTAACTTTGACAGGATCCATACGGACTCCCTCAGAAGAAATGACGTAACCTAGGAAAGGGACAGACTGTGCATGAAAAGCGCATTTCTCCGCTTTGACAAAAAGCCCATTCTCTAACTACCTCTGAAGCACTCGTCTGACATGCTGAACGTGTTCCTGGAGAGGCGAAGAAAAAATCAATATGTCATCCAGGTAGACATAAATGAACTGATCGACCATGTCTCTCAGCACATCATTGGCGAGTGCCTGGAAAACCGCTGGGCTATTGGAGAGCCCGAAAGGCATAACCAAGTATTCAAAGTGCCCCCTAGGGGTGTTAAATGCGGTCTTCCATTCATTCCCCTTCCAGATGCGGACCAAATGATAAGCATTACGTAATTCCAGTTTTGTGAAGACCGATGCTCCCTGCAACCTCTCGAAGGCTGAAGACACCAACGGCAGACACTAAACAAGATGCATAACACTCAGTGCTCCAGGCAGAAACAGAGTTATGTCCCCAGTCCACCCTGGGATTATGCTTCACCAACCAGGGGTGGCCGAGGACAATGGGAACCTGAGGGGAGTCCATGAGGAGAAATGACAGTTCTTCAGAATGATTGCTGGATGTGATGAGTGTTATCAGACTGGTAGTGTGAGATACTGTGGGTAACTATTGACCATTGAGTGTGTTGACTGAGATTTTGTTAGTGAGAGGTATGGTGGGTATCTGAAGCTGTTGTGCCAATGACCAGTCCATAAAGTTACCTTCCGCCCCAGAGTCGAGAAGAGCTTGACTGTGTTGTGACCAAGTTGCCCACTGCAATCTCACCGGGAGGAGGGTGGAAGAGGCTTTCTGGATGGAGACCCCGCCTGACAGAAACCTCTTCTTCACTGCGGGGCCCGCTCATTTACTGAGCAATTATTGAGAAAATGTCCAGATCCGCCACAGTAGAGGCACAATCCTCGGGATCTCCTTCTCTCTCTCTCCTCCCGGGAGAGCCGGGCTCAACCCACATGCATGGACTCGTGATCGTCGACGGGACTGACCACATCACAAGCGTTGAGTGGGGAGATCCCAAAGCTCCTCTGTGTCGTACGAGTGTGTTGTTCCAACCGATGCAGGCGTGCGTCCACTCTTAAGGCCAGTTCGATCAGATCATTGAGTTTCTCTGGCAGGTCCAGGGTGTGAAACTCGATGGAATAGTCGGCGACGGATCTTTCTCCCTGGCGGATGTCTGAGAGCTGGCAAGCCGCCTCTCTGCCTGCGACTGCCCGGTCAAACACCCTTCTCATCTCCTCCGAGAGTGCCGCGAACGAGTGCCGCTGAGAAATAGTGCCGCACGTCCGGACAGCAGTGTAAGCACGAAAGCCACCTTCGAATCTTCAGTGCAAAATGTCTGGGGTTGGAGAGCAAAAACATTGAGCACTTAGTCAAAAAAGCTCTACAATAACTTGGCTCACCAGAATAACTCTCCGGAGTCGGCAGACGCGGCTCATATTGACGGACAGATGCGGGGGAAATCGGCGGTGGGTTGGGCGCAATGGGCTGTGTCACACCTGCGCTACCAAAGCCTGCATCACTCTTCCAGTTGCAGCGAGATTCTCCTCCTGCTGCTCCATACGGGCTGTGTTGTGTGCGAAATATTCAATGACATCAGATCCGCTTGCTGCCCCCTGCACGGTCAGATCGTTCTGTAACGTAAGGATAGAGGAGACAATAGCAAGTCAAACAGATCCTTTTATTAGGATGAATAGCACCAGTCTCAGAGTGAATCAAGGAGAAGCAGACACAGTTCTCAGGAATGCTGGAAGATGCCAAAGCAGAACACAGGTCCTTCAGAACGTGATGGTATCTCCGATGATGACGATGACTAGGCAGCGCAGGCTTGCATGGACAACTCGATCCGAGGGTCTGACGTGAAGTGGTGAATCTAGTGTTGGTTAATAGTGAAGACATATACTGCAACAGCGAACGGAGACACGAGGAGCCGAAGAGACAGGAACACAACAGGTACATCCATAAAACAACGATCTGACAAACACAAGACGCATGAGGTGAGTATAAGTAGACCGTGGTAATGACCAACACCTGTTGCTGAATTCCCGGAGGATCATCAGCTACCACGCCCACACACACACACACACACACACACACACATTCATTTATAAAATACACACCCACAGTGCAAGGGATCGTCAATGAATTCCTCAACCGTGACACTAAGATACTGAGGAAGAGTAGAAAGAGGACGAAGGGGTCAAGGGAATGGGATGAAGGGGTCGAGGGAATAGGATGATGTTCAGGTTGATCAGGGCATCTTGAATTGATGACTCAGAGAGAGTCAAAGTGGGGGTATGCCTGATCATATGGAGAGGATGCAGAGGCCGATTAGTTCAGGCGTTAGATGGTTAATGCAGGTTCTTATTTTCTTAAGCATTTAGAAGTAGGAATGTGTGAGAATGAAAGAAGCTGGGCAATCATAGCCAGTGGTCATTCGTAGGAATAGATCCCTTGCAAGGAGGTTTAAAATGCACGTGGGGATCTGAGGAAGGAATGAGCATAGGATGTTAAGTTGTAGATGGACGGCGGGTCGGTCGATGGGAAAGGAAGCTTTGAGACAGTTCCAGCTGGATAGGTATCCTGGAGATCATGCTTGGAGCAAGGCAATTAAGAATGGCTTCTTGGGAAGCCTGTTTGGTGTTTGGTCTGTGGTATGACCAGTGAGGAATGCATGTTTATTCCGGAGCCAAGTCTAACTTCTGAAATGGGAAATGAGACAAAGAGTCGCTTACGAGATTGAGCAGTCTTGGTATAGGAGTTGCTTGGAGAAGTAACTGTTGTTGATTAGCTTAAGTGGGCCTATGCATGAATTGCAGAACTGCCAAACATAATCGTCCCTTGTTTAAGGTTTCAACTTCTGCTGCATAGTCTGAGCAGTTGAGTATATTCAGACTATTTAAACCCCCAAAGGATGGCTGTTATGACTATGGGAGACATTTCATTATGCTGTGGAGACTGCTCTTGACTGGTGTTTGTAGGAATTGAATTGATGTTCAGAATCAACCTGGCAGCCCCCATATTAACTGCTGAAGTCTATTTAGGGTGTTGCATCAGTATACATTTGTATGCAGCCAGGATGAGAGATGTAGATATTATGTAACAAAATGTTGTTCCATTTGTTGCCTGATGCAAAAGTCCATTGCGTGTTTATCTAATGTGACTCTGTTGTAGGGGAAGGGATGGTTTCTGCTTTTGACAGAATGTCTGACGCGAAGGATTTACTCGAGGTATTATCTGGATGGCATTGTTAAGGTGGCCTAGAAGTCCTGGTAGCTGACGCTTAGTACATCTGCCTTGCTCAGGTGAAGTGTAAGACTTAGAGGTTTCTACTCTGATAATGGAAGGTAGAGTTCAGTGAAATGTAGATTAGTGTGGATATACTCATTATGGTGGTGCAGATGAAGGTGCAACTATCTGAAGTCTTCGAGGAGGTGAAAAACTTAAGGAGACTATGGTTGTTAGTGAGAATCCTTTGTAGCTTCGGAAAGAGAGACCAATGTCCTAGGACTGCTTCTGCAAATGAATTAGGCTCACGATGAATTAATGGCACCTTCCCAGAGGCCTCACCGGATTCTTGATGGATAGGCAAGACTTGGCATTTAGTGATATGCTAAGTGAATGAGTATTCTGTGGTTGTGATGATATGGTTAATGGTTGGAATGAGAGTGTCATGGAGAGAAGAGAAGTTGATTTAAATCAGCCTCTTCTGCTAGTGGCCTGTCGACTATGTCAGGTTCTTGATAGAAGTGCAGAGGAGCTTTGCAAGTCAGCCTGCTGGTGTCGTAAGGTTATGAGAGCAGGAGTTTCTCACATGGCTCCATCACAGAATGCACAGGTGTGAAGCCGCCTGCAGTTAGACGAGAGGCAGCCCTGACAATGGCTGAGAGAAGGGTGGTAGGAAGGATGTTATTGACTGGGGGAGGGGGATTTAGGATGAGAGGATATAGGATGGGGAGGAAGTAGGGGGAGGTAGGGAGAGAGTGCGATTGAGAGGTAAAGAGAGGGAGAACAGGCTAAAGGAAGGGTGGAAGAAGGGATGTTGGGATGAAAGGATGTTTGTGAGTGGGGTGTGTTGCAAGATGCAGGAAGGGAGTGAGGGAGGGGGAGAATGGAAAGAGATTTTGGAAATTGAATTGGAGGTTGATGGAATAGCGGCTGGTCTGTGTGACCAAAAACTATAGAATATGCAATCCTAAATAGGTCGCTCAATCACATGAAGCCCCGCCTTTTGAATGAAAGAGCCGAACAGTAAGTCAGCGCGTCACTGCAGCTGCCATTAGAAGTGTCCCGGTTGCTATAGAAACACTCTTATGACTGCACGTTCGCACAGACTGATCTAGCCTGAATAAGATAACGGTGCTGTTATTAGCTGCAGGCTCATCCACCTGAGGTGCTGCCGTGTTGGTGCTGTTGTTAGCTGCATGCTCGTCCACCTGAGGTGCTTCCGTGGTGGTGCTGTTGTTAGCTGCAGACTCGTCCACCTGAGGTGCTGCTGTGGTGGTGCTGTTGTTAGCTGTGGGATTGTCCACCTGAGGCGGTGTCGTGGTGGTGCTGTTGTTAGCTGAATGATCGTCCACCTGAGGCGCTGCCATGGTGGTGCGGTTGTATGATCGTCCACCTGAGGTGCTGCCGTAGTGGTGCTGTTGGTAGCTGTATGATTGTCCACCTGAGGCGCTGCTGTGGTGGTCCGGTTAGCTGCAGGCTCAACCGCTGAGGTGCTGTAGTGGTGGTGCTGTTGTTATCTGTGTGTTCGTCCACCGGAGGTACCGTCATGGTGGTGGTGGTGTTAGCTGTGGTTTTAATAATGCTATTTGAGCAGAAGTAACAACATTATGACACGGTTGATGTCAGATTTGTTCGAGATAATTAGAGACACAGGGCCATATTCCTGTAAACAGCTGAATTTAGGGGGGAAAAAAGTATGTTGGGATGAAAGGATGTTCGTGAGTGGGGTGTATTGTAAGATTCAGGGAGGAAAGGAGGTTGGGAGGGAGAGAATGAAAAGAAGATTTTAAAATATAATTGGAGGTTGAAGGGAGACCGGCTGGTCTGCCTGAGCAAAGACTAGAGAATACCCAAGACATGAGGGACAGTGAATGGGCATCTGGAATTTAGAAGCAGCTTTAGAATTAATTAGAAAACATGGAGCCGTATTGATGATTGTTTGTTTATTTACCTATTAAGCCATACCAGCATATGTGGCTATATTTCATGGCGAAAATCAGTTAATACATAAATCAATCCATACACAAGTCTGTAATACATATGAATCAAGGGGGAACCAATTTAGAATGTTCAATTTAACCAGCCTGCTCGTCTTTGGGCTGTGAGCCATATTTGCTGTAATCAGCTGAAAGGAAGAGTATAGGAATTGATGTTGAGATGAAAGGATGTTTGTTAGTGGAGATTTATGAGCAAACTGTGAGCATAGAGAAGAGAGATCAGGTTGAGTGAATGCAGGTGGAATTACGTCTTGCCTGCCGCTAGGGGGCGCTGCAGTTTTATGCTGTAGAGGAGAATTCTAGTGACATCACGTGTGACGGAGAGTGACTCCCTAGGAGTTGCCAGAAGTGCTGAGGCTCAAAGTTTGTCATGACAGAAGTTTTATTGATACTGAATATAGTTGAAATAACTGTTTGTTATCTGCATGATTGAATTGGATACCTTGGATTTAAGTGCGTGTTGAAGGTGACCCGTGGTTCAGCTGTCCTTGGCTCTGGATTCTGATAGACGTGCAATGAGAGCGCTGAGGAAGCATAAGAGAAGCGGCTCATGAGGAGAGTGAGAATTCAGTTTCTGTGTCCACCATGCAAGCGATGATGGCGATCTCGGCCCGTGGATCTCACTGACGGCGAGGGTGGAGAATCCTCCCTGATGAGATGATGAGAGATGAGCCTGTGAGTAGATGCTCGTGGGCCAGAATGTGCGAGACCAAATGCAATCGCTCGGAAAAATACTGTGATCGGGACGATGAGAGGTGATCCTCAAGTGCCACCAGTGATACTGAATCGAACAGAGCGCCGTCCAGACCAGGTGAGTCCATCTGTCCTTCGAGAGAACGAGACTAGCAGTGCGGTGTGATGTGGCCCGGTATTGAGAGTGAGGAGTTGTCGTCATAGTACATAGTGCCATCGATATGACAGTCTCCGCCCTGTTGGCAGGATCCCGGCGGCCAAACATGATTGTTTACCTGTGTTGTTAACTCGGTAGTAGAGGAGGCTTTCGCAAATTTCGCACTGTTCGCACCATGCCTGGAAGTCACTGCTGCGTTAAAAAACTGCTCCAATACCTCACACGATACATATGGGAAACATAGGAACAAATGAATACAGTTTTTTTTTAGGTTACACCAAGCGCAAAACAGCTGTATTTGGAGAAGCTCTCAGACATCCAAAATATCGACCCATACGAGCTCCCTGCAGCGGAGTGGCACAGAGACCTGAACCATTTACCTCCACGCACATATATGGACATTGTGAATTATCTATTATTGGTGTGAGCTTGTTTCTGTAAGGTCCCCTTTCTTTCGCCTTAACTTTTTGCATTGCATTGCTTTACAGGAACCGTCACTTCCTGTTTGTTGTTGGCCTCTGTACTGCGTTTGACCTCCGTCACTATATTCTTTTTATCGACTATTTTTAACTTAAAAATCAATTTTATACACCATCGTTTCCGTTTATATAACGTGTGAATATATCCTCTATTGTATTCTACAACAAAAACAATCAGCGCCTCGTTATCACTAGTTTTATTTTGATCTCCCGGGTCCGCTTTTAGCTTATAGCCCGTTAGCATCAGCAAGCGTGGTTGCTGCTAACTGCGCTTACATTGCTAATACTCTATTCACACACATTACCACTGCTGTACTCACTGTCACTTGCTTTAATGGCGGATGAATGTCTACCTTTGATTGCAGGTGGGGTAACGCTCGAGCTGCATTCTGTGCAGTTCGAGCTCGAGGCCGTGGGGAAGCAGATTCGCGACCTGGAGGTGAGGCATGCCCAGCTGAGAGAGCGGAGAGCCGCGCTGGAATCAACGTCCGTGCTACGTTAGCCGAAGGTAAAGTGCACACTCATTGTTTGCCTGGTGTTCGTTTTCTCGATGTTTCTGTGCAGATACCCGCGATCCTGAAGGCCGACGAAAGCCCCAGAGCGGTCGTTCTTCACGCCGGGGTTAACGACACCACGCTGCGGCAGACGGAGAGGCTGAAGAGGGATTTCAGCAGCCTGATCGAGACGGTTCGCAGCCCGCGGCGATGATCGTCGTGTCAGGACCACTGCCCACGTATCGACGAGGACACGAAAGGTTCAGTAGACTTTTTGCTTTAAATGAATGGTTGTTGTCATGGTCTAAAGAACAGAAACTGCTATTTGTTAATAACTGGAATCTTTTCTGGGAGCGTCCCTAGGCTGTTTTGCGCTGATGGATTACACCCCAGCAGAATCGGAGCGGAGCTGCTTTCTGACAACATCTCCAGGACACTTCGCTCCATGTGACTACTAAGACAATTCTCAGATAACTATTATGATGAGTTTTGTTCCACCCACTTAAATGATAAAAGTACTTGCGCTGTAAAAACTATTAAGACTGTGTCTGTTCCCCGAATAGTGAGGTCAAAATATAATGTAGGATCTAGAAAAAATCTTATTGTAATTAGATCAGTAAAATGTAAAGTAAATGAACAAAAACATTTTTTAAAGTTTGGGCTCATAAATATTAGATCACTCACACCAAAAGCAGTTATCACAGATAATAGTTTTGATGTACTCTGCTTGACTGAAACCTGGCTAAAACCAAATGATTATTTTGGTCTAAATGAGTCTACTCCACCAAACTACTGTTATAAGCATGAGCCCCGTCAGACTGGTCGTGGCGGCGGTGTTCCAACAATATATAGTGATATTCTCAATGTTACCCAGAAAACAGGATACAGGTTTAACTCTTTTGAAATACTTCTGCTAAATGTTACACTGTCAGACATGCAAAAGAAATCTAATGTATCTCTTGCTCTGGCTACTGTGTATAGACCACCAGGGCCGTATACAGAATTCCTAAAAGAATTTTCAGATTTTCTCTCAGACCTTCTGGTTACAGTTGATAAGGCGCTAATCATGGGAGATTTTAATATTCACGTTGATAATACAAATGATACATTAGGACTTGCGTTTACTGACCTAATAAACTCTTTTGGAGTCAAGCAAAATGTCACCGGGCCCACTCATCGTTTTAATCATACACTAGATTTAATTATATCGCATGGAATCGATCTTACTGCTATAGATATTGTACCTCAAAGCGATGATGTTACAGACCATTTCCTTGTATCGTGCATGCTGCGTATAACTGATATTAACTATATGTCTCAGCGTTACCGTCTGGGCAGATCTATTTTTCCAGCCACCAAAGAAAGATTCGCAAATAACCTGCCTGATCTATCTCAACTGCTATTTGTACCCAAAAATACACATGAATTAGACGAAATTACTGACAACATGGGCACTATTTTCTCTAATACATTATAAGCTGTTGTCCCCATCAAATTTAAAAAGGTTAGAGAAAAACGTACTGTGCCATGGTATAACAGTAATACTCACTCTCTCAAGAAAGTAACTCGTAGTCTTGAACGCAAATGGAGAAAAACTGACTTGGAAGTTTTTAGAATTGCATGGGAAAACAGTATGTCCAGCTATAGACAGGCTCTAAAAACTGCTAGGGCAGAGCATATCCACAAACTCATTGAAAATAACCAAAACAATCCAAGGTTTTTATTTAGCACAGTGGCTAAATTAACAAATGACCAGACGCCACCTGATTCAAATATTCCACCAACGTTAAATAGTAATGACTTTATGAATTTCTCCACTGATAAAATAGATAACATTAAAAATACAATAGCGAATGTAGATTCTACAGCGTCTAACACTTCAGTTTCATCCATAGCACCCAAAGATAAACTGCAGTGCTTTACAAATATAGGTCAGGAAGAGCTAAATAAACTTATCACTGTATCTAAACCAACAACATGTTTATTAGATCCTGTACCCACTAAATTAATGAAAGAGTTGTTACCTGTAGCCGAAGAACTGCTTCTCAATATCATTAACTCATCATTATCTTTAGGTCACGTCCCAAAACCATTACCGGTTATCAAGCCTCTCATTAAGAAACCAAAACTAGATCCTAGTGTACTGGCAAATTATAGGCCTATTTCAAATCTTCCATTTATGTCTAAAATTTTAGAAAAAGTTGTGTCTGCTCAATTGAGCACCTTCCTGCATAAAAATGATCTGTATGAAGAATTTCAGTCAGGTTTTAGGCCCCACCATAGCACAGAAACTGCACTTGTTAAAATTACAAATGACCTGCTCCTTGCGTCAGATCAAGGCTGCATCTCATTTCTAGTCTTACTTGATCTTAGTGCTGCGTTCGACACCATAGATCATGACATACTCATAGATCGATTACAAAACTATACAGGTATTCAAGGGCAGGCTCTAAGATTGTTTAGATCCTACCTGTCCGATCGCTACCATTTTGTTTACTTAAATGGGGTGTCATCTCATTTATCATCAGTAAAATATGGAGTGCCACAAGGATCCGTCCTAGGTCCCCTTCTATTTTCAATATACATGTTGCCCCTTTATAATATTATTAGAAAATACGGAATTAGCTTCCACTGTTATGCTGATGATACTCAGCTGTATATCTCAACGAGACCAGATGAAACTTCCCAATTATCTAAGCTAACAGAGTGTGTTAAAAAAGATTGGATGACAAATAATTTTCTCCAATTAAATTCAGATAAGACAGAGATATTAATTATTGGACCAAAAAACACTACACAGAATCTTGTAGATTACAATCTGCAACTAGAAGGATGTACTGTTACTTCCTCTACAGTCAGAAATCTGGGTGTTATATTAGACAGCAATTTGTCTTTTGAAAATCATATTTCCAATGTTACAAAAACTGCATTCTTCCATCTTAGAAACATTGCCAAGCTACGAAACATGTTATCTGTTTCTGATGCAGAAAAGCTAGTTCATGCATTTATTACCTCTAGACTAGACTATTGTAATGCACTTCTAGGTGGTTGTCCTGCTTCGTCAATAAACAAGCTACAGGTAGTCCAAAATGCAGCAGCTAGAGTCCTTACGAGGTCAAGAAAATATGATCATATTACCCCAATTTTACAGTCTCTGCACTGGCTACCTATTAAGTTCCGTATTAGTTACAAATTATCATTACTTACCTATAAGGCCCTAAATGGTTTAGCTCCTGCGTACCTAACTAGCCTTCTACCACGTTACAACCCATCACGCACCCTAAGGTCACAAAACGCTGGACTTTTGGTAGTTCCTAGGATGGCAAAGTCCACTAAAGGAGGTAGAGCTTTCTCACATTTGGCTCCCAAACTCTGGAATAGCCTTCCTGATAATGTTCAGGGTTCAGACACACTCTCTCTGTTTAAATTTAGATTAAAAACACATCTCTTTCGCCAAGCATACGAATAATGTATCTCTTAAATTGTGAGTGTAGTTGCATCTGATCAAATGTGCATTCTTATTCATTAGCTTGGGTTAAACTAATTTTACTTTGTTGGATCAGCAGCTATGCTAATGATGTCTCTATTTTGTTTCTATGTTTACACAAGCTCCAGTCTGGATCCAGAACACCTGAGAAGAGATGATGCTGACCCTTAGAGGACCCCAGATGATGCTAACCTTGAATCAACAAACAGAACTAACAGTTATTGCTAGATGTGTGACTGCATCATATAATAACTATTAATTAATAATATTGATAGTTCATCGTCTAGCTGACTACGTCTTGTATTATTATTATTTTATTTTTATTTTAATTTTTTTCTAAAATCCTGTCAAACGTGCACAAACTACTAGCTACTACTAAATATTGTAGAAACATAAATTTCTGTAAAATTGCTTTGTAACGATTTGTATTGTAAAAAGCGCTATACAAATAAAATTGAATTGAATTGAATTGAATACTTTCTTCCTTTTCTTTCTCGTATTCGTGGATCCGTCTCTGTCCTGCTGAAATAATAAATGCGCAAAAATGAAAGAGCTCTGGAATGTATAGTCGTGCCTCTGTGAAGTTCTGAAGGTGTTGCCCCAGGCAACCGATAGCATCTCCTACCGTCATGGCAGACCGGCTCAGACCCTGCCAAAATCAACCCAAATCGGCACCTGACTCCTCACTCTCAATATATGAAGGATTTTAGAAGTCAGGTGATTGTTTGTGGTGTGCCCCTGCTCTGAACTTTTGTTAATTCCTATTAACTCTATATTTTTAATCTCAATCACTCAAAATTTGAAGGAATATTAGCTGTTGGTATACCACTGTTCCACTAACATTGAAAAAATAAAATAAAAAAAAATCTGGAAAAATATTTGTTTTGTGGAAGAAACAGTGATCAAAACTAGAAAATAGTAACCACTGTAGCACGAAAAAAGATTATGGAGGGCTGTCAGAAATTAGTAGAAAGTGTAGAGGCCCCTGCTTTGAATGACCTAAGGACATCTGCGGCCGTAGGCGATCACTAGTTCCTCACACTGTGCTGGTGTGATCTAGTTCCACTCTTCTTCCAGTTTCCTCCATAGTTCGGTAACTGTAGTGGGTTTGTTGTTGCTGAAGGAGGTTCTGATGAACATTTGCATTCACCCTGCCTTGTAGCTGTATATGAGGCTCAACTCCTGCTGCAGAAAACATCCCTCAAACTATTAAACTTCCTCCTCCACCTTTCACTGACTTCTTTAAGCGCTTAGGCTTCAGTCTTTTCCCAGTTTGATGCCAAACAAAAAGTTTCCCATCAGACCCAAATAAATTAAACTTGCTCTCATCACTAAAGTAAGCTTTGGACCAGTTTTCCTCTCACTACACAACATGCTCCTCAGCAAAGGTGAGCCTAGCCTTTTATTTTTTTCTGCTGATGAGAAGCTTGGTTACTGCAGAGAGTGCTTTCAGTCCGAGACAGATCCATACCCTGTTCAGCATTGACCTGGCAAGCGATTCCAGCTGCAGTTTCAAACATCAAGTTTTCTACACTGTGCTTCAGAATACAAGTTAGGATAACTTCAAATACTGTTTGACTTTAGGAAATTGTAGGTTGTTGATTTATGGGTTTTCAAGTAAATTAATTTAATAAGAAGTGAATACAATACTCTGTTCAAATGGTTCTAATGAATCTTGCGTATCATTAATAGGCTGTCTACAATCAATAAATGCAATGTGAGAAGCTAAATAATAAATAAGATAAATACTTATTTACTTATTTAACTCTCAATTAATGAAGAAATAATGTTAGCCTAAAGTAACATACAAACACAAACAGCAAGCGAGGAGGAACACGAGTGATGGAGCAATGTAACACACATGCCTAATAGTCTTCAGTCCAATTCAGTGCGAGTCTGTATCTTTATAGACACAGGCTATAACGAGTAGGCAATTTTATTAGTGCACAATTCAAATTCTCATAATGATCCAAACAAATCTGACAGCAAAAATCCACATACAATATTTCCATACATCACTTACACTGTGCATTTTGTCTTTTGTAGCTGTCACTGTTATGCCACAATGATATGTTACAGAACACTGAATGTTAATGCTTTCTGTTTTTATGACACCTGTGCATGTCAGAGTGATTTTCCACAGGCCATTTTTAAAATACTCATTGTCCATTTCATTATCATGCATATTTTTTCTCTCCATGGTGGGACGTATCCAGGTTTTTGATCAGCAGACTGCAATCCCAACTTGAGTTTCCATATAAATAAGTATTTCCTCTAAATTGCTCAGTGACATAATTTGGATACATGGATCATAAACTAAAGGGTATCCATAAGAGACAGACTGATACCACACAACAGTACATAGGTCTTTGGGTGGGTATGATGTGTAGCTGAAAGAACATGGTATGACCAGAAAGGAACCTTTGAGGCCGTGATTTTCCCATTGTTTTTTCCCATCCCAAAGCATCATACAGCAGAACACATGTGGGACGTTGGAGAGCATTAATGGCAGCTGTCTGTTTTTACATTCAGTTTAATAACATTTATATTATTACTACTTTTATTATTAGAATAATACACTACAATATGAAAAATAGCAAACTGAAAAGTGACCACTGCAAACACAAAGTTTCAAGAGTGTAATTATTATAATGAATTCTTAATTCAAGTCAGCAGTCATTTGAATAGTTTATATTGTTTTCTGAACTGTTATTAACGTTATTGCATTTTATTTTGCACTTATATATGTGGCATTTATCATTCATTTATCATTTAATTGTATAAATAAATGTACAGAAGCTAAAATGTAAAGTTACACTTTATTTTAAGGTGTCCTTGTTACAGTGAAATTATACATTTTAGTACAGAGTAATATGAATTAAATACATGTACTTACTATATGGTTAGGATTAGGGTTTGTCTTAGGTTTACTTGCATTTTTTTATGCATAATGAATTGTTATCATAATAGTAAGTACATGTAATGTGTAATAAAGATACCTTAAAATAAAGTTTTTGAATGTAAATGTGAAAGAAAACTGACTCTACTTTGATAAATGAAATAAAGTAACAAATGTCCTGTCATTCTCAGAATTGTTGTCTTAAGAATGGAAATGTTCGCCTGTAGAAACACTGGTTTACCAATTAAATTGCAGGGACTTTCTGTCTATCTTTGGTTTTATTTTGGTCTCCAGTTGTTCTTTGTAACCATCAGAAACTACAATACTGAGAAGTGAATGTGGCTTCAAAAAAAATTATTACTCATGTCCTTTGCTTAAATTTAACAGCATTTCCCCCTTTTTCCCTGCTCAAACAATGAATTGGGGTAAGAATGTAGAATACAAAAGATTAAAAAATCATCCATCATTAGCAATAGGTAGAGAAATTAATTAAGAAAAATGTATTCCTGGTGGACAGAGTATAGGCTACACAAACCCAGTACTTTGGTTAAAGTAGAGGAAGACTAATAAAATATCACTCAATCGATATAATTAGTGATTTGAAAAGGGGGTGGAGGGATTGACACATACACACCTTACACTCCCTGTTTGGGCAAGTCAAGTGTTGATTTGAGAGGTTTAATAGATCAAATGTTGTTAACTCACTGTTGGCCATGGCCTCTATGGAAATACATTTGCTTCAATAAAAATGAACAAAACTTTATAAAAATGAACATAACTTTTTCAGAAACTATCAAAAATATGCCATTACAAAAGAAGAAAAACAAAAAAAAAAATGAAAAAAATGAACTCAGTCACACAAATTTAATAGGCTCCTCAAATATGCTTCATTCTTTGTTAATGTTTTTCAAAGATTTGTTTTCGCTAATCATGGATTCTGAATGCATTGCCACAGATTTTGCTTACGGTTCGCAGTTTTTCGTTTGGATTTTTGACACAAACTTCTCGTGGGGGCGGGGTTAACGGTGATCTACTCTGATTGGATAGTGAGCTTTTGATGGACAGCTGCTCTCTGACCGGGAAGTACAGACGCCACTCAGTGGCGCGCATATTGGAAAGCTCTCGCGTTGATAAAATTTGGTCTCTACCACAAAAATTATTTTTCACAGACAAAGTGAAATTAATTTCTTTTAAGCTTATACACAGGGCCTACCCTGTAAAGAAGTTTATACAAAGATTTAAATCTGACATTGATCTTTCATTCTCTTTGTGTTCCGGTTCTGAAGAAACTGTACACTTATTTTGGTCATGTCACTACACTCAGATACTTTGGGATGATATTGGTGTGTTTGTCAATATTGGTAGTGTAAGATGTTACCAGGCTTCTCAGTACATATGAAAAACATTATATTTGGGTATTATGACTCTGACCCCACAAATGAAAATATCAGTTTTGTTATTAATTAAAAATTTTCTAAACAAATTTCACATTCACAAATGCAAATTCTCCAACTGTAAACCTATCTTCTCTGTTTTACTAAAAGAAATGGAAAACTATTTGAAGTGTCTAATAAGAAAGCTATAAGGACTGTTAATTTGCTCTGCCTTTGATCTCCTTGTGTAATTTTGTTTAGATTTTGGCCCTCTTTTCTTTAGTTCTATTTGAATCTTTATTGTATTTTTGTAGTTTTTTTTGTGGTTGATATTATGTGATGTATGTTTATACTTTTGTATGTTCTTGTTCTCTGCATTAATAAAAAAAGAAAAAGAAAAAAAGCTCTCGCGGTGATTTGTATGCAATACGTCCTGCTTTGTTTTACTAAATATGTAAATAATATTTGAACTTTTATCATCTCAGTCTGTAAAGATAGGCTCTCAGGAGAGACACAGAGCGGCATCGTCTTCCTCCTCCGCTTGTCCTTCAAGGCAGCTTGAAGTAAGCTTGTGTTACTGAAGTAACCAATAACATTTATAGTAGTTTTTCATGTAACAGTGTGCTACAGTTTGTTGTGGGTTATTATTGTCATTCAGTAACACAAGCTTACTTCAAGCTGCCTTGAAGGACAGGAGCTCATCTTTATAGACTGAGACGATCGAAGATCAAATATTATTTACATATTTAGTAATAAAAATCACCACGAGAGGTTTCCAATATGCACGCCACTGAGTGACGTCTGTAGGCTACTTCCCGGTCAGAGAGCACCTGTCCGTCAAAAGCTCACTATCCAATCAGAGTAGATCACTGTTAACCCCGCCCCCACGAGAATTTTGTGTCAAAACATCAAACAAAAAACTGCAAACATAAGCGAAATCTGTGGCAATGCATTCAGAATCCACGATTTGCGAAAACGAATCTTTGAAAAACATTAACAAAGAATGAAGCATATTTGAAGAATCTTTTAAATTTGTGTGACTGAGTTCATTTTTTTCATTTTCATAGTGTTTTTCTTCTTTTGTAATGGCATATTTTTGATAGTTTCTGAAAAAGTTACGTTCAGTTTTATAAAGTTTCGTTCATTATTATTGAAGCAGATGTAATTCCATAGGCCTCTTGTTTGTTATTTTAAAAGACAAAAACTTTAAACAAAAAATGCTCCAAGCAACAATAGTAACTATATATGTGTGTATATATACATATGTATATAAAATAAGTAAATAAAATTCACCAGAATTCTAAACACTGGCACCTGTGCACAATTATCCCATCAGGTCACCTCCACATAAAAACACACACCTCAGTCACTCAGTTGTCCGATCTCGTAGGTGCATAGCGGAACCTCTCCTGTTGTTAAGCTACCTGTATTGACCCAGGACAAACCTTGCTACTTACCTTTCATTGACTCCTTCTCCTAGACCCCTGTGGTTCTCCAGTGTCTCTCCAGCGTCTCTCCCGAGTGTCTCCTGTGACCCATTCTCCAAGGTGTGTGCAACGTGTCTGTTCTCTTGGTCACCCCACCGACGGCTCTGGAAATCCCCATCCTATTCATATTACCGGGACCAGCTTCATCAGTTTACCATATCCTCTGCATCTCTCCCGTACTCAGCTCAAAACACCCACAATAAACTTTAACTCGCTTTTACCTTCTGTCCCAGTGTCCGTGTGTTACACAAACATTACCAGTTAAACATTATCGTCTCATCTTCACATACTGACAATAAAGCACCATTCACACACCATTAAAACTCAAATTCAAGTAAATTCTTTGTCATTTGATAACATTTATTTTCCACCCTGATCCGCTATTCAACCAAAAGCAGTAAACATTTGCAGTCTTTGATGTTTTTCCTCTCAAGAGCCATTATATAGGTCTTCCAAATGGCTAATTTAGCTTGTTCAGATATAACATTTGCCAAAATACACTGTTCTTTGTTTGTTTTCGAATACTAGCATCCATAAATAAATAAAAAATATATCTTGTTAAAACAAAAAGCTAAATCCCAAGTATTCTTTCAAATACTGTAAACAGTGGCACTAGCCTGGAACATTCAGCAAAAACATGAAACACAGTGTCTGGTTTGGTACAAAAAATACAGGGTGATTAAACAGACATTCTGAACTTGGAAACAAAACTATTTGTAGTTAACACACAGTGCAATATTCTCCACTGCAAATCTCCAGAGCATTTGGGAAGTGGACCTTTATACAATAATCTCCAAGAAGGAGAAAGATCATCAGAAACCATTAGATGTTCCTTCCATTTTGTATTACATCTATGAGTAATATCTTCAAAATAATCAATATTTACACACATCTGATAAAACTTTTTTTTTCAACAGCTTGAAAATCAAGCTCTTGTATCCCCTTGAACTTCAACAACTTCCCCTATTTGTCACTGTGCAACCCTTTGGGGACAAAAATAACTTAAGGAAGGAACATTTCATCAATTCACCAGACAGAAAAAAATACAAAATGTAGAAATTGAGAAGAAAAAGCAGCTTTCAGACCGTTTAAATGTTCCACCATCCTCACAGACCTAAATCCCACTCGTTTACAAATTTCAATTGTTGGTCTCCATTTTCTGGAATCGATATCAATCAGATGTACAACTTTTGTCAAACCCTTCTCCATAAATGTTTTAACAATGATGTTAGATGTAGGGCTGCTCGAGTATGGCAAAAATTATAATCACAATTATTTTGGTAAATATTGTAATCATTATTATCTAACATGATCATGAGGGGGCCATATGACCCAAACTTTATGTGAGTGATTTATTTAAAGATAGTGACACATATCAAATATGTATTTCCTGTAAATAAGGTTGCTTATTTACTGCACTGTTTACTTCACTGGTTTGCAATCTATCTACCATGTGCTGCTTTACTTGTCTTTCTTTTTACATGACCTATTTGTATAGTTGTACTTTATATTTTATTATCTGTATTTAATGTGTTATCTGTATGCACCAAGGGTCTGAGAATAACGCAATTTCAATTCTCTGTATGTATGTACTGTACATGTGGAAGAATTGACAATAAAGCAGACTTGACTTGACTTGCTATGACTTCTACATTGTAGAGACCAGCGGAATTTCAAACAAACAAAAAGTCCTCAAAATTATTGAAAATAATTAAACTGTCAGTAATAAAAAAGCAAAGGAACAACTACAATAGAATAAAAAGATACAAATTAAACAAACTGTGCTTTTTTTTTTTTTTCTATGCAAGTCTCTTGCGGGTATGATTATTTCATTTATTTACTATACCATTTATTATTAATGCCTTATTTCAGTTTAAGTTTGGCTTTAGTTTTGTATTTATTGCAGTTCATATGTAAAGGTTCATGTAGCATACCTTACGAAAAATAACCATGGTTTTATTAAATTAAAACTGTAGTAACCCATGGTTTTTTGGCATGTTGACTACCGTTTGTATAACCACAGATTTACTACAAATACCATGGTCAAACTATGATTAATATAGCAAAACCATGGTTAATTTGTGGTTACCAGTGTTGGTCATCTTACTTGAAAAAAGAAATTAGTTACAGTTATAAATTACTTTTCCCAAAATGTAATTGAGTTAGTAACTCAGTTACCACATTGTAAAAGTAAATAGTTACTAAGCAAAGTAACTGTGACATTATTTTTATGTTCTATCACGCTATTACGTCCAATAACATCTTTAATATATAAGATGTTTATATTAACTGATTGAAGAATAAAAACACTATAAGTATTTTAGAAAATGTTGTATTTTTACTTGAACTCGATAGGTTGCAGCCTGCCATATGATGCATAGAAATAAAAACATATAAAAAATAAATATTGAAAATAAAATTCAAGTACAAAATTAAGAAAAACAAATTTAAACTTGGGTAAAAAGAAACAAAGGGAAACCTGGCCATTAGTGCAAATCTCTGTAACTGTATATTAGGCCTAAAGTTACTGCACAATAAACAGAACACTATCCAACTCAGACGCGAATAGATGCAAGTCAATGCAAAGACGCGAACAGACAACCTCTGAAAATCGGCAAAACACATTTTTAAATAATCCGCACATTTGAGTTTAAAACAACACAGCATTAAATATTCAGTACAGTAACATAGCATGTGTTGATGTGAGGTTGTTCATAAGATTTGAGTTGCTTGAGGCAGACGTGGATAAAGTCTTTTTTTCCTGGCATACCGTGCATGTTACAGAAACATTCTCGCCTTTAATTTCCAGTACTTCCAGTTCGAGAACGCCATTATCGCTGATGCTGTCTTGTGTTTAGTGGTTGTCAGAGCGTGCAGTGAGACAGAGTGAGCAGGGCACCGCCCACCCAGCCAATCATCATCGGATTTGGAACTACTTGACGGTGTCAGGCAGCTGATGGCAAGCCACTAGCCAAAGCATGACACCTCGCTCTATACTCAACCAAATTGTAGTAACGCGACACTTTACATTCTCAGTAAAGATAACCGCGTTGCAACGATGGGAAAAGTAATTAATTAGATTACTCCGTTACTGAAAATTAAACTCCGTTAGTAACGCCGTTATACTTAAATGCTGTTACTCCCAACACTGGTGGTTACCATGGTTTAACTATAGTAACCATGGTTTTTTGGTTTTATTTGTAGTAAAATTGTTAATTTTCTTAAGGGGTGGTACAGCCTACTGGATAAATGAATAACCAAATGTAAAATAAAATATAGCCTGCTGTCACTTTAAGAGCCACACGGATCCAAATTACTGTTACAAGCGTATTTTCATTCTCAACTCTTTACATTCATTTATTACATGACCGACAAATGTATACATGAATAAACACATTTTTGCATGTGCTTGACCGATTTAGCTTAAAGATGACTTTAAGGCCCAATCCCAATTCTACCCCTAGCCCTTCCCCTTTCCTGTCTCGATTCTCTTTTGGTTGCAGGTGTAAGGGTAAGGGCCAGATAGCCCTTCAAACGAAGATTTCTCAGGACCACACTTCAAACAAAGGGGTATGAATTATCTCGGCAACAAAGCTGCTACAGCAAACAAAAAGACACATAAATGTAAGCTTTTTTGGCATAAATAAAGATTTTAAAAAGTAATCATTTGTTTTATGTTACATTCAATTGTGAGTTCATATTAACGATCATGTTACTCAAAGAAATGTTTGCAAAAAATCGATAATATTTGCTAACGTCATATCACAGACTGCATGATAGTGCCACAGCATGTGTCTGATCAGGACGATAACTGCCGTAGACATTGATGGGGGCTAATCCCCCCAATAATTAGAAATCACAAATTATTTATTTACTACTGCATAATAAAAACTCTCCTACAGTCCATTCAGTCACCATCAGTCGCAACTCACACGCATCTATTTAAAGTTTACGTCACTCACTGACGACGTTTTCCTAACCAGAAAAAAAAAACAGATTGTCCTGCTCTGCATCTGATTGGCTAGTACTCGTTGCCATCTGGGTCAGAGCCAATTAGAAGCAGGATGTGGGTGGGGAAAAAAAACTCTGCTGTCTCCTGTGTGTATGGGGAAAAGGGAGGGACAGAGAGAACAGGCTAGAGCTCCCACGTTTAAATAACATATAGAAAATATCTGCTTGACAACTTATTATGTATCTGAGAACAAGCCCAAATAAACAAGCCCAAAAAAACGCGACCCACGACTACCAATATTTGTAAGCAACTTTACAGAAAAACAAGCCCAAAGTCACGTATAATAAGCTGACTTGGCAACACTGAACAGCGATTGTATCCTCTCGTCGCTGGAAAATATAATGTAGCGATTCAGTATTTAAACTGTATTTAATAAAAGTCGTGGGGCAGGCAGTGTTGACAAGTTTATTTTCTTCTGGATGTGTGAGCTGCACGATTTCCGGTATGTGCGTGTGTCAGTAAGCAGCTCATTAATACAGAACAATAATTAAAGGCTCTAATGCACACCAGCACACCAGTAGGCCTATATGTGTGTATTGTAAGAGCTAGACGATGAATGATGACGTGTGATGGCATAGTAATGGTGTCTCAATCCTTAGGGGAATATTTTCTCCCCTGCCTTTTAAAACATGAATAAATATTCTTAGATAATTCAAGCACATCCCATTTTGCAAATGTCACGTTGATTTTACTGATTTGCATGGGAAATTGGGCTTTTATGGAGGAATGAAAGCACAGCGCTGCAAAAGGGGGAGGAATGGGGAACAATACTCATTTTATCTCGATTATTGGATTTTCATAATCGTTGGAGGTCAAAATCGAAATCGAATAATTTTTTCGATTAATTGCACAGCCCTAGTTAGATGTACAAACATTACCACCAAGATAGGGTTAATAACACAATGGTTCATTCAGGCCAAAATGGTAATTTTCTTGTCTAAATCCCTTAAGAACGGTCCAGGAATTTTGAACGGAGACATAGAAGTTTACATTGGATATAAAATTCCAACTATACTGGGACCAGTGGCGTAGCCACGGGTGTGCCAGGGTGTGCCGGTGCCACCCACAGTGGCACCTGGCACACCTAAAAATAGATGCAGAATTATTTTTTAGTCTCAATAAAAAATGTTTACTAAACTTGGGCTATTGTTGTTTACTTAGAAAATATATATTTTTAAATAAACCCTTTCACGCCTAACTTACAAATATATTAACTGACCCTTTGTTTCAATGGCAACGCGTCATGATTGTCATGTGACACGTATCGCTATTCGTTTTATTTCGTTTTTTTTATTAAGATATATTCACAAACTTGCTTACCATGTCAACTCTCTGATATTCCGATTCTTCGTTTAAAAACCTTTATAAATGATCTTGATCTATATCGAGATCAGTGCTGCAGTTCAGGGTTCTGTCAGCCGGATTTAACGTAACGTAGCTACAGCACTTGAATTCCCCAGTTTCTCCCGAAATACATGAAAGTAAGTGGCTGTTGAACTGGGAGAAGAATAGAGTAAACTTTATTGTTCTGTGTGTCTGATATATGAATAAAACACATCGGCAAATTATATTTGAATAGATAGATAGTTTTTGCTGCTTCCATAGACATCAGTGTGTATTTTACAAACTACCAATGTATTGTTTTACTAATAATTATGTATATTTAAATGTATGAAACCTAAAATAAACATATATGACAAGCGCTGAGCGTGTCCGTTTCTGGCTCAGCGCCAGCCAACGCGCGAAAACAGTTTGAACCTGGCAGTTCTGTGACGCCACTGAACATTCTAAATCATACTCTCAGGGGCACAGAAATAAGAATCCAATATATGGTGACATAATGCTCAAAATGTTAAAATGTAATTTACATTTTAAATTATTTTCGTTAAAAAAATATCTGGCGACATTCAGACTGCCAACCAATCAGCAAACAGCAGCTGACTGTGACCCCAGCAGTTTCCCAGAGATCTTTGCCGCATATAAACCTTTCTGTCTATAATATAAACAGAGAATTTTTGATTGCACATTGCTAGCTAGCAATATGTCGCAGAGCTCCCTTCTTAATTTTTTTTAGCAAAAAACCTCGGCTTGATGGACAGCCGAACACAAGGCCTAACGTTACATCTGATGAGGATGTTTCTCCCTCCCCAGGCCCAACATCAATAGATGTGACTCCTGCACTCCTGTCTACAGAAAAAAAACTCCTCCTTCAAAATTGTCCAACATTTGCTCAAATGTTCTTCAGGTCGAGCCGCATAAAAGTACTGTCCCTGATTTCTGATGTTTTGACCTTCAGGCTCCGCACTGCTCTTGGTGCTTAAATGTACTTGATGTGCTGGCTGTGCTTGCTGTGCCTCGCAGGTCTTGTATTGCTGCTTGCAGCTATATTATTTTATATAGTTTTATGGTTATGTTTGGCATGGTTATGGTTAGGGTTAATAATTTTGCACAGTAAACTGACAATAAATGTGGCACACCCAGATTTTCATATACACACCCAGAGTCTCTTTTCTGGCTACACTACTGACTGGGACATCAAAAACAATTGTTTGTCAAGGGAAAAACCACCAAAAGTTTAAAGCAAAACCAAGCCAAAAGACACCCATGGTGTAGAAAGCTCCCTATCATAAAGTAAAGTCTGAGCAACTTTCAGGCTCTTAGTTTTAACTTTGTCTGCTAAATTGATCAACCCCTGACCTCCTTCAAGTAAAGAATTGCAGGGGGAAACGGTCCCCAAAAAAATAAACAAAAATCTTTTGCAGATGTTGCAATAGGATTTTCTGGTGGATCGAGTACATTTAACCGATGCCACAGCATAGATGCTGCCAAGTTATTAATAATAAGCACTCTAGCCCTATATGAGATTTAGGAGAATCCACCTCCACTTATGTAAACGGCCAGACACTTTGTCAATTAAACCTTCCCAATTTTTCTCCATATAACGATTTTTCCCAATGAAATCCCCAAGCACTTTAAACCCTTCCTCATGGACCTCTTTTACATTAATCTACTCTGAACTCAACTCTTGCTGCGTGATTACGGGCATGTCATTTTCGTCAGCCACTATCTTAGCTATCTCCACTTCACTGTTGCTGAAATCATCCAACAGGGATCCTCCCCTTGCGTAGCTCAGACAAACTACACTCACGGCCACTAGACAATCTTCTAATCTTCTGCAGCAGAGAGAGAGAGAGAGAGAGAGAGAGAGAGAGAGAAACAGGCTACAGACAGACTCAGCCTGAGAATTTTGATAAGTTGTCGGACAAGGACCTAAACTTGAGGCCTCCTGCTAAAAATTATTAATAGAGGTCTTTCGTTCCCACCAATCGCTGCACAATTTAAGGTTATTTATGATGACGAAAGCATGTCAGTGCTAGCCCTCCCGGAACCCATATAGATTTCATTGCAGTGCCTGCAGTTCAGAAAGAAACAATCAATCTTTGTATGGAAGTCTATGAGAACACTCTGGGCAATTCTTGGTCCGAGTGAAATCGCACAAAAAGGGGAGGGGAGGTGACGTGTGTGATTGAACTATAGATCCAGAGGCAGAACAGTGATAGCTAGCATTACACCATGGTTGAATGTGATAGAAAAAAAATAAAAACCTCTTTTGCACCTGGATGGTGTGTCACCTTGTCGTCCTAATGAAGAAACTGCACAAGTGAAATGTTTTAGCATAGTGACAGACATAGTGTGAGGAAAGGAAGTTAATCAGATTTGTGGCTACTGCACAATGAAAAAGAGGAAGTTCCATTTTTAAGACAAACAGGAACTTCTCAGGGCTGATTTAAAGATTTGAGTGAAACATAATTTTCTTAACTTTGTATCACATCTGATTAAATCTACTGCTTCAAGAGCTCCTACAACAGTCAATATACTCATTGCTTAATGCATTTTTCTCCTTTACAAAGGTAAAGGGTTGCACATTTCCCAGCTGTGCACTGAAAATGGTTCTTGCTCAGGCTTCTAGTGCAGATGTATTTATTTATTTATTTTTCTTGCTTGTTTTGTTTTCTTGTTTCTTGTCTTTCTGCAGGGTTTCCTCAAAAGGGGATTTATTCTGACATTCTTGGTGAGCTTTTTAATTTTTAAAACCTATTCCTGGGTTATCAGAGGCCTTTGTTTCATTACCCATGATGGCATGTTATGCTCTGAGAATCAAAGAATGACACATAACAGACTATGAGTTCATTTGTTTTCTTCCACTGTAATTACAAAACATGGACATGCATAAACCATTCAGCATGACCACACACTCATTACGTGCAAAAGTAAATAAAGAAAGGCATTCACTTGGGACTTTACCTGGGTTTATTTTAGATGGACATTTGCTTCTTAGCAATTAATTTAGCAAAAAAACAAACACTTTTATAAATTTCTCGATCTTCAGCTGATTTATATTAAAAAAAAAAAACGCAAACAACCAGTCAAAACCAGCCAATTTATATATATATATATATATATATATATATTTTTTTTTTTTTAATTATTTTTTTTTTAATTTTTTTTTTAAAGGTAAACCCAGCTGATTTTGAGAGAAAACAGCAACTAAAACCTGGTAAAACCAGCTGGTCAGGCAGGTTTGGAACGATATAAGGATGAGTAAATTTTAACATTAATTAAATTTTTGCTAAAAGATCTATTTTGCCACCAAGAATGTAATTTGAGTTTTTAATAGCAAGTCTGTGTGTTTGCAGCTTCAAGGGACCTAACAAACTCAGTCTTCTTGTTCTCCATTTACATTGTTTCTTTCATTTTCTCATTTTCTCTTCATTTCAAAGTTTGTCAAGTCAAGTACACATTCGTTGACTTTTAGATCTGAACTTATAAGCTCTGATGCTCTTCAGCACAACATCCTTAAATACGAGAAATGAAATAAGGGTCTTAATTCTCAGAGATCTGTGGTATTAAACGTACTTCCTGTTGTTTTTTCAGGCAGTTTATATCCCTGGTTTGCGTTAAAGTTCAGTCAGTCATTCAGTCAGTCAGTCAGTCAAGGCACATTACTCACAATCTAAAAGATAAGGTAGGCTCTCTTTCTTTTTAATACTTTGTGTAATAATTATTAAAATTGTGGTAAAATAAATGGACATTTGTTCTGATAATAAGAATATATGAATATTTATATCTATCTATCTATCTATCTATCTATCTATCTATCTATCTATCTATCTATCTATCTATCATCTATCTATCTATCTAATTTTATTTTATTTTATAAGTAAATGTGATGAATGAGAAAATTCTAAATAAACATAGCTGTCATTTCATATATTACACATTACTATCATACACTTAATTTCCATTTCATTTGTCTCATGTTTGATTGCTTATGGATTATTGCAGATATGTTTTATCTGATTTGCAAAACACTTTGGCCAACGTCCCTTTTTTTAAAAAATGTGCTATATAAATAAAACATAATCTAGCGTGTTATTCATATTAGATACACATTTATCATTCTTTCTTTAATTATCATATCCTTTTCTTTGCAAAGTATTGTTTGCTCAAATACATATTTCTAGAGAACTGAACATAGTAACGGAATCAAAAAATAAATTAATAAAAAATCACACTTGCTCTCCCAAGCCATCTTTAACCTGCTCTTGAATGGTGTTAGACTTGTATAGACTGTCTGACTTATTAGATCTCATTGGTATTCTGTGGATTCACTTCAAGTAATCACTGATTACTATTATTGTTATTCTCATATCAACAAATATCACTGGCCAACATCCTTCATTATCAACTGATTCCACTTGCATCATTATGATCAATAAATTATAATTCTTCAGTTCCAATTTTTATCTCCAGGGAAGCAGTGTGTCACGTTTCATTTGAGAAAGCATTACGAGACACATGAGAATTCTTCAAGATATAGCATTTAATCATCAACAGGTATACACAGGACCTAAAACACATTTGACATTTAACGGTGGGCCGAGAACTAAACACAGGGAACACTATTTAAACACATGACACAGTGGGACACACAGCTGGAACCAAATTAACTAAACAGTTAGTTTAGGACTGGAACAGGAAACATGACCAAACAGGTTATTTTGGTATCATTGAGATACTATTGTAGTGTTCTATTCATTTTTTTTTTTTTTATAATAAAAATATTAAACAATGTTCCATAATTTTAAAGTTATAGTGATGTTAGTTGTGTTTTTGTCATTTGTGAATGTCAAAAATCTGAATACATCGTTTTTATGAAGTTTTATGAGTTTTATTTTATTTTTAGTTCACGAGTTCATCCTTACATCTAATCTGAAAGCGAATAGTAAGCATATTTTGGCGTGCTGTCCTGGGGGAGGGGTCCGGGCCCGGAGCATAGTCCAAACCCAAAGAACTCCCCCTATCCCTAATTTGGGATAAAATAGATTAGAAGTGAGGAGTTGGGGTGGAGGACGGATGCCGAAAATACGTCGTAGGACAGGAGGTAAGAAGGCTGGATATATGTACACTTGTTGTGCTAGTTAAGATAGTTAGCTAAACGAAATGCACCTGTGCCAAATTGGATGACTATCTGATCGTGCTCCTCCCGAACTTTGTTAATAAAACCCCATTTCACGAGTTCACCGTTACATCTAATCTGAAAGTGGATAGTAAGCATATTTTGGCGTCCTGTCCTTGGGGAGGGGTCCAGGCCCGTGGCATAGCCCGAACCCAAAGAACTCCCCAAAAGAAGCTTAAAAGGCATAAGACAACAGCCAGAGAGCTAAATTTAGTTGCCCCCGAAAATATGCATGCTGAGAAGAGAGAAAAGTGCAGAGCGACAGGGAGAGCCCGTGCAGAGTTCGACGAGAGCTGTGGCTCACAACGTCTTACTGGCGAGCCCTCCGTGACATCGGGAGTTTGGTTCACCCAGCGACCGAAGGGAATCGTGGGTCTGCTGCACCGGTAGGGGACCCCCTTCCGATGCAGAGTAAGCAAGAAAATGTGACTGATGGAGGGACTCTCACTGCCTCCGAAGGGAGCTGCGGCTCTGCTGCACTGGAAGGGAGAGTCCCCCTTGCGACTGGATATGAGGCATGATTTGAAGCGTCGGATGGAGGGCTCTTACAGCGACCAATGGGAGCCACGGCCCTGCTGCACCGGAAGGGAGAGCCCTGTCCGATGCTGAATAAGCAGAAAAATGTGACTGATGGAGGGACTCTTGCTGTGTCCGAAGGGAGCTGCGGCTCTGCTGCAGCGGAAGGGAGAGTCCCCCTTGCGACTGAATGCGAAGCATGGTTTGATGCGTCTGATGGAGGGCTCTCACTTCGACCGAAGGGAGCCAACAGCTCTACTACACTGAGAGGGAGATCCCTGACCACCATTGAGCTTGCAACATGCTGCTGCACTGGAAGGGAGAGCCCCGTCAGATGCTGAATAGGCAAGAAGATTCGAGGTGTGGTTTGATGTGTCAGATGGAGGGCTCCTACTGCGACCGAAGGGAACTAGCGGCTCTACTCCACCGGGAAGGAGAGTCCCCCTTGCGACTGGATACGAGGCGTGATTTGATGCATCGGATGGAGGGCTGTCACAACGACTGAAGGGGGCCTGTGGCTCTGCTACACTGGGAGGGAAAACCCCGTCCGCCACTGAGCACGTAGTGCAACTCAATAACACACGAAAGGCTCACACTGCGACCGAAGGGAGCCACTGCCCTGCTGCACAGGAAGAGAGAGCCTGTCCGATGCTGAATAGGCGAGGAGATTTTTAACGATGGCCGGAGGGCCCTTACTTTGACCAGAGAAGCGATAACTGACTGCATTGGGAAGGAGAGCCTCTGATTAATCAATTTTTTTTTTTAAATGTCTGATGACCAATGACCGAGCTGCTGAAGTTGCTGCCCCAATGTGAAATGAGTGGCTGAAAATTTTTTCTGCGGGTAAGCCTGATTGAGCAAGGATCAGTTTATAAGGGTTTTTGGAACCAAAAGTCGTCGACGAAGTCGTCTTGATCGATCTTACTTTATTTAATGAAGTAAGCGATAGTTTTGTTTCAGAGATTGTCAAGTGGAGTTTGGGGTTTAATGTCAGAATCAGAATCAGAATCAGAAAGAGCTTTATTGCCAAGTATGCTTGCGCATACAAGGAATTTGTTTTAGTGACATAAGCTTCCAGTAAACAGACACACAACAACACACAGAAAAAAAAAAAAAAAAAAAAAAAAAAAAAAATTACGGGAGAATTACAAATTGGCAAATAAATAAGTGTATAAACAATTGTGCTATAAATGATAATGGAATAGGATTGAGTGAGATGCAGGAATGTTCTAGGATGGAGGGGTAACAAATAAATATAAGGATATTGCACATTTTTGCATAAGCATAAGTTTAAGTGGGAAACATTTAACTGTTCATGAGGTAGATTGCCTGGGGGAAGAAACTATTCTTGTGCCTTGCTGTTCTTGTATTTGCGGCTCTGAGGCGCCGGCCAGATGGCAAAAGTTCAAAGATGGGGTGACTTGGATGTGAGGGATCCAGAGTGATTTTCTGAGTCCTTTTCCTCACTCTGGATGTGTACAGTTCTTGGAGGGTGGGCAGGGGAGCACCAATAATCCTTTCAGCAGTCCGAACAGTTCTCTGTAGTCTTCTGATATCTGATTTTGTAGCTGAACCAAACCAGACAGTAATTGAAGTACACAGGACTGACTCAATGACGGCTGAGTAGAACTGTTTCAGCAGCTCCTGTGGCAGGTTAAACTTCCTCAGCTGGCGAAGGAAGTACAACCTTTGTTGGGCTTTTTTCACAATGGAGCCAATGTGATTGTCCCACTTCAGGTCCTGAGAGATGGTGGTTCCCAGGAATCTGAATGACTCCACTGCAGCCACAGTGCTGTTCATGATGGTGAGTGGGGAAAGTGCAGGGGGGTTTCTCCTAAAGTCCACAGTCATCTCCACTGTTTTGAGCGTGTTCAGCTCCAGGTTGTTAAGACTGCACCAGACAGCCAGCTGCTCAACCTCCTGTCTGTAAGCAGACTCGTCACCGTCCTGGATGAGGCCGATGACTGTAGTGTCGTCTGCAAACTTCAGGAGCTTGACAGAGGGGTCTTTAGAGGTGCAGTCGTTGGTGTACAGGGAGAAGAGCAGAGGGGAGAGAACACATCCCTGAGGGGCACCAGTGTTGGTGGAGCAGCTGTTTGACATGAATTTCCCCAGTCTCACTAACTGTTGCCTATCTGTCAGAAAGCTGGTGATCCACTGACAGATAGAGCTAGGAACAGAGAGCTGGGTCAGTTTGGTCTGGAGGGTTGTTGGGATGATGGTGTTGAAAGCCGAACTAAAGTCCACAAACAGGATCCTCACATAAGTCCCTGTTTTGTCCAGATGTTGCAGGATGAAGTGCAATGCCATGTTGATTGCATCATCCACGGACCTGTTTGCTCGGTACGCAAACTGCAGGGGGTCCAGTAAGGGTCCAGTGATGTCCTTCAGATAAGCCAGAACCAGTTTTTCAAACGACTTCATGACGACAGACGTTAGAGCCACAGGTCTGTAGTCGTTAAGTCCTGTTATCTTGGGTTTCTTTGGAATGGGGATTATGGTGGAGCGTTTGAAGCAGGAAGGCACTTCACACAACTCCAGAGATCTGTTGAAGATCTGTGAAAAGATGGGGGCCAGCTGGTCAGCACAGATTTTCAGACAGGCTGGTGTAACGCCATCTGGGCCTGGTGCTTTTCTTCTTTTGTTTTTCTTGAAGACCTGGCGCACATCATCTTCACAGATTTGAAGAGCAGGAGGTATGGAGAGGGGGATTGCAGGAGGTGTTAATGGTTGTGTAGGGAGATGGTCAAAGTGGGTGTTGGGGGTTTCAAATCTACAATAAAACTCATTCAGGTCGTTAGCAAGTCGTTGATTAGCCTCAGTGCAAGGGGATGGTGTCTTGTAGTTTGTGATGAATCTCAGTCCTCTCCAAACTGAAGTAGAGTCGTTGGAAGTAAACTGGTCTTCCAACTTTTTAGCATAGGTCTTTTTAGCCGCTCTAATCTCTTTGTTCAGTGTGTTCCTGGCCTGATTGTACAAGACCCTGTCCCCATTTCTGTAGGCATCCTCTTTGGCCTGACGAAGGTGTCTGAGTTTTACTGTAAACCATGGCTTATCATTGTTGAATGTTAAATAAGTCCTGGTAGGAATGCATATATCCTCACAGAAACTAATATAGGATGTTACAGTCTCTGTGAGTTCGTCCAGATCGGTGGTAGCAGCTTCAAAAACGCTCCAGTCTGTGATGTCAAAACAAGATTGTAAATCCTGCTCTGTTTCGCTGGTCCATCTCTTCACAGTCTTTACTACAGGTTTAGCAGATTTAAGTTTCTGCTTGTAGGTCGGTATAAGATGAACCAGACAGTGATCCGAACGTCCCAAAGCTGCTCGTGGAACAGAGTGATATGCATCCTTTATTGTGGTGTAACAGTGATCCAGTATATTACTGTCTCTGGTGGGACAGGTAACATGCTGTCTGTATTTTGGCAGTTCACGGGAGAGATTGGCTTTATTAAAGTCCCCAAGAATGATTAAAACAGAGTCCGGGTGTTGTTGTTCTGTGTCTGTGATCTGATCAGCGAGTTTCTGTAAAGCCAGACTTACTTGTGCTTGAGGAGGGATGTAAACACTAACCAGAATGAACGAGTGAAACTCCCGCGGCGAATAGAACGGCTTGCAGTTGATAAACTGTGTTTCTAGATCAGGACAGCACATCTTCTTTAACACAGTTACATCTGTACACCACCGTTCATTGATGTAAAAGCATGTCCCGCCGCCGCGCGATTTCCCCGTTGATTCTGCGTCGCGATCCGCTCTAAACAGCTGAAAGTCCGGCAGATGGAGTGCGCTGTCCGGTATGGCGTCATTCAGCCAGGTTTCCGTGAAACACAGAGCAGCAGAGTGAGAGAAATCCTTATTTGTCCGAGAGAGCAGAAGCAGTTCGTCCGTTTTGTTGGGTAGAGAGCGGAGATTTGCGAGATGGATGCTAGGCAACGGCGTTCGAAATCCGCGCTTCCTGAGTCTGACGAGCGCTCCCGCTCGCTTTCCCCATCTGCGCGTCCTGAAGCGCTTGATCAGCGCCGCTGCTCCTCCGATAACAATGTTCAGTAAAACGTCTGTATAATAGAAATCCGGAAAAATATCATGTGGTGTGTTCTGCCGAATGTTCAGCAGTTCATCCCTGGTGAAACTGATCGTGTTTGTTAAACAAAAAACAGGAAAAACGAACAAAAACAGTACAAACACTGGAGAGCCAAGCACTGAAGCAGCCATGTGCGGCGCCATCTTGGATGTAGATGTAGGGGTTATTGCAATTTCTGAGCATCTCAGAAAACCGAAAAAGCCAATAAAAACATGACATCTAGAAATTTCTGCGAGAATCTTTTTGTATTTATGATTATTTTATATATATATATATATATATAGGTATATATATTAGTGTTGGGCCGTTATCGGCATTAACGTGCTGCGTAAATGTAATGATGAGACAGAGACGTTCGGATCCATGTGCAGAACTTTAATGATGAGAATGGTCAGACAGGCAATGATCAGTAACGGCGCCAGGTATGTAGGGATAACCAGAATCGGTAACAGAACAGGCAGATGTCGGGAGCAAGCAGCAGAGAATCAGAGTCGGTATAAACAATCCAAAGGTCAGGTACAGAAGGAAAACACAAGGAAAACGCTCGGAAATGTCAGACTGGCTAAACAAGACTTTGCAGAGAGTGGGAGTGAGTGTGCTGCTTTTATGTGTGTGTAAATGAGGTGCAGGTGTGGCAAGGAAATTGGCTGATGAATGATGTGCAGGTGTGGCAGGGTGATTGTGATGCAGTGACTCATAGAGTCCGAGTGACATCTGGTGGTTGATGTGGAATGGTCCTGATTGGAGTGCCCATGAACTTCAGTAGAGGGCACTCCAATGACATAGCCCCCCCCCCCCAAAGGAGCGGCTTGCAGATGCTCAAAACAATCTGGGAGGGAGGTGGAGCGGAACAGGGGGAGGGACGGAGGGCCAGGTCCATGAGGAAGTGCAGTGGTCGAGGACCGGGGCAGAGCAGGCAGAACTGGGCCTAACATGGAGATCAGTAGCCTCTCCTGGACCTGATATGGGAAACAAGGGCCCTTCCTGGGCCTGACAGGGGAAACAGGGACCTGCCATGGGCTTAACTCGGGAACAGGAACCCGCCATGGGCCTAACTCTGTAACAGGAACCCGCCGTGGGCCTAACTCGGGAACAGGGGTCCACCAAGGCAGAGCAGGTGGCGTTGGAGCCCACCAGGGTGGGGCAGACGACCACCACAGCTGAGAAGAGGAGACAAAAGCCCTCCAGGGTGGAGCAGACGACCACCACAGCTGAGAAGAGGGGACAGAAGCCCACCAGGGCGGAGCTGAAGACCACCATAGTTGAGCAGACATGACAGAGGTCCACCAGGGCAGAGCAGAGGACCACCACAGTGGAGTTGATGGCACCGGAAAGCAAGTCTGGTCAGGTGGGACTGAAACAGAGAACATAAACAGGTTAATAGCGGTCTCCGTGGCCGTGATGAGATGGTAGATGGCCTCCATGGCCGTGACAGGGCAGGCGGTGAGTTCATGGAGGACCTCCGTAGCCATGACTGGAATGAATGAGAGCTCATAGACGGCCTCCATGGCCGTGACAGAATAGGACAAGAGCTCTGGAAGTGTGGCTGAGATGTGACGAGGCTCTGGTAGATCAGTGGTGATTTGACTGGATTCATGAAGATCGACTGTGACTTGACTGGGTTCCTGAAGATTGACTGTGACTTGACTTAGTTCACAGAGGTTAATGGTGACTTGACTTTGCTCATGAAGATCATTGGTGACTTGCCTTGGTTCCTGAGGATCAACTGTGACTTGACTTGGCTCAAGGAGGTCAATGGTGACTTGACTTTGCTCATGAAGATCAACTGTGACTTGACTATTAAGATCAACTGTGACTTGACTATGAAGATCAACTGTGACTTGACTTGGCTCATGAAGATCACCAGTGACTTGACTCTGTCCTTGAAAATCACCAGTGACTTGACTCTGTCCTTGAAGATCACCAGTGACTTGACTCTGTCCTTGAAGATCACCAGTGACTTGACTCTGTCCTTGAAGATCACCAGTGACTTGACTTGACTCTGAAAGGTCAACGGGGACTAGCCTCAACTTTGGAAGGTCCACAGGAACTAGCCCTGACTCTGGAGGGTCAACGGTGAATAACCCTGACTCTGGAAGGTCGACGGCGACTAACCCTGACTCTGGAGGGTCGACGGCGACTAACCCTGACTCAGAAAATTCAACGGTCACCTGATTCGACTCTGGAAGGTCCACAGGAACTAGCCCTGACTCTGGAGGGTCGACGGTGACTAACCCTGACTCTGGAGGGTCCATGAGCACCTGACTCGACTCTGGAGGGTCAACCGGAACCTGACTCAACTCTGGAAAGTCAATGGGCACCTGACTCGACTCTGGAAGGTTAACCAGAATCTGACTTGATTCTGGGGAATCAACTGGAACGTGACTCGACTCTGGAAGGTCAACAGGAACTAGCCCTGACTCTGGAAGGTCAAAGGTGACTAACCCTTACTCTGAAAGGTCGACGGGGACTAACCCTGACACTGGAAGATCGATGGTGACTAACCCTGACTCTGGAGGGTCCATGAGCACCTGACTCGACTTTGGAGGGTCAACCAGAACCTCACTCAACTCCGGGAAATCAACAGGGACCTGATCAATGGTGAGCTGACTAGACTCATGAAGTTTAACTGTGGTTTTACTTGACTCATGGGTGTTAATGGTGACTTGACCTGACTCTGGACGGTCAGCGGAGACTTGACTAGACTCATGAAGTTTAACTGTTGTTTCCCTTGGCTCTTGTGTGTTAGTGGTGACTTGATCTGACTCTGGAAAGTCGACGGGGACCTGACTTGACTCTGGAAAGTCGACGGGGACCTGACATGACTCTGGAAAGTCGACCGTGGCTGCCATCTTGACATGACATGACGTGACATTCAGCCAAGTATGGTGACCCATACTCAGAATTTGTGCTCTGCATTTAACCCATCCGAAATGCACAGACACAGAGCAGTGAACACACACACACACTGTGAACACACACCCGGAGCAGTGGGCAGCCATTTATGCTGCGGCGCCCGGGGAGCAGTTGGGGGTTCGATGCCTTGCTCAAGGGCACCTAAGTCGTGGTATTGAAGGTGGAGAGAGAACTGTACATGCACTCCCCCCACCCACAATTCCTGCCGGCCCAGGACTCGAACTCACAACCTTTCGATTGGGAGTCCGACTCTCTAACCATTAGGCCACAACTTCCCTAAATCTTGTGCAGCGGCACTGGGCTGGCAGCCATTTTGTGCAGCGGCGCTGGGCTGGCGACCATCTTGTGCAGCGGCGCTGGGCTGGCGGCCATCTTATGCCGAAGCTCAGGTACAGGGACCACCGAACGGATAGGAGCTGGATACCTTGGAGAAGTGACCTTCTCAAGTGTAAAGGGAGAGCCACAAAACTGCAATACAAAGTCAATAAACTGTCCCAGGGTCCAGCTAGGGTCTTCTTCTGGTAAACTTAAGCTGATCTTATCGTCAAGACGACTCCAGAAACAGTCCTTTACCAGATCCTCATCCCCAGGCAAAAGGTGACTATACTGGATGAATTCCTCCACAAAGAGCTCAATTGGTCAGCCATCTTGAAAAATGGAGCAAAGCACACCTACAGGGTTGAATGAACTTTGAGCTGGCTCCATACCTGGTCTGGGGTTCAATAAAGCTGCTGGATCCTGGTTTGGCGAAGTCTTCTGTAATGATGAGACAGAGACGTTCGGATCCATGTGCAGAACTTTAATGATGAGAATGGTCAGACAGGCAATGATCAGTAATGGCGTCAGGTATGTAGGGATAACCAGAATCGATAACAGAAACAGGCAGATGTCGGGGGCAAGCAGCAGAGAATCAGAGTCAGTATAAACAATCCAAAGGTCAGGTACAGAAGGAAAACACAAGGAAAACGCTCAGAAATGTCAGATTGGCTAAACAAGACTTCACAGAGAGTGGGAGTGAGTGTGCTGCTTTTATGTGTGTGTAAATAAGGTGAAGGTGTGGCAAGGAAATTGGCTGATGAATGATGTGCAGGTGTGGCAGGGTGATTGTGATGCAGTGACTCATGGGGAATGTAGTTCGGGTGTGGTGCAACAGATGAGAGGTGCTAGAGTCCGAGTGACATCTGGTGGTTGAATGTGGAATGGTCCTGATTGGAGTGCCCTCTACTGAAGTTCATGGGCACTCCATCTAATGATCGTGACAGTTAACAGGTGACTCTTATTGGGTGATAAAAAAAATATCGCCGTTAATCTATTCTCAAAGTTGGTTTGAGAGCTGGGTCTATACTAGGCGAGCTATGATGACTTTCACCTTGATATTTTAGTGCGGATGTATGCCTAACCGAATTGCACTGTATGGGGCGAAAACGAGTCTTTAAACCTGAACTATGAACTAAGCAATTCTCTTTCCGGCTCAAGACTGCATTGACTGACACAGGTGAATTACTACTAGCAGAACAGAACCTATAGAATATTGCCCTCCCCGAGACGATTCGTTCTTCTCGAGTCACATTAAAGAAATGAACAAATCGTTCAAGAACGACACTTCACTACATCAAACGTGACGTGTTAACATGGATGCAGCTGAAGCCGCCGGGTTTGCATAAGGGAAATTTTTTTGTTTAAGAAGCTTCCCAATGGAAACCTCAACAAGACTCATGCCTGTTTCACACATAATCTGTCTGCAGTGCAAATGCAGTCCGTGTGCGTTACGTATGTGGTGCAGAAGCAGCACGGACTCATACTCATTGTGCTTTCACACAGGACGCGTTTGCAGTCCGCTACTCAGTACGTAAACAATCACTGCACTGCTGCAGACGCACCGCTCCTGGAACGCACTGACGGACTGCAACCGCGTGAACGCTGGAATCCGTTAACATGGGTGCGTAAAAAAATACGAAACACATATGCACTGCAGACGGAGTGTGCAACAGGTGTGTAACAGGCGTAAGGTTGTTTGCACCTTGTGCAATGTGGAATTTCTTTACAGCTTTCTCAAGCACTTTGTGATGCATTTTGGAAAGAGGAGATGAGCCCCTGGTCTAATGCACCACCTGGCTTGAGAAACCCGTTCTAAAAGACTTACTTTTAAGCATTATTTTATTTGGGTAGCACACATATTCTGAATGCCTTTGTCAGAATTCAAATGAGCCATTTTAATCTAGATTAATTCCAAGATTACAGTGATATTAATCTAGATTAAAAAATGTTTATATATGCCCACCACTAATATATATATATATATATATATATATATATATATATATATATATATATATATATAGAGAGAGAGTTCATAAGTGTGTATTATTTATTATTAGTTTTAATTTACTATTGTCCCTGTTAAACTCTCAGGTTAATGCATAGAAACTCTATATAATTATGTGACAGTGTAATTACTGTCTCTCCAGTGCCCTAGACAAAAATGATTGTAAGTGCTTAGAAATCAATATTGTTTTTTTTCCTCTTCAGTTTCTAGAGTCCAGTCCATCATGGATGTGCTGACAGGAATTTTTCTCTACTGGCTTCATAGTATGATGTTAAAGCTTTCTTTCCATTCATTATATAAATAAATGAATTTATTAGAAATAATGTTTCTATTCAAATGTTTAAAAAGTTTATTAAAGGAATATTTCACCAAGAAATGGAAATTTACTGTTAAATTCCCATCAGGCCATTCAAGATGACATTTTTCAGTGGAACAGTAAAGAGGATTTTTTGTTTCATAATGTGCAAGTCCATGGCTACCATCACTTCAGAGTCAAAAAGGCAGATACAAGAACAATAAATGAATCCTCTTAACTCCTGGCAATTTATTAAGGTCTTATGAGTCAAAAGGATCAGTTTGTGTGAGAAACTGAACATTATTTACAACATTGTTTCCTAATCCAGCCTCAGGCAAATGGTCCTGCAGGCTCACGCTCATTATGTACTGAACAGTACATTGTTCATATGAAAAAAGAAAAAGAAAATTTCAAATAATGTTCTGTTTCTTTCACAAACTGATTGTTTGCTTCATAAGACACACAAAGTGATTGTAGCTCTGGACTTGCATTTTATGAATTACTAAGTACCACTGGGTTCAACTAAAAAATAACTTTGCTGTTGTACTGAATGAAGAAAGTCACCTGCATCTTGTGTTGATTAATAAATCAACAGCAAATTTTAATTATTTTTTTTTATTATTTATTTATTTGAAATCAGAATTTTTCATTAATTTTATACTTACTATTTTGCAGTTTTTTGCGCTGGCGTGTTTGCTGATGTCTGGAAGGTAACTGTAGAGCCTGAAATGAAGGCTCTGGTCTCATCTTGTGTCGTGTTGCCCTGTTCATTCAAATACCCCGTTCAAGAACAGCCCTCTGATCGTATTAGAGCTATATGGCACACGAAGGACAACTGGGATGATATTATTTTTCACAAAGACACTACGAAGGTTAAAGACAGTTTCAAGGGTCGTACAAAACTGATTGGTTCACTGGGTGGTTTCAACTGCTCCTTGGAGATTGATGAGGTCAAAAACCATGACAACGGGCCGTATTGTTTCAGAGTGGAATTAGAAACATCTAAAAAAGACAAGTACTCCTTTGTGGAAAACTGTGTGTCGATTAAAATGATCGGTAAGTTTGCTTTTGAGCTTCCAATCTGTGATTATAACAACTAAAGAGGACACAAAATAAGAAAACTGCCCAAAATGTGAATCATTCCAAATGCATTTACAGAGCAAGCATCAAAACCAGAGCTGCAGGCCGAGCAGTCTGTGCAGGAGGGTGAACCTGCAGTCTTCACATGCTCTGTCCGGCACAGCTGTCCGTCCCACCAGCCCACTCTCACCTGGAACCACACTGGAAAAGTCATCATGAGCTACAAGAACATTGGTCATGGAAACTGGGAAACACAGTCTGTACTGACCTTCACCCCTCAAAAACAGGACGATCACAGCGCTGTCGCATGCACAGTCAAGCACCACGGGAATGTCAAGGGAGAAATGACAGTGACTCACCGTATCTTTGTGAAAGGTATAACAATAAAACTGTTATGTGTAAATAATGTTTATACTTGTAGAAAATTTTATTCTAGGTTATTATAATAAAAATATTATATTAATAAAAATAATAATAATTACAATTATTATTATTAGTTGTATTATTGTTAATATTTACTTTTACCAGAACAAGCAACTCTCAGTCACATCCTCATTCCAACCATCTCTGGTCTTGGAGCTGCTCTTTTGGTTGGATTACTGTGTTTCCTCATTGTCATGAGATACAAGTGAGTCTGGAACCGACTTATAAATATATAATTAACATAAATATCAGTGACTAATATATATATATATATATATATATATATATATATATATATATATATATATATATATATATATACACACACACACACACACACACAAACATAAACATTCTCAAACATGTTTTACACTGTGAATAAAAACAATGTACAAATGAATCATTTCTGTTAAAAGACTGCACTTTTGTGTGAGGATTTGAGAATGCATTATGACATTCTTGTATGTTTCAGTGATTTTATTTATTTATTCATTTATCTGTTTATTTATTTTTATGTCTTAAATCATTCCCAGGAAGCGCATTGCAGATCTCGAATCCAGAAATGGCAATGGGTGAGCATTACCAGCGGTTTTACCTCGGAACATTATTGTTCCTCAGTCTGACTTTAAAATTCTTTTAAAATGAGGCTTTTTTGAGTCAATGTTATTTTTTTATATATAGAAAATGAATAGAAGATACATAAGAAAGAAATATAAAATGAATTGTGTTATTAATATGGTACAATATAACAAAATGTATTAGTAAATAATTTTTCTATTATAAAAAGATATAAAGACAGATATTAAACTATAGTCTATGGTCTTTGTTTAAAGATGCTTCCTGCTGATAAAAGCACACAGATCTGTTTTCATGATCTAATAATACAGTTCCTAATTAGAATAGTTAAAACACGACAATAAAACATGACAATAAGACACAATACGTCAACAATGTGACTGAAAGTATAAATCATCATAATTGTTTTATTAAGTCTTAAATGTATTTTAGAATGCGGAGTCGACTATCAAGACTGTCTCGCAGGTAATCAGTATATATATGATTGTTTTTAAACTGCATTGCATTGAGCAGCCTCCATCAGTTATGAATGATCTTGTCATTCTTCTATGTGATCACCAGGTTTCGTTCAGGTGACGGCAGCAGTGGTCCTGGTGGCAGAGAGCAGAGGCAAGTACACAACAGCGTCTAATGTGTTCTTCTGCAACAAACCAGAACATAACAGATCTATTTGATATTTGCTTTTATGGTTGACATGTAATTTTCAAAAGTAATAGCACTTAAAGTTTAAAGGGTTTGTTCACCCAAAAATTAAAATTAGCCTTGAAGTCATCCTAGGTGTATACGACTTTATGCTTTCATACGATTATGAAAGAATACAGTTATTTTAAAAATGGTCTTTGATCTTTCAAGCAGATTTATGCATTGTTCTACATTAGGGCTGGGCTTTAAATCTAACGATATGATCATGTGCACCTAGTCTGTAAATCCGGTTCCGTGATTACCGCTAAATCGTCATCACCTGCTTTTAAATGGAGAGGCATTTAATAGACAGTGCTGTAGATCACTGACAAGCTACGCAATATCACGTTCATTATCCAAGATGAATTGCCTTCGATAATGAACGCGATATTCTGTAGCTTGTCAGTGATCTATGGCTCTGTCTATTAAATGCCACTCCATTTGAAAGCAGGTGATGGCGATTTAGTGTTAATCACAAAACCGGATTTACTGACTAGGTGCGCATGATCATATCATTATATATATCGCCCAGCCCTATTCTACACTTATTCACTATTATTCTACATTATTCTACATCCATAATCCTACCTCTGTTCTACTACCTTACTAACCATTAATAAGCAGCAAATTAGGAATTATTGAGGGAAAAATAGTGAATGAGTGTTCCCTATTATTATGTGTAACATGTGCTGCTTACAGTATCTTTAATTATAAAAAAATTGGCCACATAGCTGTTCTAAAGAAGTCTATATACAGCACAGAATACAGCATTAGTTTTTAAATAGAGATAGAAATGTTTCATTACTGTTTCACAAGCTGTTAAATTAACACTTTTCAATGTCTATCATTGTAGATGTGCGTGGTAGCTGTCAAACATTTATCTGTAAATGACAATATGACTAGATTAAATCTAAAAAAAAAAAGTGAAAGTTACGTGACATACAGCCAAGTACGGTGACCCATACTCGGAATTCATGCTCTGCTTTTAACCCATCCAAAGTGCACACACACACTGTGAACACACACCCCGAGCAGTGGGCAGCCATTTATGCTGCGGCGCCCGGGGAGCAGTTGGGGTTCGGTGCCTTGCTCAAGGGCACCTAAGTCGTGGTATTGAAGGTGGAGAGAGAACTGTACATGCACTCCCCCCACCCACAATTCCTGCCGGCCCGAGACTTGAACTCCCAACCCTTGGATTGCGAGCCCGACTCTATAACCATTAGACTTCCCCATTTATATAAATATTTATGTAAATATTTTAATATAATTATATAAATATTTACACACTTATATAAATATGTTGCTGATCCTAAATACAAATTTTCCTTTATTTTCAAGGAGAGGTCAAGGGGTTCAATTTGACAGGAAATTTTACGTTAAGTAAGTATCTGCATGTTTATTATAGATGACTACCGTATTTGTAAATTATATATATATATATATATATTTCAAGGATTATTTACCAGATTTGATTTATCATAGTATTATACATCAATAAAAGTCTGATGCCAGTAAAAAAAATTTGTGAATGTTTATCCTGTAAAACGGTAAAGCATGGCCCTAGCAATGCCAATGTCATGGGTTCGCTTCTCAGAGATGAATGAACTGATGAAATGGTACATGTATGATTATATAAATAGAATGAATATATAAAAATATTTTTTCCTTCCACATCCAACGTGTTATGGACAATTACTTCAATATACCTTAGTTTTTTTGTTCTTTTTTGTCATTACTGGAGTATGACAGAGGTTTCTGAATCTTAACAGGGCAAACAACGTATGTACAGTGTCAGGAAACAAGCCTTTCTCCAAAACTCGAATGCCATCACCAAAGAGGTATGAAGCATATCTTACTGATTGGAAAGAATCATGGCATTGAATGACTCGTATTTGGACTCAGTACTCAAATATTCTCTTTACTACAACAGTCCAGTATCTTGTGTAATTTGATTTTTATCAATGTTTTATTTTAGTTACATTCAGAATGTCTTTGTACCCCCCTCTACTAAAAAATAAATACAAATAAGCCAGCTGCTGTGATCAATGTATTTATTTATTTATTTAAAAATTATTTTTCACATGATTCACCTCAGTGAGGCCAAATCATATTCTGTGAGTACATACTTTATCATAACTTTTCCATTACTAATCTTTTTGGTATTGTTAACATCTTTTGTTTAGATCTTGATTTCTTGTTGTTCATACATTTTATCTCACTACTCTTAACTGCAATTTGATATTTCATATTAAATCTGATTTCTTTATTTTTATTTTTCCATTAAGGATCCCAATTATGATGATGATTACACCAACACAGCAGACCTTCATATGAAATTATATGAAAATGACACATTTTAGACGAACACTGTAGACTTGACATCAGGGGAGGAGCCTGTTGTATAACTGTGTGTTGCATTTTAAGACTAACCTATAATGCCTACACATGCATATTCTACAGTATTGCTGTATTTACATATTGCTATGATGCTTACATTGCATAAAATAATTTACATAATAGTTATATATATATAATGCTATCATTTTAATATGTGAGAAAAATTGTAACTTTTAGCTGGACTTAATCTTGTCTCGTTCTGAAATTTGTCCCATTGTGGCATCATATATTTTCAATAAAAGATTACCTCTGCAGAACAAGACCAACAGCTACTTCTATATTATTGCCTCTTTACATCCACCCACTGAAATGCACATGTAGTTAGAGAAGAGGAAAGGCTAGAAAGATGCAGACACAGGATTACTCTAACAAAACCATAGAGAGATACTGTACCTCTGTGGAGATTTGATAAACTTCTGTGTGATTCTAACAGCGTATTTTGCCAATCAAACCAGTGAGCATTTACTTGAATGGGCCCCACCTAAAAAAACAGACTGCTCTACACAGAGGGTCAAAACCAGGATCGAAAATAGCCTGTTACTTCTAAATTGTTAGTTTTTTCTTGATAACAAAATAAGTGGACCCTATGGAAGCAAAGGTGTTTTCAGGATATAATTTTAACCAAGCAGAATGTCATATCTTAAACTCTGGACGTTTCTTAGTCAAAGAATGTACCTGCTTTTTAAAATCACTATTGAAATGAGTTACAAAAAATAACCCATGAATAAACAACCAATCTATCATTTGTATATTCACAACTGTCTAGATCAAGACCAGAACATTTTATCTGTTACCTCATTTAGCAATACCATGACAGGCATTACAACTTTCTAAACACAACTAAAAAGTATTTACATGTATTTTAGGGGATTTTTGTGATTTCGGTACTTATAACACCTCATCAAATCAATTTAACAACTGTCAAAGTTTAGCATGTAAAATGTACCATACATCCCTAAACTTACTTAACCAGGGCGATGACTGATGTTGTTTTATTCTTTATTTGCATCTAAAGGGTTTGTCTAGTTTTATCAAGCAGCACATACTGTACTATTCAAGTTATTTCAAAACCTAACGCTTGAAAAATTGACCATTTTAATGTGTATGTGTACAGAGAGGACTATACAGCAGTCTTAGCTTTAATTAGCATAGACTGACTAAAATTTGATCATGATACAAGACTAGGTGTGACAGCCTTATTTGGAAGAAAATAAAATATTCCTCTCTGACACTCTGAGTCATAGAAAAAAACGTTCACGCCTCCTTTTATAGGTTCTTCTTCATATAACGGTGTAATGTTTTTGTCTTTTACAGTTTCCACATTCCGCAGTGCTTGGCATAGAACTTTTCTATCCAATCCATGTGTTTGTGATTGAGACTTGTTTAAGAAAATAAGATTAAAAATAAAAGTATATTACATTTTATTTAACAAATGCTTTAAGGTTTAATTATCCATGCATTTTAAAAGGTCATACTTCCTGGTTCTAACGTGGACTCTACTTGCTGTATTTTGGACAGCTGTATTATCTATTAAGCAAGCAGGGCAAATCAAAATAAGTGAATTTTTTTTTTTTTTTCAGGTAATTTTCAACCACCACCTGACATTTTTATTTCTTTAATCGCTTTGGAGGTACACAATATTGAGAATGTGCAGAGAACATGTGGCTAGAAAACAAAAATAAATACTTTCGAAAAATTTGCTTAATCTTCCTGCCATTAATGTTCTCCAACTTTTGTTCCACAGGTGTTCTGCTGTTTGATACTTTGGCATGGTATGTATACCATTGGAAATTCATGGCCTCAAAGGTTCTAGTCTGGTCATACCATGTTCTTTCTACTACACATCATACCCACCCAAAGACCCATGTAGAGTTGTGTGGTATCAGTCTCTAGAGGTTATCCTTCAGTTTTTCAGTCTGTTGATTGAATACCTGGAACTGTTCTACCATGAAGAGAAATTATATGCATGGATTGACCCTGAAAATGTTGGATGGTGCACCTACGCATTTTATACCGTCACCTCAACTATTGTTGTTGACAGTATGTAAATATTATTGTGGTGGTGTAACAGAGACTCAGGAGTTTGGATAGAATCCATGAGTGGAAGTTTATTAAAAGGTCAAGGCTTCAAACAAATGTCGATAAACAGACAGAGAGTCAAAACCAGAGAAGCAAGCCGATCTTTCATCATACACAAGGGCAGGAGCAGAGACAAGGGCAGACAATGAGTCCAAGTACAAACATCAGGGGGGTATTCCAGAAAGCTTGGTTAACTTACCATTTAATAAACTATAACCTCTGGGTTGATTTACCCTAAACAGGCATACCACGAGTATGTCGGTTCCAAAACACCTGAGAAGAGTTAGTTTAATCAACCTCTGACTGGTTACCCAGAGTTAATGCGCGTGCATGGTGCATGTATAAAGACATTTTCAATGGATCGCAGATTTCACGAGTCACCATGGAAACTCAAAGCGAAAAAAAGAGAGCGGCGAATTTCACAGAGGCGGAGTTGGAAGTTTTAATGCATGCTTATGAGGAGTTTAAGCCAATAATATTAAAAAGAAGCAATACAGCTGCATCGGCTAAAGCAAGAGAGCTGGCTTGGCAAAAAATAACGGACAGAGTAAATGCGTGAGTGTATTAATTTACAAATTTGGTATTGGCTCCCGTTTTATTGAAATGCAAAATAATGAAGTATGACTTATACATCCTTTTGAATAGGTTAAATCACTATGAAAGCATTTACTTTTCCTGCCATTTATTTCTTTAGCTTGAAATAATAATGTATATTTCTTATTTAATAAGGTGTAATCCTTCTGGAGCCACAAGAACTTTAAGCCAAGTCAAAATGAAACACAAAAACATTCTGCAAAAAGGTAATATTTGATTACACAATTACTGAACTATTATTATAACAGGATTTAGTATATTCATTCTGTCATGCAGCTAACAGAAAAAAGACTGAAGCCCGTCTAACTGGCGGGGGGCCACCACCACCTCCCCTCACCCCATCTGAGGAGCTGGCTCTGTCCCTTAATAAAGGGCGACCAGTGGTTGCTGGCATTCCAGGGGGCAGTTCATCACACATACTATGCACCACAAGTGATGGTGAAAAAAGGGTGACATGTAAGTTTACCTCTATGATTTGTTTTAATTTTTTGCCCTGATAAATTAATATATTAATTATTAATAAATCTCTGTCACTTAAAGGCTTTTTGAACAAGATTAATTTTTTATGTAGGCTTATTTTATTTAACTGCATATGATGTATTATTTTCTTTGATAATATTGAGAATTTAACGGGTTGTGTGTTCTTATAGATACTGATGGACGGATTGTATTATTGGACTCTCCAGAAAGAACACAGTCTGTCACAGTTGTAAGTGATTTGTTGTCAGGTACTTTTTTTTTTTTTTTTTTTGCCAAATAATGTATACTTGAATATTTGTCTTGTAGGATGAAGATGATGATGACGATGAAGAGACCACATCTGCTGTGACAGAAGTGGACAATGCTGGTAGATCCACTGAGGTATGATGCATGCCATTATGATGTATGGCCCCTTTTTGCATTCGAGTAACAAACAAAAGGTCATTGTCCTTTCATAGTACATACCTAGGGATTTGCCCACTGATGAGGGTCCTTCAGCCTCAGCACACAATCTAAGCAGGGTAAGAACTTGTGTCCATGTGTCCATATTTGAATTTTATTGTCTGACCAAACAATCTCATTTATTACATTTTTCCACCTTAGTTGCCAGCAAAGGAGCTGTATAAGGTCCATCTTCAAAAACAAATAAGAAAAAGTGACATGGAGATGGACCTTATACAGCTTCAAATGGAAGAGAAAAGGCTCCTCATTAAAAAAGCAGCACTTGAAATAGAATTACTTGAGAATCGCCTTAAGGTGAGAACTTGTCTGAATATTAATCTGTTGCATGTTAAAAGTGGTCTGTCTGTCTGTGTCTGTCTCTATCTATCTGTCTGTCTGTCTGTCTGTCTGTCTGTATGTATGTATGTGTAAAGCAATATAAAAAAAAAAAACATTTTAATGAATTGTACTTTTATTGTTTTTCAGGAAATGAAGAAATAAACTGCCTGGCAGACCAGTGCAAAGAAAAAACTAATAAAAGTAATTTTGACAAATCCTGTCTCAAAGTCTTCCGTCTCTATTGGCCTCTAAAATCTGTCTGTGTTCCTCTGGGCCATCTTCCTCAATACAAGGAGGGTGGCTCTCTCCTCTTATAGTGGCAATATTGTGAAGCACAACACAAGCCACAATAATGTTGCATGCCCTCTCTGGACTAACCCGTAGCCCAGCAGACACTGAAACCGAGATTTGAGGATCCCTATAGTCATCTCCACCTTGGCCCGTGTTCGGCTGTGAGCCAGGTTAAACCGTGTCTGTGGTCCAGGCTCAGGTTCAGGGTAGGGTGTCATTAAATAGGGCAGACAAGGGTATCCTCTGTCCCCCAGCAAGTAACCATTGTACTGTCCTGTAATGATTGAAGTGTACAACACAAATATAGAAAAAACGGAAAAACAAAAATTGTATAAAGCAAATCATACCCTGCTGAAATGTCTGGCATAATGATGACTCGCGGAAAATTCTGGCATCATGCACAGATCCTGGCCATTTTGCCTCGACATTGGTGATGATTTGGGTTGCCTCACATATTAGTCACCTATAGTTAGTGGAAAAAGTAATGACTTTGATGATTTTAAGAAGGGGAAAAATTAAGTTGTTACCTGCACATTGATACTATGAATAGATTTCCTATTAACATAGTCTCCCTCATTTATTGATGGAGCTTTAATAGGAATGTGAGTGCCATCAATGCACCCAATTACATTTGGAAACCCTGAAACAAAGTTATGGAAGTATGAAGTGTGTGCATAATGAATACATGTATAGATATTAATAATATGACTAAATATTAAATATGCGTGACTGCGTCATATATTTTACTACAAAGGACAAACCTGCCACTCTGTGGAATTCGTCTTTAATAACAAGCAGAGGTTTATGGCCAGGGAACTGTACAAACGTGGGTAACAGCTGTTTAAGTGCCAGACACACTGTACGTCCACAGGATCCTCGTCAAAAGGGCACGCCATGCTCACCAACCTTCTGAAACGAAGTTACACTGAAACATAACCTGCTCTCGAGCAGGTTATCTTCAGAGAGTCAGTTGCTATGGTTACATACATACCCAGAAAGTTACCTCTGTTTTTGGAAACATACCCAGGTATGTCACATAACCTGCTTTCTGGAATACCCCCCAGTCCTGTCAGGCGTCAAAACCAAATTGGGAGAGTACAAATACCATGAGTCAAGAAGTTAGACAGGATCATACACAGGTAAGCAATCAGTAACAGTGTTAGAATAACGCTTGGTAAGGCAGATGAACTGGAAATAATTTGTGATTCGCACATGGACAGGTCTCAGTTTATATGAGAGTCAAACTGGAAGTGAAAGCAGAGGGAGTGGAGCACGGTCAGTACTTGGGTGAGGGCTCCCTCTGCTGGCTTGGTGTTACAGGTGGTCAATAATAATCATAACAATAGACCCATTGACTATCTTCTAACCAATTGTTGGGTTAAAACTGATATGATGTATTAATTCCAATGTTTATGTCAATTGTAGCACAGCCACAGCAGACCAGCATTTATATTTATGAAGGTGAAAGGACGGGTGACACAATTACAGTAGCCTGTTCTGCTTTCCACACGTGTCCATACACACGGTTGCCAACTCTCACGCATCTGGCATGACACCCACGCTTGGACTTCAGCGTGAGATTGATGCTGAAAGCGTGAGTGTCATGCCAGATGCGTGAGAGTTGGCAACCCTGCATACAGCAAACCAACAATAACTCTGAATGGTGTAGAAGTATATTAATGACAATCTGTGGAAAATCACTTTGACACGAACAGGTGTCATAATGACAGAGCGCTCGACTATTAAGTGTTCAGTAACACATTATGGTGGCATAATAGTGACAGCTACAAAGGACAAAAGTGCAGAATGTGAGTTCACACAAATTTGAACAGTTATGTAACTATAAGTCCACTATTAATGTCACAGTGGAACCTATTACAAGTTTTCAGTTGAATTTCAGGTGTTCGTCATAAAATAACGATTGAGCTTGAACTGGCAGATGTCACAGAGGGAGTCACAAAAAACTTCATTTGTAGTGTCTTCCATTCCTGCCAGAAAGAGAATCCAACCATCACATGGAACTATGAGAACATGCAGGTCACAACGAGTTCAAAATTCAAAATTTATTTTGAATCTGCAAAAGCAAGAAACAAATTATGTGCTGACTGCCATGAAGATGGTGAAGATTATAAGGCCTGAAAAAGATATGCAATGCAAGTATATGAACACAGAGACTTTGACCTGTGAAAGCATGTGTTCAACCAAACATGGGCGTAGGTTTGGTCTCAGCTTTGGTGGGGACACCCCCATACCCCAACGCCCCCCGGAATTCTTGTTGTAAGATACCAGTGATTTAATGGTGATTTCCTTTTTTATTTCAGACTGTTGGCAATACAGAATATTACAATACAGAAGTGAATCTACTTCATCTCATTATATTGTATCCTGACCCTGATATACCATCCTGTATACTGTCCCTAAAGAGCTAGTATAACTGTATAATCTCAAAAATGCACTCTCAAAAGAAAAAAAAAAACACCTGAGAGTGTAATGCTGAACAACCAAACGTTTTATTAACACGTTTTAAAGCGCGTGTAGCCTGTCAGATACCCCGCCGCCAATCAAATAACGCCATTTCTTGCACTGTAGTCGTCCTGGCCGTTAGAATCGATCCAAATAGCAGTTCAAATGAGCTTGCTAAATAAAGCTGGGGACAAATTTGTAATCTCAAAATATTGATAGGGACTAGTACCTAGCGTCCCCCTCCTAAACCTACGCCCATGCAACCAAATGTTCACATACTTGCATGAAGTATGATTTTATCTTTCGTGGTGAAAAAATATTGATAAAAATTGTTCTGTGGTTTCAGGAGTGATGATATAATATCTCTACAACAGAAGAGAAGCTCCAAAATTTCTAAGTTTCTGAAAGAAATGGTCTTGGAAATGCGGTTCTAACACGAACTAGTCAGAGCTCAGGTACAACCCAAAATGCTGCCATTAAAAAAAAAAAAAAAAAAAAAAAAAAAAATTTAAAAAAAGAGAAATATATAAAGTCAGGTTATCATCAAGTACTCAGACTTGACTGCGATGGTTGATCAAGTAACCAATGATTGTAGTGACTTTGAAAAAAAAAATGATGAATTATTGCTGTCAAGTCTGAGTACTCTAGTACTTGTACACATCCCTATTAAACACATATAAACAGTATTGAGGTATGATATATACTGCATTGATGTACAGTCGTGGCCAAAAGTTTTGAGAATGACATAAATATTAGTTTTCAAAAAGTTTGCTGCTAAACTGCTTTTAGATCTTTGTTTCAGTTGTTTCTATGATGTACTGAAATACAATAACAAACACTTGTACACTTGTACTGACAATTACATGACATTTATGCAAAGAGTCAGTATTTGCAGTGTTGGCCCTTCTTTTTCAGGACCTCTGCAATTCGACTGGGCATGCTCTCAATCAACTTCTGGGGAAAAAATCCTGACTGATAGCAACCCATTCTTTCATAATCACTTCTTGGAGTTTGTCAGAATTAGTGGGTTTTTGTTTGTCCAACCACCTCTTGAGGATTGACCACAAGTTCTCAATGGGATTAAGATCTGGGGAGTTTCCAGGCCATGGACCCAAAATTTCAACATTCTGGTCCCCGAGCCACTTAGTTATCACTTTTGCCTTATGGCACGGTGCTCCATCGTGCTGGAAAATGCATTGTTCTTCACCAAACTGTTATTGGATTGTTGGAAGATGTTGCTGTTGGAGCGTGTTTTGGTACCATTCTTTATTCATGGCTGTGTTTTTGGACAGAATTGTGAGTGAGCCCACTCCCTTGGATGAGAAGCAACCCCACACATGAATGGTGTCAGGATGCTTTACTGTTGGCATGACACAGGACTGATGGTAGCGCTCACCTTTTCTTCTCCGGACAAGCCTTTTTCCAGATGCCCCAAACAATCGGAAAGGGGCTTCATCGGAGAATATGACTTTGCCCCAGTCCTCAGCAGTCCATTCACTATACTTTCTGCAGAAGATCAATCTGTCCCTGATGTTTTTTTTGTGAGAAGTGGCTTCTTTGCTGCCCTTCTTGACACCAGGCCATCTTCCAAAAGTCTTGGCCTCACTGTGCGTGCAGATGCGCTCACACCTGCCTGCTGCCATTCCTGAGCAAGCTCTGCACTGGTGGCACTCAGATCCTGCAGCTGAATCCTCTTTAGGAGACCATTCTGGCGCTTGCTGGACTTTCTTGGACGTCCTGAAGCCTTCTTTACAAGAATTGAACCTCTTTCCTTGAAGTTCTTGATGATCCTATAAATTGTTGATTTAGGTGCAATCTTAGTAGCCACAATATCCTTGCCTGTGAAGCCATTTTTATGCAACGCAATGATGGCTGCACGCGTTTCTTTGCAGGTCACCATGGTTAACAATGGAAGAACAATGATTTCAAGCATCACCCTCATTTTAACATGTCAAGTCTGCCATTCTAACCCAATCAGCCTGACATAATGATCTCCAGCCTTGTGCTCGTCAACATTCTCACCCGAGTTAATAAAGACGATTACTGAAATGATCTCGGCATGTCCTTTAATGACAGCAATGACAGGTGACAGGTTTAATGACAGTTTTTTTTGGGATTAAGTTAATTTTCATGGCAAAGAAGGACTATGTAATTCATCTGATCAATCTTCATAACATTCTGGAGTATATGCAAATTGCTATTATAAATACTTAAGCAGCAACTTTTCCAATTTCCAATATTTATGTTATTCTCAAAACTTTTGGCCACGACTGTATACTGTAAATACAATAAACATTTTAATCATACATCTTGTCAAGTCTTGTTACTTCTGGATTTATATTTGTATTGGTATTATTATTAATTTATAATTGATAATATAATAAATGTAAGGATATCGATCTGGAAGAAATGGGGCCATAAAAAGCCTATTCATCAGTTGTTCTTTGAAGAACCTTTAAAAAGGATTTGTTGTAACAGAAAAGGTGCTTTATGGCACCAAGAAAAACAACAGTTCTTTAGATTAGATTAGATTCAACTTTATTGTCATTATGCAGAGTACAAGTAAAGAGCTTATGAAATGCAGTTTAAAGAACCTTTCAAAAATGGTTCTTCAGGGAACCAAAAATAGTTATTTTATGGCATCAACGCATAACCCCCTTTTTGGTTTTTCATGGAACTTTTTTTTTTTTTTTTAATTGCAGAAGGTCATTGCTAAAAGGGCGGGCTGTTCACAGAGTGCTATAACATATTCATAGAAAGTCGACTGGAATGAAAAAGTGTGGTAGGAAAACGTGCACAAGCAACAGTGATGAACCCAGCCTTGGCAAGACTATCAGGAAAAGTTGATTTAAGAACTTGAGAGAGCTTCACAAGGAGTGGAATGAAGATGGAGTCAGCGCATCAAGAGTCACCACAGTCAGACATCTTCAGGAAATGGGCTACAGCTCTCACATTCCTAAAACCAAGCCACTCCTGAACCAGAAAAAAAAAAAACATCTCAAGCTGTCGACGAGATGTATACTGGGTGGCCTACCAGTTCATCTCCAAGATTTCAGGACATCAGAGGTGATCTATGTGTGGTGGATAGAATCCTTCTATAAAAAAAAATGGTTTGGTTATTCTACAAAGCATGAAACAAGACATACTACACAGAATTCACGAAGGTTATCTCGGTGTAGAAAAATGTTAAAGGACAGCAAGAGATACAGTCTTTTGGCCTGAAAGAAACAAAGATGTCAAAAAGATGGTGAGACAGTGTGACACAGGTTAAATATATAAAAAAGCAAACTAAGGAGCCAATTACAATAGCAGATTTACCAACATCACCTTGGGAGAAGGTGGGAATGGATCTCTTCCATCCGAAAGTCAACAACTACCTAGTGGTGATTGATTACTACTCAAATTGCCCTGAATTGTAAAGTGTGGTATGGCCCCAGCCGAGATGATTCGCACTACACTGCCCTCTTGTTCAAAACAAAAAGCAAATGTGAAAGTAAAGCAGGAACTCAAGTAACTGAAGTGTGACAAAATTACTACTATGAGATGGCTGCAAAGTATCTACAGCCCTTGGTGAGGGATGATGTTGTCAGAATCAAAAGTGACGAGAGTTGGAGCAAGAAGGCCACAGTTATGCAAGAAGTAGCCAATATTTTACACTGTGAAAACAGATGGTGGACAAATCTTCAGACAGAATAGACGTGATCTTTAAAAGACTGAAAAAGAAGTGAATGACCCGAATCAATGCAATGTGAAGTCAGAATCAACTGCATTGTACACAACAAATGACTGCAACACTGATACGAACATATACACACAAACATCAAACTGCCATACACTTAGAAGATCTACTGTACAAGATGCATTAAAAAAACTGAAAGAAACAGCTAAATTTCATGTTGGTAGTTAATCATGTGTATTAACTACATAAAATGTGCAAACATAAACTTCGAGTTATAATGTTATACTGAGTGCAACATAAGAGGTTACAAAATAATACTGTACTAAGGCTACTGTTTATATATTTTTTTTTTTTAAAAAGGGGGGTGCAATGATATCAAGTGAGTGTGCCATTTACTCTAAGATGCCACTAGATGACACTGTGTTATGTGTTATATGTTGGACACATAGCAATTAAAGTTTAAGAAAAACAAACTTGGGTTGTTGTTAAGATGAATAAAGACAGACATGTTAAGACTGCACTGAGAAATTTTAAGGACTGAACAAAACAGGAATCAAGGAAGTTTTGGAGTAATGTAGATCAGCTAATATAAATAAAGGACTATTGAAACAAGAAGCATTTTGTAATTATAAACTTATAGGTCACTGACCCCATATTGCACTGTTGAGGAACTCTGTCTTCCTATAATGAATTATAATTGGACGAATTCATAAATAATACTTTGGACAATAAATCTTGAGTATCTACTGCAGCGTGGAAAACAATGATCGTTTATGACGATGTATTTCTGATGTTTTAAATCATTGAATTTTTCATTTTTAAGTGAATTGGTGGAGTAGATACTAATGGTTGTTTTTTTACAATAGTTATAAATATAAGATCCCAGATATTTATTGTTTTTATCACAGATATATTGTGTGGTGTACTTTTGGAGGTGATAATCTATGTTGGGCTACATGAAATTGTCTAATATTTAAATGGAAATGATATAATGATTTCAGTAATTGAACATTGGCTAATGAATGATGACAGCAATATAATTAGTCATTTGAAAAGGGGGTGGAGGGATTGAATTGCTTTGGACACTGAAGAAGGCTTTGAGCTGAAACGTTTGTGTCTTTTCCCATCAACGATGAACGTAAAATAAAATTAAAATAAGGACTGTTTTTGTGAGTGCGGATCATGATTTCAACGACAAAATCATTTTCACAGACTTTTACCTTAACTGTTCCCTGGTGGTGGATTGACCCACCAGCCTGATCTGATTGCAGCATCTTCAAGAAATGGCTAAAGACAATTTTTTTCCACACTTGACCCTTGAACTCTTTATTCTGTTTCTACAGTAGTTATATATATATAACTAAAAATATTTTCATGAGGAAAATACTGATATTACTGTTATCAGATTCTCTCAATTATACCAATATTTAACAAACTTTGTTAAACTTACCTATGGTCATAATTCCAATCAATAGATGTCCCTGACCTCTCTTTTAGAATGTAGGAATAATAGTTATTAATCTTTAGGATCGGTCACGGCGCGGTAGGACGCGCAGAGGAAGAAACAGGGTCTGGGTCCAAGTGCAGGGAAGAAATTACTCTTTGTAATTTTTGTAATTAATGTAAAACAAGAAGGACAAGCAACAACCAACAAATCACAATTAATACAGCCAGACAGAGTGGTGTGTGAGTAAGGATGGCTAAAGCGAAACAGTCGTTCCGAAGCTTTGCGAGATCCCGAAGCGCAGATGTGTCGAAACACTGATCCGAAGCGTGATTCGAAACACCCATGTCACGTGACTATGACCAAACGAAGCCTCGAAGTGTTTCACTAATTGTTTCATCAGGTGTGGTCCGCCGAATCAGCGTTTGATTGGAACGGTCGGGAACAGACCACACAATCGCACATCTGTATAAAAGTGAAATAAACGCATTTTGACCTCGTGGGTTTTTGTGAGAGGAGTTTGACTTTGAGATAGCGGATTTTTGGTGATATAGTGACATAGTGCGATTTGATTAGTTATAGGCAATTTAGACTTACATTTAAATTTACACAACACATTGACTGAGAGGCTAGAGATAGACAGAGTATACATATAGTGACACATTAATAGATACATAGATATAAATATATATAGACAGCTAGATTAATAGATAGATACATATATAGATAGATTACAGATACATATATAAATACATATATTATAGATAGATACATATATAGATACATATCTAGATACATAGATCGATTCATATATAGATAGATAGATTTGGATAGATAGATAAAATGGAAGCTCCCCAGAAGAGATGCCGTACATCTGTGGTGTGGGAGCATTTCCATTTAGAAACCCCAAATAAAGTGAGATGTGTGTATTGTGATCGGCAGCTAGCCTACTGCAACAATACATCATCCATGATGCGCCATTTGAGGAGCACTCATCCTGCCATTTTGCAGGGTGCAGAGGATGGCATTCCCCCTGTACCTAGGCCTGCTACTGACACTGCTGGGCCATCTAAGCAAGGTATGCATTGTTTGGGATATAATTATAATTGAAATATAATTACAACCTTTTGGGACACTGTTTATAAAGTTTATAAGTTATATAAAGCACTGATTATAAACACTGGAAGGTTTCCAAATAATGAACCAATAGGCTATACTTTTAATAGATGTGCACTAATTGAAGCTGTATTTTTCCAATGTATTTGTCTGAAAGTATGTTTTGTCTTCTCTTTTAAAAGTCAGACAGAGGGAATTGGATGAGGCTCTTATAAACATGGTGGTGAAGGATCTGCAGCCCTTCACCATCGTGGACGATGAGGGATTCAGGGCATTTGTGAACAAGCTTGATCCAAGCTATGTCCTCCCATCCCGGAAGGTGCTTAAAATAATGGTCAGCGAAAAGTACAACAAAGCCAAGGAGAAGACAATGGAGGACCTACAAAAGGCAGAATTTGTTAGCCTTACAGCTGACATGTGGTCCTCCATTAATATGGATGGATATCTTGGTGTGACTTGCCATTACATAACACCAGAGGCAAAAATGGCAACTGTTGTACTGGGTGTAAGGAGGTTTTACCAAACCCACACAGCCCAGCATCTCATGGAGGCTAAAGCCTTGCTAATGGCTGAGTGGGGAATAACCTCCAAAGTTCAGTGCATGGTGACTGACAATGCATCTAACATGATCCTAAGTGCCCAGCTACTCCACCTTCGCCATGTCCCATGTTTTGCTCATACTTTAAATTTTATTGTGAAAAAGGCACTAGATCAAACCCCAGTCATCAATGAAATACGACAGAAGGCCAGAAAGATAGTGGGGTTGTTCAGATCCAGCTGCAAAGCAAAGGACAAGCTTGTGGAGATGCAGAGCTTGATGGGAAGACCAACTCTGAAACTGATACAGGAGGTTGACACGAGATGGAACAGCACATTTGACATGCTACAGCGCTTGTATGACCAACGTGAACCAGTGGCTGCTGCACTTTCCAACTTAAACAATGATACTGCTCCCCTGACAAGTATTGATTATGACATTATTGAACAATCATTGTCAATACTGCAACCATTCAAACTCGCAACAACAGAGATGTCAGAGGAAAAGAGAGTGTCTGCTTCAAAGCTTATACCACTGTACAGGATGTTGCAGCACAAGCTTGCACAGAAAAAAGGAAATGCAACGCAGGAATCAACTGTTCAATTAGGTAGGCCACAATGACCATACTACCCATGTGATTGGCCATAACTGTCATATTATTGTCATTATTATAAATATGTGTTTCTCCTGTTTTGGCTCATAGGCTCACATCTGCAAGAAGGTCTGCACTCCAGATGTGGAGGTTATGAGAGTTTTAGAGCCTTGGCACTGGCTAAACTGCTGGACCCAAGGTTCAAAAATGTGGCATTTGGAAATACTGCCAAAGCCCAGGAAGCTGAAAAGCATATCACACTGGAGCGTGCTTCACTGATGCGTTCAAACACAAATCCTGGTGAGCAGTTTCAGTCTGTGTTATGTTATGTAATCTGAATCATGTAATATAATATATCCTTCATATATGCCGTCAGTTTAGGATTTGTTACTAATTGCTGTTTTCATTTTTATTCAGACCCAGAAATGTCAACATCACACCCATCATCATCATCATCACCATCACCATCAACATCAACACCAGTAGAAACACAGGACAGTTTATGGGAACTTTTTGATACTCGCATCCATCAAACCAAGATGATACACAATGCTACAGCTGATGCCACAGTGGAAGTGAAAAAATACATCAACGATGCGTATTTGCCCAGAACTCATGATCCACTAACTTACTGGAAAGAGAGAGCAGTAATCTTTCCTCATTTGTATGTCCTTGCAAAAAAATATCTTTGTATGCCAGCAACAAGTGTCCCTTGTGAGAGGATTTTTTCAAAGGCTGGAGAAATTATCTGTAAAAAAAGAAGTAGGCTAAGTCCTTCCACAGCAGATAAATTAATATTTTTGAATAAAAATCTCTAAAAAAGTGAGACATTGTGGCTTGATTTCTTTTATTAATGTTCATTTTTCATGACCAAAATAACATTATGCACATTGAGGAGCCTATAGGTTACAAGCTTCACATATTAGAACATTATAATAATAAAAAAACAACATTTTTTTAATGGCTCGTCAAGGTTGTTTCAGATCAACACCTGCAAGTGACCACTAGGTGTCACCGTTGAAACGGGTGTCGGATTGATTCGAAGCCTCGAAACAATATGGCACATTTGGTTCAACTGTTTCATTGGTTCACGAGGCCTCGATTTTGCCATCACTATGTGTGAGACCAGAATATATAGTCCATGACAATGAGCAACAGCTGTGTGTGTGATTGAGAGACAGGTGTGCAGCGTGAAGGTAAATGAGTCCGGGAGCAAGGGAGAAACACAGGTGTAGCAACTAAAACAATGATGAGGTAACAAGATAGGCGGGGTAAGAAAAGAGACAGGACAAAAGCACATGGCACCAAACAAACACAACAATCACAGAAGACAGTGACAGAAGACTGGGTGCCTGCATAGCTTACTGTTCATGTTTTAGATCCATGTTTATGTAACTAATTTGATCCCTAAACATAAATAAACTTTTTTTTGGTACAATAGTGACCCAGTTTTTAATATTTTTTATTTATTTGTTTTTCAGACTAGAAGCAGATACCAGGCTCAAATAGAAAGCCTATTCTTGCGTATGACAAGACAATGCCCTTAACAAACTGACAAGGCAGTGTGTGGGTACCTTCCCATCTACTCCAAACAGACTTTCTAAATCAAAATGAGGAACTGAAAAATGTAAATAATGCAGTTTGACATTTAATCATAGCTATCTTTCTACAGATGAATGTGTGATAACCACCTCCTACAACTGCTCTGATGAGCATTCATTTATAGAACCACAAGCTGGAGAAATGTAGCGAAACATTTTAAAATAAATGAACATTGTGTTAGTCGCTTATGAACATACTGAAGATTCTTACACAAAAACAATAACATTTGATTTTAATGATACAAAAAGTTTGCTGCCTTGTTTTAAAATAAGGCACAAAGTATTTACAAAAAAAAAATCAATACTCTGTTCATAATACAGTTAAACATAATAATTAATCACTGATTCTTCAGACATGAGTTTTCAAATGTTAAATGTTGTAATGCCAAGCCAGCAGAGGGAGCCATCACCCGAGTACTGACTGAGCGCTCCCTCTGCTGCTTCTACATTCACTTCCTGTTTGGGACTACTTAAGCTGGAACCATGTGCTTTCTCATCGCGAAGTATTGCCAGTTTACCCTGCCTTACCAAGCGTTTACCTGTTATTCTGATTGTCTGCATGTGTATGATTCTGTCTTGTTCTCTGACCATTGATTCCACGGATTTCCCTTTCTGGATTGTTTGCTTGTGTGGACTGATCTCAAGGTTTGACTTCTCTGCCTGGCTTCTCACTAACGTCTCTTGGATCATCCCTTGGATTGTTGTAAGATCGGACTGCTTGACTTATCAACCCTCTGCCTGTTTCCACGTGTTTGTTGTTGGATATTTGCAATAAACTTCTGCATATGGATTCTAATGCTGCATCAGCGCCCTCATTACAGAATACTTCGCCTACCGTGAATCCAGCGGAGGTTTCCAACTTACAAGCCGCATTCGCTTACCAAAGCGAGATTCTGAAGAATTCTCAGGAACAACTTGCAAAGCTACAATCAATCAACGAACACCTGATGCTCTACGTACGATCTCTTCCTCCTCCCACGCCTTCAACGGTAAGCTTTGCTCTTCCTAATAAGTTTGATGGCTCTGCTGAACAATGCAAAGGATTCATTCGACAAGGAAAGCTATATTTTGAGTTTCAACAGGATCGATTTGAACCTGAGAAGAGATGTGCATTTCTCATTGACTTCATCACTGACCTGCCACCATCTGACGGATTCACAACCATTCTAGTCATCGACAGATTCTCAAAGTCATGCCGGTTAATTCCATTAAAAGGATTACCTACTGCCATGGAAACAGCTTTAGCTCTCTTTAACCATGTATTTCGTATCTATGGCTTACCTGAGGACATTGTCAGCGACAGAGGAACACAATTCACCTCCCAAGTCTGGAAAACATTTTGCAAGCAATTGGATATTAAGGTTAGCCTCACGTCTGGATACCATCCTCAGAGCAACGGCCAGGTGGAGAGACTCAACCAGGAGATTGGCCGATAACTACGAACCTATTGTAGTAGGGAACAACATAGGTGGTCAGAGTTTCTTCCCTGGGCCGAATATGCCCAGAATTCTCTCACTCATGCATCTACAGGCCTCACCCCCTTCCAGTGTGTCCTGGGGTATCAGCCCCCTATGTTCCCATGGTCAGGTGAACCTTCCTCGGTTCCGGCAGTTGACGACTGGATTAAACGTAGTGAGAGGGTGTGGGACAGTGCTCATGTGCGTCTTCAACGGGCTATAAGGAATCCGGAGATCCAGGCCAACAGACGCCGACGTCCACACCCTCCCTACGAACCTGGACAGCGGGTCCGGCTCTCTACGAGGGACATCAAGCTGCGGCTGCCCAGCAGGAAGCTCAGCCCTAGGTACGTAGGCCCTTTCAAGATTCTCAGACGTATTAATGAGGTAACGTACCAGCTGGAGCTTCCTGCTAACTACCGTATCTCTCCCTCTTTTCATGTGTCCCTTCTCAAACCGGTCCACCCGGAGGCTGACCCCGGCCAGGTAACCCCAGAACCACTGCCACCCCTGGATGTAGGTGGTATGCCCGCCTACCAAGTAAAGGAGTTACTGGACTCTCGGCGTAGAGGGGGTCAGCTCCAATATCTGGTGGACTGGGAGGGCTATGGACCTGAGGAGAGGTCATGGGTGGCCGCCAACGACATTCTGGATCCATCGCTCACAGAGGAATTCCATCGAGCTAGACCTGACCGTCCAGCACCCCGACCGCAGGGACGTCCTCGTCGAGCTCCAGGAGTCGCTCCTAGAGGGAGGGGTTCTGTAATGCCAAGCCAGCAGAGGGAGCCATCACCCGAGTACTGACTGAGCGCTCCCTCTGCTGCTTCTACATTCACTTCCTGTTTGGGACTACTTAAGCTGGAACCATGTGCTTTCTCATCGCGAAGTATTGCCAGTTTACCCTGCCTTACCAAGCGTTTACCTGTTATTCTGGTTGTCTGCATGTGTATGATTCTGCCTCGTTCTCTGACCATTGATTCCACGGATTTCCCTTTCTGGATTGTTTGCTTGTGTGGACTGATCTCAAGGTTTGACTTCTCTGCCTGGCTTCTCACTAACGTCTCTTAGATCATCCCTTGGATTGTTGTAAGATCGGACTGCTTGACTTCTCAACCCTCTGCTTGTTTCCACGTGTTTGTTGTTGGATATTTGCAATAAACTTCTGCATATGGATTCTAATGCTGCATCAGCACCCTCATTACAAATGTAAAAACACGTTTTATCAAAAAGACATTACATTACCACTAAATGCCACTAAAATAATACCACTAAAATTACAAAGCTGTTATCACAACCCTACGAAAATACAAACATCAGATCAGGACTATATCTGTAAATAATCAACATTAAATGACTCTGGGGCAAAATAAATATTAAAAATAAAGATTGTTACATCTCTAGTTTTTAGGCTATTTGGGGACTCTATTGCGGCACTTCAGTATTCCACATTCTTAAGTAATTCAATGAATTTATTTAATTAGAAAAATACATTTATCCAAACTTTGAAAAGAATGTATTTTGAAAAAGGTTGTTTAATACTTTCTGGCCATTTTACCAAAATGTTATTTCAAGTTTATTTATTTGTATAGCGCTTTTTTTTTTTTTTTTGGATTGAGTTTGACTGATTAAGTGCTCAAGATTTTTAAGCTGTTTAGTGGTTAAGACAGAAAGTATGTTAAAAGTCAGTAAAAATACGTTTCAGTTTGTTAATTTCAGAATATTTGTTTTGGGTTTAAACAATGTTGAACAGGATGAGGAAATTATGCAATCTGGACATGTCATCCACCTGTCAGAGCACATGCACAGCCCTGATGTAACATTTTCATAAGACATTTCCATATAGGTTGGTGAAATCAGCATCATGATCATAACCCTTAAACGAAAATTTAAGATATGCAGAAGTCAGTGAATAGCATATAAATCACAGAAAACAAACAAATTTACTCACATGGTAGGGTTTTGACTCACTGAAGTGCATGGGGAAAATAAGAATTTAAAAATTGCATGTTTACATTTATCATAACAACTGTTAAGCTACTGTATATGAATTTAATAGACTATTCATAGACCCGTATGCCAGCACATACAGGGTTTATGTATTATAATGTATGAATACATTGATATTACAATAAACTGTGTTCATTTGGTACATTTGTAATGACCAAACTACAGTTTAAAGAAAATCTATCATTGTTTTTTCTGTTATAAAGATCAATTTTAAAGTGGAAGGAATCCTGAAGTGGCACTGACGTTTAATTTGACACTCTGACTTTATTCAATATTATTTTGTGGTGTGATGTAAATACTGAAGGATTCATACTGTATGTGGTTGAAATGCACTGTACCTCTTTGGTGATGGCATATGAGGTTTGGAGAAAGGCTTGTTTCCTGACACTGTACGTGTGTTGTTTGCCCTGTGAAGAGAGAAGGTTCATCAGTGATGCCACTTTGGGAAAATACTTTCTCATCTCTGTTTAATATACAATGACAACCATTAATTTTTAAAACTCTGTAGTGTAAAATATAACTGATATTATTATTAATATGTTTTTTTTTTAAATAAAATACTAACTTGTATTCTGCTCTCAGATTTGTATTGGTTCTGGGTGATTGGCGTCTACAACAAAAAGAGAAAAAAAATTAACAAATTGAAGGGTTTTATTATTTAATAATGAAACACAATGATTAAAAAAAAGTGAATACTGATTACCTAGAAAATTGACTCCAGATGCTCCGTCTGTTGAGATGTGTTTGTCATGTAATGTTTAATCAGGTAATGTAAAATATGATTAATTGTTAACATAATTTATGGTTAATTACAGTTACGTTAAATATATTTTCAACCTGCCTTTGTTCAGGCTTTGGTGGTCTTCCTGGAGCATCTCCAGTGTACCTGTAGATAGCACTAGTTAATTCACTGGTAAGAACCAACACTAATCAGATTTTCTTTCGTTTTGTGCTTGCCTGGTATCACTCCTGTTTCCCCTGTTAATCCAAGCTATTCTTCCTTCAGGCATACTAAAATGACTGGGGGAAAATGTTTAAATAGTCTCAGGATAAGAAGAAAAAAAAAGATACAGATGCAAAGATGAGAAAATGTCAAGTCCAACCTTGAGAATCTGTTCCACATTGATCTCCTATTTTAAAGAAAAGGGTTAAAATTGCTAGTGTACTACAAATCAGAAAATCTTTACTGTTGGCATTCATACAGAGACTTTCGTGAACACGAATCAATGTGTAAAAACTAATTGAAAACATAAATGAGTATGTCATACATACCTTGGCTCAGATCGTGTTAGTGAACCTTGCATATCCTGATGAGGCCGTCTACAATCGATAATGACAATGTGAAGACAATGAGAAGTTGTCAATGCTGACTGATAAAAACAGAAACTAAGCACAGCAGTAGCAGATTCGTAAATGTAATATCACCATCCGTATTATAATGTCTGGATAAAATTGGTCTCCATGTACTTTCGAGTTATAAGCAGAAAACGGTGCACTTCAGAATTATTAGTGTTGCTAGATGGTTTAAGATACAGGTTACAACAGACATTTTGAAGAATAAGCATAAGCCAGAAATAAATAAGTAAACTTACTTTTGTCGTCTCTTATAAATGAAGACTCCAGCAAATATGCAAATTAGGATGAACACAAGTGACGATCCAATAACATAAGGCCCAATTCCAACCACTTGAACTCCTATGATAATTAGATTTTTTAAACTATTAAAAGTCACAATTCTTACAAATCATGAAGTACAGTTTCTGTTTGACCAGTAATATGAAAACATCTATCAGTCTGTACGTACGTCTAATACTGAGGAAGCCAGTATTTTCCTGTGTTCTACCTCCCCAAAAGTTGGCAGTGCAGACAATATCATCTTTCTCTTCATATCCAGTTGGAATAAAGGTCACAGAGGACACTGTTTCCCAGACGCCTCCACCCATGTGACTGTGGCTGATAGTTTCTCGGGCTGTTGGGATGTTCCAGGTGATTTGGGGAGGGTGAGAGGAGCATGTGTGATTGACTGAGCATTTGATGGTGACTCGTGTCCCGGGCTCGATGTCTTCAGGGAGGGATGACATCACAGGTTTGTCGGGAGATGCTTTATAATAAAAATCACAAAATGTTTATATTAGTTCAGGAATGTCATGGATGAAAAACACTTTCAAAAGTATGTGATATTTCCTCACCCAGCATTATTAGGAACACACAGCTGTTGTTGAAGCTGTATCTCTCATTTTCTCTTTCTGCTTGGACGCAGAACGGCCCGTTGTCATGAGTTTTCACATTATCCATCTCCACAGTACAGTTATGTTCATCTGGGTTTCCGAGGAGTCTTGTGCGTCCTTTGAAGTTGTCCAAGACATCGACTGGGTCGGTGTGAAACATGTAGCCACCTTTTTTGTTGACCCAAAGAACCCGAAGTTGAGTGACATATTCCTCTTCCATCTTGAAACTGCACGGTATTACCACACATGAATGAGGCAGTGCAGTGATCTTGGGAATCACACCTGCCACATACTGGAAATGAGCTATAATTATATGTGACACCATATAGTGGATTAATCGGTTATCACAGAAATGAAAATGAAATTTCTAATCATACACTGTTAATCTGAGAATAAACATAAAAACGTACTTTCATTCTGCATTGGACTGGCTGGTTTTTGATACTCTGTAAGACAATTAGTAGAAAACAATAAGCTTAGGTTTATAAAGTTTTAGTTATTGTTGGGTTCCTCTTAAATAAACTCTTGTATTTGTGCTTTATGCTAGAAAAATACAGTATGTCATGCAAGTATGTGAACATTTGGTTGCACAAATACTTTCATACAGTAGCTCAAAGCCTTCGTGTTCATATACTTGCATTGCATCTTTTTCAGACCTTATAATTTTCACCATCTTCATGGCAGTCAGCACACGATTTGTTTTTTGCTTTTGCAGATTCAAAATGAATCAATTATAAAAATTTGAACAAGACCACAATGCATTTAATGTAAGATTACTAACGTTGTACACGTAAAACAACGGATGCATCAAAGTCTGCTCCAGAAAATTTTACGGTGCAAATCAGTTTATTTCCATGGTCCTCTTTTGCAGCCAGAAAGGTTATGTTGGAATAGCTGATCTGATTTAAACCAGGGAGTTTTTTGTTCCTTGTTGTGACCTGCATGTTCTCATAGTTCCATGTGATGGTTGGATTCTCTTTCTGGCAGGAATGGTAGACGCTACAAATGAAGTTCTTTGTGATGCCCTCTGTGACATCTGCCAGTTCAGGCTCAATCGTTATTTTATGATGAACACCTGAAATTGAACTGAAAACTTGTAATAGGTTCCCCTGTGACATGGATAGTGGACTTAAAACTACATAACAGTTCAAATTCGTGTTTACTTACATTCTGCACTTTTGTCCTTTGTAGCTGTCACTATTATGCCACCATAATGTGTTACTGAACACTTAATAGTCGAGCGCTCTGTCATTATGATACCTTTTCGTTCCAAAGTGATTTTCCATAGATTGTTCTTAACAGACTCATCCCTGATTCCGTCAGATCCTTCGACACCGTTCAGAGTTATTGTTGGTTTGCTATATGGACACGTGTGGAAAGTTGAACAGGCTACTGTGACTTTGTCACCTGTCCTTTCACCTCCATAAATATAAATGCTGGGCTGCTGTGGCTGAGCTACAATTGACATAAACATTGGAATTAAAATATCATATCAGTTTAAACCCAAAAATTGGTTAGAAGAAAGTCAATGGATCTATTGTTATGGATATTATTGTATGAAGGACTAAAAATGACAGAAGGAAAAATAAATAAATAAATAAAAGTAGAAATAAAAAAATGCAGAAATAATAGTGAAAATAAATAAATTTTGGTAATACAACATGGCTATTTCTGTATTATATTTCTGTATTATATATATATATATATATATATATATAAAAAAAAAAAAAAAAAAAATATATATATATATATACATATTTCTACATTTATTTATTTCTGTATATCCACATTTCTACATTTATTCCTGTATTTCCACATTTTTACATTTATTTATTTCTGTATTTCCACATTTATTTTTCCCTGCGCCTGTATGCTAATTGAGAAGGGGTGCCAACATCAGTCTGAAGCAGGATTGGTTAGAGAATACAGAAATAAATAAATGTAGAAATAAATAAATAAATACATAAATGAATACATATAGAAATGCATAAATAAACAAATACATGCAAAAATACAGAAATAGCCATTTATATTACCAAAATGTATTTATTTTCACTATTATTTCTGCATTTATTTATTTCTACTTTTATTTATTTATTTTTCCTTCTGTCATTTTTAGTCCTTCATATTATTGACCACCACAGGAATATATACTTACTGTCAACAACAATAGTTGAGGTGACGTCATAAAATTTGAAGGTGGACCGTCCAACATTTTCAGGGTCAATCCATGCATATAATTTCTCTCCATGGTGAGACGTGTCCAGATTTTTAATCAACAGACTGCAATCCCTTTTTGATGGATCACCATATAAAGCAGTTTTCAATCTGAATTTCTCAATGACATAACTTGGATACCATGGATCATAAACTAAAGGATAACCTCTAGAGACCCACTGATACCAAACAACTCTACGTGGGTCATTGGGTGGGTATGATGAGTAGTAGAAAGAACATGGTATGACCAGACAGGAACCTTTGAGGCCATGAATTTCCGATGGCATATTCACATACCATGCCAAAGCATCAAACAGCAGAACACCTGTGGAACAAAAGTTGGAGAACATTCATGGCAGGAAGATTAAGCAATTTTTTTCAAAAATATTTATTTTTGTTTTCTAACCACGTGTTCTTTGCACAAACATTAAATGTTGGGTGGACTAATGTCAGGTGGTGGTTGAAAACTTATTAATTTATTCACTTATGCTGATTTGACTGGTCCAAAATACAGCAGCTAGAGTCCTCACTAGAACCAGGAAGTATGACCTTATTAGCCCGGTTCGGTCAAAACTAAATTTTTATTACTGCATTTATATTTATACTGGTTATTGCATGCCACCCAATATCCAGAACACTTCCCAACATTTAATCAGTATTATAGCATCCATCACGTATTATTCTAATTATTTTATTCACACTCAGACCAACGCTAGCAAACACTTGTTTTTTTTTTTAGATGTTGTTGTGTCAGTTTTTTTCCTCGTCCGTATCTGGTGGCATTGGTTGGCGCTTTTTTTTTGCGAGTGCTGAATGCGTTGCCTGTGGTCTGGAAATATCTGAGAAGTGCATACACTGGTGACTGTCAAATTCCTTGTCTTATCTAATGTAAATATCTAATCTTCTTATCTGCAATCACAGATTTTATGCACAATCATAAACAGTACAATTACCATGAGGGAGCAATGGGAAAGATAGAACAGAAGTGTTCACAAATAAAGACCGGACCTGAAAAAAGCTGCCACTTTAAATACATTTCTTAAATAGCCTTTTTAGATTTGATGTACTGTATACAGCATCTACATGTATGAAGTAAAAGAGATGGAAAACTGATGCTATACCTTGTAAAAGCAATTTAAGTAGCAGAGGTCCCATCATGTTCCTGGGGTGGCCCTTAAATAAAAACAAAAATAACTTGTTTTACATGTACAAAAACAAAGGAAAGAAAAAAAAAACAGATTATAACAAATTTTCCCCAAGACTAAATGGTTGTTTTCCGTCACTTTATGCTATAAGTGGAGCCACCAAATCAAGACAAATTGGGCTAAAATTTATGGAAAATGAAACCTTAAAGACATTGGTTAAATAAAATGTAATATACTTTAATTTTCATTCTTACCTTCTTAATGAAGTCTCATTCACAAACAAATGGATTGGATAGAAAAGTTCTATGCCAAGCGCTGCGAAATGTGGACTGTAAAAGACAAAAACACTACACAGTTATATGAAGAAGAACCTATAAAAGGAGGCGTGAACGCTCTTTGCTATGACTATGACAGTGTCAGAGAGGAACATTTTAATTTTTTCCAAATAAGGCTGTTACATCATGATCAAATTTTAGTCAGTCTATGCTATAAAGCTAAGACTTCTGTACACTGTAAAAAATCATAAGTTGGGCCAACTTAAAATTTAAGGCAACCAGCTTCAGCAGATTTTTGAGTTCGCTCAACTTAAAGGTCAATTAGTTGTACAAACTTTTGTGCATGTTTAATCAACATAATATATTAAGTTAAGTGAACTTTTAGTTAAACTTTCAATTTTGTGTTTAGTTGACTTAAAATTTTAAGTTGGCCCAACTTATGACTAAGTCAACTAAACACAAAATTGAAAGTTTAACTAAAAGTTAACTTAACTTAATATATTATGTTGATTAAACATGCACAAAAGTTTCTACAACTAATTGACCTTTAAGTTGAGCAAACTCAAAAATCTGCTGAAGCTGGTTGCCTTAAAATTTTAAGTTGCCCCAACTTATCACTAAGGCAACCAGCTTCAGCAGATTTTTGAGTTTACTTCATTTTTAAATGATAAAAACTCCATAAGTTTACAAAACCTGATAGTTGAAGTTGCTT